>NC_052249.1:4313606-4666342 GCF_013401445.1 Tripterygium wilfordii | reverse complement strand
AACATAAGTTGGTCTATTGGTATCTTTTGGTTACGAAATGTTGTACGAAAGCTAAGCTAACTTTTTAGACTTCGAAGAACATGAAATAGAGTACTACAGTCCACTTTGATACCTTGGAGTTGCTCTACTCTCTCCATAGATGAGCTTTTCACGTTTTTATGCATTTCAGAACATAACTTGGTCTAATGGCTTCTTTTGGCTACGAAACGTTGTACGAAAGCTACACTAACAACGTAGACTACTAAGAACACCAAATAGTCTATAACGGTCCACTTTGATGCTTTGGATTTGCTCTACTCCCTCCATAGACGAGCTTTTCACGTTTTGTGCTTTTGAGAACATAACTTGATCTATTGGTATCTTTTGGTTACGAAACATTGTACGAAAGCTACACTAACAACTTAGACATCTACGAACACTAAATAGAGTACAACGGTCCTCTTTGATGCCTTGGAATTAGTCAACTCTCTCCGTAGATGAGCTTTTAATGTTTTTGTGCGTTAAAGAACATAACTTGGTCAATCGGCATCTTTTGGTTACGAAACATTGTACGAAAGCTACACTAACAACCTAAACTTCTAAGAACACTAAATAGAGTATAACGGTCCACTTCGATGCTTTGGATATGCTCTACTCCCTCCATAGACGAGCTTTTCACGTTTTGTGCTTTTGAGAACATAACTAGGTCTATTGGTATCTTTTGATCACGAAACGTTGTACGAAAGCTACACTAACTTTTCAGAACTTGAAATAGAGTACTACGGCCCATTTTGAAACCTTGGAGTTGCTCTACTCTCTCCATAGATGAGCTTTTCACGTTTTTGTGCATTTCAGAACATAAGTTGGTCTATTGGCATCTTTTGGTTGCAAAACGCTGTACGAAAGCTGCACAAACAACGTAGACTGCTAAGAATACTAAATAGAGTATAACGGTCCACTTTGATGCTTTCGATTCGCTCAACTCCCTCCATAGACGACCTCTTCACGTTTTGTGCTTTTGAGAACATTAGTTGGTCTATTGGTATTTTTCGGTACGAAACGTTGTACGAAAGCTAAACTAACTTTTTAGACTTCGAAGAACATGAAATAGGGTACTACAGTCCACTTTGATACCTTGGAGTTGCTCTACTCTCTCCATAGATGGGCTTTTCACGTTTTTATGCATTTCGGAACATAACTTGGTCTATTGACTTCTTTTGGCTACGAAACGTTGTACGAAAGCTACACTAACAACGTAGACTGCTAAGAACACCAAATAGTCTATAACGGTCCACTTTGATGCTTTGGATTTGCTCTACTCCCTCCATAGACGAGCTTTTCACATTTTGTGCTTTTGAGAACATAACTTGGTCTATTGGTATCTTTTGGTTACGAAACGTTGTACGAAAGCTACACTAACAACTTAGACATCTACGAACACTAAATAGAGTACAACGGTCCTCTTTGATGCCTTGGAATTAGTCAACTCTCTCCGTAGATGAGCTTTTAATGTTTTTGTGCGTTAAAGAACATAACTTGGTCAATCGGCATCTTTTGGTTACGAAACATTGTACGAAAGCTACACTAACAACCTAAACTTCTAAGAACACTAAATAGAGTATAACGGTCCACTTCGATGCTTTGGATATGCTCTACTCCCTCCATAGACGAGCTTTTCACGTTTTGTGCTTTTGAGAACATAACTAGGTCTATTGGTATCTTTTGTTCACGAAACGTTGTACGAAAGCTACACTAACTTTTCAGAACTTGAAATAGAGTACTACGACCCATTTTGAAACCTTGGAGTTGCTCTACTCTCTCCATAGATGAGCTTTTCACGTTTTTGTGCATTTCAGAACATAAGTTGGTCTATTGGCATCTTTTGGTTGCAAAACGTTGTACGAAAGCTGCACAAACAACGTAGACTGCTAAGAATACTAAATAGAATATAACGGTCCACTTCGATGCTTTGGATATGCTCTACTCCCTCTATAGACGAGCTTTTCACGTTTTGTGCTTTTGAGAACATTACTAGGTCTATTCGTATCTTTTGATTACGAAACGTTGTACGAAAGCTACACTAACTTTTCAGACTTCGAAGAACATGAAATAGAGTACTACGGCCCATTTTGAAACCTTGGAGTTGCTCTAATCTCTCCATAGATGAGCTTTTCACGTTTTTGTGCATTTCAGAACATAAGTTGGTCTATTGGCATCTTTTGGTTGCAAAACGCTGTACGAAAGCTGCACAAACAACGTAGACTGCTAAGAACACTAAATAGAGTATAACGGTCCACTTTGATGCTTTGGATTCGCTCAACTCCCTCCATAGACGAGCTCTTCACGTTTTGTGCTTTTGAGAACATAACTTGGTCCATTGGTATCTTTTGGTTACGAAACGTTGTACGAAAGCTAAACTAACTTTTTAGACTTCGAAGAACATGAAATAGAGTACTACAGTCCACTTTGATACCTTGGAGTTGCTCTACTCTCTCCATAGATGAGCTTTTCACATTTTTGTGCATTTCAGAACGTAACTTGGTCTATTGGCATCTGTTGGCTACGAAACGTTGTACGAAAGCTACACTAACAACATAGACTGCTAAGAACACCAAATAGTCTATAACGGTCCACTTTGATGCTTTGGATTTGCTCTACTCCCTCCATAGACGAGCTTTTCACGTTTTGTGCTTTTGAGAACATAACTTGGGTTATTGGTATCTTTTGGTTACAAAACATTCTACGAAAGCTAAACCTACTTTCTAGACTTCTAAGAACATGAAATAGAGTACTACGGTCCACTTTGATACCTTGGAGTTGCTCTACTCTCTCCATAGACGAGTTTTCCACGTTTTTGTGCATTTGAGAACATAACTTTTTCTGTTGGCATCTTTCGGTTACGAAACGTTGTACGTAAGCTACACTAATAACATAGACTGCTAAGAAGACTAAATAGAGTATAACTGTCCACTTTGATGCTTTGGATTTGCTCTACTCCCTCCATAGACGACCTTTTCAGGTTTTTGTGCATTTGAGAAAATAACTTGGTTTATTGGCATCTTTTGGCTACGAAACGTTGTACGAAAGCTACACTAACAACTAAGACTGCTGAGAACACTAAATAGAGTATAACAGTGCACTTTGACGCTTTGGATTTGCTCTACTCTTTCCATAGATGGCCTTTTCACGTTTTGTGCTTTTGAGAACATAACTTGGTCTATCAGTATCTTTTGGTTATGAAATGTTGTACGAAAGCTACACTAACTTCTTAGACTTCTAAGAACACTAAATAGAGTATAATGGTCCACTTTGATGCCTTGGATTTGCTCTACTCTCTCCATAGAGGAGCTTTTAACGTTTTTATGCTTTTGAGAATGTAACTTGGTCTATTGGTATCTTTTGGTTACGAAACATTGTACGAGAGCTACAGTAACTTCTTAGACTTCTAAGAACACGAAATAGAGTATAACGGTCCACTTTGGTTCCTTGGATTTCCTCTACTCTCTCCATATAGGAGCTTTTAACTTTTTGTGCTTTTGAGAACATAACTTGGTCTATTGGTATCATTTGGTTACGAAACGTTGTACGAAAGCTACACTAACTTCTTAGACTTGTAAGAACCTGAAATTGAGTACTACGGTCCACTTTGATACCTTGGATTTGCTATACTCTCTCCATAGACGAGCTTTTCACCTCTTTGTGCATTTGAGAATATAACTTTGTTTATTGGCATCTTTTGGTTACGAAACATTGTACGAAAGCTACACCAACTTCTTACACTTCTAAGAACACTAAATAGAGTATAACGATCCACTTTGATGCCTTGGATTTGCTCTACTCTCTCCATGGAAGAGCTTTTACATTTTTTATGCTTTTGAGAATGTAACTTGGTCTATTGGTATCTTTTGGTTACGAAACGTTGTATGAGAGCTACACTAATTTCTTAGAGTTCTAAGAACACAAAATAGAGTATAAAGGTCCACTTTGATTCCTTGGATTTCCTCTACTCTCTCCATAGAGGAGCTTTTAACTTTTTGTGCTTTCGAGAACATAACTTGGTCTATTGGTATCTTTCGGTTAGGAAACGTTGTACGAAAGCTACACTAACAACTTAGACTGTTGAGAACACTAAATAGAGTATAACAGTGCACTTTGATGCTTTGGATTTGCTTTACTCTTTTCATAAACGAGCTTTTCACGTTATGTGCTTTTGAGAACATAACTTGGTCTATCAGTATCTTTTGGTTATGAAACGTTGTACGAAAGCTACACTAACAACTTAGACTGCTAAGAACACTAAATAGAGTACAACGGTCCACTTTGATGCCTTGGAATTACTCAACTATCTCCATAGATGAGCTTTTAACGTTTTTCTGCATTAAAGAACATAACTTGGTCTATTGGTATCGTTTGGTTATGAAACGTTGTACGAAAGTACACCAATTTCTTAGACTTCTAAGAACACTAAATAGAGTATAACGGTCCACTTTGATGCCTTGGATTTTCTCTACTCTCTCCGTAGAGGACCTTTTAACGTTTTTATGCTTTTGAGAATGTAACTTGGTCTATTGGTATCTTTTGGTTACGAAATGTTGTCAGAGAGCTACACTAACTTCTTAGACTTCTAAGAACACAAAATAGAGTATAAATGTCCACTTTGATTCCTTGGATTTCATCTACTCTCTCCATAGAGGAGCTTTTAACTTTTTGTACTTTTGAGAACATAACTTGGTCTATTGGTATCTTTTGGTTACGAAACGTTGTACGAAAGCTACACTGACTTCTTAGACTTCTAAGAACACTAAATAGAGTATAACGGTCCACTTTGATGCCTTGGAGTTGCTCTACTCTCTCCATAGACGAGCTTTTAACGTTTTTGTGTATTTGAGAACATGACTTGGTCTCTTGGCATCTTTTGGTTACAAAACGTTGTACGAAAGCTACACTAACAACTTAGACTTCTAAGAACACTAAATAGAGTATAACGGTCCACTTTCATACCTTGGAGTTGCTCTACTCTCTCCATAGACGAGCTTTTCACGTTTTTGTGCATTTGAGAACATGACTTAGTCTATTGGCATCTTTTGCTTATGAAACGTTGTACGAAAGCTACACTAACAACTTAGACTGCTAAGAACACTAAAAAGAGTACAACGGTCCACTTTGATGCCTTGGAATTACTCAACTCTATCCATAGATGAGCTTTTAACGTTTTTATGCTTTTGAGAATGTAACTTGGTCTATTGGTATCTTTTGGTTACGAAACGCTGTACGAAAGCGACACTAACAACTTAGACATTTAAGAACACTAAATAGAGTACAACGTCCTCTTTGATGCCTTGGAATTAGTCAACTCTCTCCGTAGATGAGCTTTTAACGTTTTTGTGCATTAAAGAACATAACTTGGTCAATCGGCATCTTTTGGTTACGAAACATTGTACGAAAGCTACACTAACAACTTAAACTTCTAAGAACACTAAATAGAGTATAACGGTCCACTTCGATGCTTTGGATTTGCTCTACTCCCTCCATAGACGAGCTTTTCACGTTTTGTGCTTTTGAGAACATAACTAGGTCTATTGGTATCTTTTGGTTACGAAACATTCTACGAAAGATAAACCTACTTTTTAGACTTCTAAGAACATGAAATAGAGTACTAAGGTCCACTTTGATACCTTGGAGTTGGTCTACTCTCTCCATAGACGAGATTTCCACGTTTTTGTGCATTTGAGAACGTAACTTGGTCTATTGGCATCTTTTGGTTACGAAACGTTGTACGAGAGCTACACTAATAACTTAGACTGCTAAGAAGACTGAATAGAGTATAACTGTCCACTTTGATGCTTTGGATTTGCTCTACTCCCTCGATAGACAATTTTTCACGTTTTGCGCTTTTGAGAACATAACTTGGTCTATCAGTATCTTTTGGTTACGAAACGTTGTACGAAAGCTACACTAAATTAGACTTCTAAGAACATGAAATAGAGTACTGCGGTCTACCTTGAAACCTCGGAGTTGCTCTACTCTCTCCATAGACGACCTTTTCACGTTTTTGTGCATTTGAGAAAATAACTTGGTTTATTGGTATCTTTTGGCTACGAAACGTTGTACGAAAGCTACACTAACAACTTAGACTGTTGAGAACACTAAATAGAGTATAACAGTGCACTTTGATGCTTTGGATTTGCTCTACTCTCTCCATAGATGACCTTTTCACGTTTTGTGCCTTTGAGAACATAACTTGGTCTATCAGTATCTTTTGGTTATGAAACATTGTATGAAAGCTACACTAACTTTTTAGACTTCTAAGAACCTGAAATTGAGTACTATGGTCCACTTTGATACCTTGGATTTGCTCTACTCTCTCCATAGACGAGCTTTTCACGTCTTTGTGCATTTGAGAATATAACTTTGTTTATTGGCATCTTTTGGTTACGAAACATTGTACGAATGCTACACAAACTTCTTAGACTTCTAAGAACACTAAATAGAGTATAACGGTCCACTTTGATGCCTTGGATTTGCTCTACTCTCTCCATGGAGGAGCTTTTAAATTTTTTATGCTTTTGAGAATGTAACTTGGTCTATTGGTATCTTTTGGTTACGAAACGTTGTACGAGAGCTACACTAACTTCTTAGAGTTCTAAGAACACAAAATAGAGTATGACGGTCCACTTTGATTCCTTGGATTTCCTCTACTCTCTCCATAGAGGAGCTTTTAACTTTTTACGCTTTCGAGAACATAACTTGGTCTATTGGTATCTTTCGGTTAGGAAACGTTGTACGAAAACTAAACTAACTTCTTAGGCTTCTAAG
The DNA here is from genome assembly GCF_013401445.1 of Tripterygium wilfordii. Classification (NCBI taxonomy): domain Eukaryota; kingdom Viridiplantae; phylum Streptophyta; class Magnoliopsida; order Celastrales; family Celastraceae; genus Tripterygium; species Tripterygium wilfordii. The sequence goes on along the minus strand of NC_052249.1, from coordinate 4,659,547 downwards.
AACACTAGATAGAGTATAACGGTCCTCTTTGATGCCTTGGAGTTACTGTACTATCTCCATAGACGAGCTTGTCATGTTTTTGTGCTTTTGAGAATGTAACTTGGTCTATTGGTATCTTTTGGTTACGAAATGTTGTCAGAGAGCTACACTGACTTCTTAGACTTCTAAGAACACAAAATAGAGTATAAAGGTCCACTTTGATTCCTTGGATTTCCTCTACTCTCTCCACAGAGGAGCTTTTAACTTTTTGTACTTTTGAGAACATAACTTGGTCTATTGGTATCTTTTGGTTACGAAACGTTGTACGAAAGCTACACTGACTTCTTAGACTTCTAAGTACACTAAATAGAGTATAACGGTCCACTTTGATGCCTTGGAGTTGCTCTACTCTCTCCATAGACGAGCTTTTCACGTTTTTATGCATTTGAAAACATGACTTGGTCTGTTGGCATCTTTTGGTTACAAAACGTTGTACGAAAGCTACACTAACAACTTAGACTTCTAAGAACACTAAATAGAGTATAACGGTCCACTTTGATGCTTTGGATTTCCTCTACTCTCTCCATAGACGAGCTTTTGATGATTTTATGCTTTCGAGAATGTAACTTGGTCTATTGGTATCTTTTGGTTACGAAACGCTGTACGAAAGCGACACTAACAACTTAGACATTTAAGAACACTAAATAGAGTACAACGTCCTCTTTGATGCCTTGGAATTAGTCAACTCTCTCCGTAGATGAGCTTTTAACGTTTTTGTGCATTAAAGAACATAACTTGGTCAATCGGCATCTTTTGGTTACGAAACATTGTACGAAAGCTACACTAACAACTTAAACTTCTAAGAACACTAAATAGAGTATAACGGTCCACTTCGATGCTTTGGATTTGCTCTACTCCCTCCATAGACGAGCTTTTCACGTTTTGTGCTTTTGAGAACATAACTAGGTCTATTGGTATCTTTTGGTTACGAAACATTCTACGAAAGATAAACCTACTTTTTAGACTTCTAAGAACATGAAATAGAGTACTAAGGTCCACTTTGATACCTTGGAGTTGGTCTACTCTCTCCATAGACGAGATTTCCACGTTTTTGTGCATTTGAGAACGTAACTTGGTCTATTGGCATCTTTTGGTTACGAAACGTTGTACGAGAGCTACACTAATAACTTAGACTGCTAAGAAGACTGAATAGAGTATAACTGTCCACTTTGATGCTTTGGATTTGCTCTACTCCCTCGATAGACAATTTTTCACGTTTTGCGCTTTTGAGAACATAACTTGGTCTATCAGTATCTTTTGGTTACGAAACGTTGTACGAAAGCTACACTAAATTAGACTTCTAAGAACATGAAATAGAGTACTGCGGTCTACCTTGAAACCTCGGAGTTGCTCTACTCTCTCCATAGACGACCTTTTCACGTTTTTGTGCATTTGAGAAAATAACTTGGTTTATTGGTATCTTTTGGCTACGAAACGTTGTACGAAAGCTACACTAACAACTTAGACTGTTGAGAACACTAAATAGAGTATAACAGTGCACTTTGATGCTTTGGATTTGCTCTACTCTCTCCATAGATGACCTTTTCACGTTTTGTGCCTTTGAGAACATAACTTGGTCTATCAGTATCTTTTGGTTATGAAACATTGTATGAAAGCTACACTAACTTTTTAGACTTCTAAGAACCTGAAATTGAGTACTATGGTCCACTTTGATACCTTGGATTTGCTCTACTCTCTCCATAGACGAGCTTTTCACGTCTTTGTGCATTTGAGAATATAACTTTGTTTATTGGCATCTTTTGGTTACGAAATATTGTACGAATGCTACACAAACTTCTTAGACTTCTAAGAACACTAAATAGAGTATAACGGTCCACTTTGATGCCTTGGATTTGCTCTACTCTCTCCATGGAGGAGCTTTTAAATTTTTTATGCTTTTGAGAATGTAACTTGGTCTATTGGTATCTTTTGGTTACGAAACGTTGTACGAGAGCTACACTAACTTCTTAGAGTTCTAAGAACACAAAATAGAGTATGACGGTCCACTTTGATTCCTTGGATTTCCTCTACTCTCTCCATAGAGGAGCTTTTAACTTTTTACGCTTTCGAGAACATAACTTGGTCTATTGGTATCTTTCGGTTAGGAAACGTTGTACGAAAACTAAACTAACTTCTTAGGCTTCTAAGAACACTAGATAGAGTATAACGGTCCTCTTTGATGCCTTGGAGTTACTGTACTATCTCCATAGACGAGCTTGTCATGTTTTTGTGCTTTTGAGAATGTAACTTGGTCTATTGGTATCTTTTGGTTACGAAATGTTGTCAGAGAGCTACACTGACTTCTTAGACTTCTAAGAACACAAAATAGAGTATAAAGGTCCACTTTGATTCCTTGGATTTCCTCTACTCTCTCCACAGAGGAGCTTTTAACTTTTTGTACTTTTGAGAACATAACTTGGTCTATTGGTATCTTTTGGTTACGAAACGTTGTACGAAAGCTACACTGACTTCTTAGACTTCTAAGTACACTAAATAGAGTATAACGGTCCACTTTGATGCCTTGGAGTTGCTCTACTCTCTCCATAGACGAGCTTTTCACGTTTTTATGCATTTGAAAACATGACTTGGTCTGTTGGCATCTTTTGGTTACAAAACGTTGTACGAAAGCTACACTAACAACTTAGACTTCTAAGAACACTAAATAGAGTATAACGGTCCACTTTGATGCTTTGGATTTCCTCTACTCTCTCCATAGACGAGCTTTTGATGATTTTATGCTTTCGAGAACATAACTTGGTCTATTGGTATCTTTTGGTTACGAAACATTGTACTAAAGCTACACTAACATTTTAGACTTCTAAGAACATGAAATAGAGTACTACGGTCCACTTTGATACCTTGGAGTTGCTCTACTCTCTCCATAGACGAGTTTTTCACGTTTTTGTGCATTTGAGAACATGACTTAGTCTATTGGCATCTTTTGGTTACGAAACGTTGTACGAAAGCTACACTAACAACTTAGACTACTAAGAACACTAAATAGAGTACAACGGTCCACTTTGATGCCTTGGAATTACTCAACTCTCTCCATAGATGAGTTTTTAACGTTTTTATGCTTTTGAGAATGTAACTTGGTCTATTGGTATCTTTTGGTTACGAAGCGTTGTACGAAAGCTACACTAACCTCTTAGACTTCTAAGAACACTAAATAGAGTATAACGGTCCACTTTGATGCCTTGGAGTTACTATACTCTCTCCATAGACGAGCTTTTCATGTTTTTGTGCTTTCGAGGACATAACTTGGTCTATTGGTATCTTTTGCTTACGAAACATTGTACGAGAGCTAAACTAACTTCTTAGACTTCTAAGAACACAAAACAGAGTATAACGGTCCACATTGATTCCTTGGATTTCCTCTACTCCCCCCATAGAGGAGCTTTTAACTTTTTATGCTTTTGAGAACATAACTTGGTCTATTGGTATCTTTTGGTTACGAAACGTTGTACGAAAGCTACACAAACTTCTTAGACTTCTAAGAACACTAAATAGAGTATAACGGTCCACTTTGATGCCTCAGGATACTATACTCTCTCCATAGATGAGCTTTTCATGTTTTTGTGCATTTGAGAACATGACTTGGTCTGTTGGCATTTTTTGGTTACAAAACGTTGTACGAAAGCTACACAAACAACTTAGACTTCTAAGAACACTAAATAGAGTATAACGGTCCACTTTGATGATTTGGATTTCCTCTACTCTCTCCATAGACGAGCTTTTGATGATTTTATGCTTTCGAGAACATAACTTGGTCTATTGGTATCTTTTGGTTACGAAACGTTGTACTAAAGCTACACTAACGTTTTAGACTTCTAAGAACATGAAATAGAGTACTACGGTCCACTTTGATACCTTGGAGTTGCTCTACTCTCTCCATAGATGAGCTTTTCACGTTTTTATGCATTTGAGAACATAACTTAGTCTATTGGCATCTTTTGGTTATGAAACGTTTTACGAAAGCTACACTAACAACTTAGACTGCTAAGAACACTAAATAGAGTACAACGGTCCACTTTGATGCCTTGGAATTACTCAACTCTCTCCATAGATGAGTTTTTAACGTTTTTATGCTTTTGAGAATGTAACTTGGTCTATTGGTATCTTTTGGTTACGAAACGTTGTACGAAAGCTACACTAACCTCTTAGACTTCTAAGAACACTAAATAGAGTATAACGGTCCACTTTGATGCCTTGGAGTTACTATACTCTCTCCATAGACGAGCTTTTCATGTTTTTATGCTTTCGAGGACATAACTTGGTCTATTGGTATCTTTTGGTTGCGAAACGTTGTACTAAAGCTACACTAACTTTTTAGACTTTTCAAAACATGAAATAGAGTACTACGGTCCACTTTAATACATTGGAGTTGCTCTACTCTCTCCATAGATGAGCTTTTCACGTTTTTGTGCATTTGAGAACATGACTTAGTCTATTAGCATCTTTCGGTTATGAAATGTTGTACGAAAGCTACACTAACAAATTAGACTGCTAAAAACACTAAATAGAGTACAACTGTCCACTTTGATGCCTTGGAATTACTCAACTCTATCCATAGATGCGCTTTTAACTTTTTATGCTTTTGGGAATGTAAGTTGGTCTATTGGTTTCTTTTGGTTACGAAATGTTGTACGAAAGCTGCATTAACTTCTTAGACTTCTAAGAACACTAAATAGAGTATAACGGTCCACTTTGATGCCTTGGAGCTACTATACTCTCTCCGTAGACGAGCTTTTCATGTTTTTGTGCTTTTGAGAACATAACTTGGTCTATTGGTATCTTTTGGTTACGAAACGTTGTACGAGAGCTTCACTAACTTCTTAGACTTCTAAGATCACAAAACAGAGCATAACGGTCCACTTTGATTCCTTGGATTTCCTCTACTCTCTCCATAGAGGAGCTTTTAACTTTTTGTGCTTTTGAGAACATAACTTGGTCTATTGGTTTCTTTTGGTTACGAAATGTTGTACGAAAGCTACACTAACTTCTTAGACTTCTAAGAACACTAAATAGAGTATAACGGTCCACTTTGATGCCTCAGAGATACTATACTCTTTCCATAGATGAGCTTTTCATGTTTTTGTGCTTTTGAGAACATAACTTGGTCTATTGGTATCTTTTGGTTACGAAACGTTGTACGAAAGCTACACTAACATTTTAGAATTCTAAGAACTTGAAATAGAGTACTAGGGTCCACTTTGATGCCTTGGAGTTGCTCTACTCTGTCTATAGACGAGCTTTTCACTTTTTTGCATTTGAGAAGATGACTTGGTCTATTGACATCTTTTTGTTACAAAACGTTGTATGAAAGCTACACTAACAACTTAGACTTCTAAGAACACTAAATAGAGTATGTAGTACCCGGTTTTCGTCCGGCCAAACCAAACAAAACAAAAAAGAAGAATAATAATAATACAGAAATTCAAAATTCAAGAGCCCGTTTCATAGGCCCACATGCTTACAAAAAATTCAAAACTTGTTTCTTGGACCCATGAGCATACAAAAATCTTAAGGCCCATCTGTTGGACTGTAAGCCCATAAAAATTCAAACCTAAACCCAAAAGATCTAAACCCTATAAAATATCTAAAAAATAGGACAATTAAATAAATAATAAACAAAAGAAAATCCTTAGGAGAGAAAGGTGGTTCCTTTATTAGGGTTTCACGAAAATAAGGAAAAGACAAAAATATAAGTCTTGAGGGTTTTAGAGAAGGAGAGAAAAATAGGGTTTTTGGGGGCATTTTGGGATTTTTATGAAATAGAAGATACGTTAAAAAGAGAGGGGAGGAGCCGCACAAGAGAAGGTAAAATCATGCAGGATTTTTTGAGAGAAAAAAGGGAGAGCCGCCGGTGAGAGAGAACATGAGAGACAAAAAGGGAGAAAGAAAAAGAGAGAGAAGAGGGGAAATCGGGGAAGAAAAGAAGAAAAACAGAGAGAAAAAAAAAAGAAACCAAAGAAATCGAAGGAAGGAGAGAAGAAATCGCACAGAGGAAGAAATCGAAGGAGTTTTAGGAGTTGAAGAAACCAGAGAGGAGAAAGCAGGAAAGGGATTTCTTCTTTTGGTTCTCGAAAGGTAGCGATAAACTGGATTTCATTTCTTTCCTCTGCTTTACCGATTTCTTGTTTGCTTGGATTTTCATCCCGGTTCTATTCCATTAAAGCATACTCTATTTCTTCACTAATTTCTTGTTTGATTGTTGTTAATCAATTGTTTGTTTGGAATTGGAATTTGTTTGCTTGTTTATTGGTTTGCTTCACCGATGTCTTGTCCGCTTGTTCGCTTGGATTTCTTTTGTTTGCTTGGGTGTTAATGCCGAGATTACTCTCTGTTTCTCATGTCAGGGTTCTAATGCTTGTTAGATGCCTGGGTTTGGCATCCCTTTTTGAGCCATAAAAGTCAGTTTACGTATGTTGATGCCAAGCTCACTCTCTGTTTCGATTTCTCTTGTTTTGATGTTAAGGATAGAGTTGGTTTTTTTTGATGTTTGTCATTCTGCATCTCTGTGGGATAATTGCTCTGAAGTTCTTGATTTCGGTTTACATTGCTGAATAGAATAGAGTTGATTGTTGATTTCGGTTTTTGATTTTGATTCAGAATAGAGTTGATTTCTGAAATTCTTGTTTCAAATCATTGATGGAGCAAGTTCTAGGTGCATATGTGTGTATATATATATATATATATATATATATATATATATATATATATATATGGTGTATGTATATATATAGCGCGTGCCTCTGTGTGTGTGCATATATATATGGTGTACGTGTATATGTATTGGTATAATGTGTGTGTGTAGATATATGGGTATATGGATTTAATTTGATTTGAGTTTCTATGGTATTTGAGCACCATGTTAACCCGTATCTTGTTTGTTTTTGGATGTTGGACCGGGATGGATGTCATTTGGGCCGGAACACATATTTGGAGATTGGATTGGGCTTGAGTAATGGACCGGGCTCTGTGGCCATATTTGTATTTGTATTTTTTATATCTTTTTATTTTGTATATATTTTTATCTTGTTTTTATTTGTATATATCTTTGTAAAGGCAAATATGTAATAGGGTAGTGAAAATAATGGAAATGTAGTGTAGAGTAGTGTAATTTATATTTATACATATTTAAATTGATTAGTATGCATGTTAGGGGTTATTAGTTTAGGATGCATGTTTAGAATGTATATTAGAATTGTATACATAGATCATTTTCCGCAAATCCGTCAATTCAACAACCGCGTCTTTACCAACTTTTCAAAAAACAAATTAATGGATACTACATTAAAGTCAATTAGGAGGAGGACTTGATGATATTCAGCTCCTGCCTAGACTTTAATTGTGTTATCTTTATTTAAACGAAAAACAAATGATAAATTAATTTATTAGATACCTAAATTAAAGTTCATTAGGAGGAAGACTTGATGACATTCAGCTCCTGCCTAGGCTTTAATTATGTTATCTCTTCAAATTAAAGTGGCATTTGTATTTCTAAACAAATGATAAATTAATTTATTAGATACCTAAATTAAAGTTCATTAGGAGGAGGACTTGATGACATTCAGCTCCTGCCTATGCTTTAATTATGTTATCTCTTCAAATTAAAGTGTCATTTGTATTTCTGAACACAATGATAAATTAATTTCTTAGATACCTAAATTAAAGTTCATTAGGAGGAGGACTTGATGACATTCAGCTCCTGCCTAGGCTTTAATTATGTTATCTCTTCAAATTAAGGTATCATTTGTACTCGCAAAAATAATAGATACCTAAATTAAAAGTTAATTAGGAGGAGGACTTGATGACATTCAGCTCCTGCCTATGCTTTAATTAATGTTATATTTTCAAATTAAAACACCATTTATATTGGACAAACAACTTTTCAAGAAAAAGCATATAGATCAATCTAGGTAACCTTTTAGGGAGTGGTGGGGTGCCTAACACCTTCCCCACACTCAATAGACCCCCTTACTCATTTTCTGGTTTGCAGACCATTTTTAGTGTCCAATTGCACTTAAATCAATTGGTGGCGACTCTAAATCATTTTCCATCCTTTCATCGCCGGTCCGCGTCGTGACCCTGGTTGCGACAGAGAATAACGATCCACTTTGATGCTTTGGATTTGCTCTACTCTCTCCATAGACGAGCTTTTGACGATTTTGTGATTTTGAGAACATAACTTGGTCTATTGGTATATTTTGGTTACGAAACGTTGTACTAAAGCTACACTAACTTTTTAGACTTCTAAGAACATGAAATAGAGTACTACGGTCCACTTCGACACCTTGGAGTTGCTCTACTCTCTCCATGGACGAGCTTTTAACGTTTTTGTGCATTTGAGATCATAACTTGGTCTATTGGCATCTTTTGGTTACGAAACGTTGTACGAAAGCTACAATGACAACTTAGACATCTAAGAACACTAAATAGGGTACAACGGTCCTTTTTGATGCCTTGGAATTAGTCAACTCTCTCCGTAGATGAGTTTTTAACGTTTTTGTGCATTAAAGAACATAACTTGGTCAATCGGCATTTTTGGTTACGAAACATAGGTCAGGTAAGACATCCCAATCCATAACCCCCTGTTTGATGCTCCAATGGATTAGTTATTAAACAATCACTACTAGCACAATTTTCTAAAATGAGTAACATGGTTTTGTTTAAATTGAGGATAAAGCCTTTGTTAGAACTTTGATAGCATAAATCTCTACTTTGTTTAAATTACTTTCTTCATTACTTTGTTTAAATTGTGACGCAGGACTGGAGTAAGATTGTTGTAGTCTCTTATTCACAGGGTTTCCGCTGTTCTGCTATTTTGCTTGGAGTACCAGTTATCAAATTCAATTATGTCCACCACCCCAGATCTTTTCCGGTTTGCCATTTTTTTTTGCCTCAATTAGTCTGAAAGGTTTTACTTCTTAGGGATTTGATTTTAGAATTGATATCTTTAATAGAGTATAACGGTCCACTTTGATGCCCTGGAGTTACTCTACTCTCTCCATAGACGAGTTTTTCTTCTTTTGAGAACGTAACTTGGTCTATTGGTACCTTTCGGTTACGAAACGTTGTACGAAGGCTACACTAACAACTTAGACTGCTAAGAACACTAAATAGAGTACAACAGTCCACTTTGATGCCTTGGAATTACTCAACTCTCTCCATAGAGGAGCTTTTAACGTTTTTATGCTTTTGAGAACATAACTTGGTCTATTGGTATCTTTTCGTTACGAAACGTTGTACGAAAGCGAGACTAACTTCTTAGACTTCTAAGAATACAAAATAGAGTATATCGGTCCACTTTGATGCCTTGGATTTGCTCTACTCTCTCCATAGAGTTGCTTTTAACGTTTTTGTGCTTTTGAGAACATAACTTGGTCTATTGGTATATTTTGGTTACAAAACGTTGTACAAAAGTTGCACTAACTTCTTAGACTTCTAAGAACACTAAATAGAGTATAACAGTCCATTTTGATGCATTGGAGTTGCTCTACTCTCTCTATGGACGAGCTTTTCACGTTTTTGTGCTTTTGAGAACTTAACTTGGTCTATTGGGATCTTTTGGTTACGAAACGTTGTACGAAAGCTACACTAACATTTTAGACTTCTAAGAACATGAAATAGAGTACTACGGTCCACTTCGACACCTTGGAGTTGCTCTACTCTCTCCATGGACGAGCTTTTAACATTTTTGTGCATTTGAGATTATAACTTGGTCTATTAGCATCTTTTGGTTACGAAACGTTGTACGAAAGCTACAATAACAACTTAGACATCTAAGAACACTAAATAGGGTACAACGGTCCTTTTGATGCCTTCGAATTAGTCAACTCTCTCCGTAGATGAGTTTTTAACATTTTTGTGCATTAAAGAACGTAACTTGGTCAATCGGCATCTTTTGGTTACGAAACATAGGTCAGGTAAGACATCCCAATCCATAACCCCCTGTTTGATGCTCCAATGGATTTGTTATTAAACAATCACTACTAGCACAATTTTCTAAAACGAGTAACATGGTTTTGTTTAAATTGAGGATAAAGCCTTTGTTAGAACTTTGATAGCATAAATCTCTACTTTGTTTAAATTACTTTCTTCATTACTTTGTTTAAATTGTGAAGCAGGACTGGAGTAAGATTGTTGTAGTCTCTTATTCACAGGGTTTTCGCTATTCTGCTATTTTGCTTTGAGTACCAGTTATAAAATTCAATTATATCCACCACCCAAGATCTTTTCCGGTTTGCCATTTTTGTTTTGCCTCAATTGGTCTGAAAGGTTTTACTTCTTAGGGATTTGATTTTAGAAGTCATATCTTTAATAGAGTATAACGGTCCACTTTGATGCCTTGAGTTACTCTACTCTCTCCATAGACGAGTTTTTGTTCTTTTGAGAACGTAACTTGGTCTGTTGGTACCTTTCAGTTATGAAACGTTGTACGAAGGCTACACTAACAACTTAGACTACTAAGAACACAAAATAAAGTACAACAGTCCACTTTGATGCCCTGGAATTACTCAACTCTCTCCATAGAGGAGCTTTTAACGTTTTTAGGCTTTTGAGAACATAACTTGGTCTATTGGTATCTTTTGTTTACGAAACGTTGTACGAAAGCTAGACTAACTTCTTAGACTTCTAAGAATACAAAATAGAGTATATCGGTCCACTTTGATGCCTTGGATTTGCTATACTCTCTCCATAGAGTTGCTTTTAACGTTTTTGTGCTTTTGAGAACATAACTTGGTCTATTGGTATATTTTGGTTACAAAACGTTGTACAAAAGCTGCACTAACTTCTTAGACTTCTAAAAACACTAAATAGAGTATAACGGTCCATTTTGATGCATTGGAGTTGCTCTACTCTCTCTATAGACGAGCATTTCACATTTTTGTGCTTTTGAGAACCTAACTTGGTCTATTGGGATCTTTTGCTTACGAAACGTTATACGAAAGCTACACAAACATTTTAGACTTCTAAGAACATGAAATAAAGTACTACGGTCCACTTTGATACCTTGGAGTTGCTCTACTCTCTCCATAGATGAGCTTTTCACATTTTTGTGCATTTGAGAACATAACTTGGTCTACTGGCATCTTTTGGTTACGAAACATTGTACAAAAGCTACACTCACAACTTAGACTACTAAGAACACTAAATTGAGTATAATGGTCCACTTTGATGCCTTGGAGTTACTATACTCTCTCCATAGACGAGCTTTTCATGTTTTTGTGCTTTCGAGAACATGACTTGGTCTATTGGTATCTTTTGGTTACGAAACGTTGTACTAAAGCTACACTAACTTTTTAGACTTCTCAAAACATGAAATAGAGTACTACGGTCCACTTTGATACCTTGGAGTTGCTCTACTCTCTCCGTACACGAGCTTTTCACATTTTTGTGCATTTGAGAACATGACTTAGTCTATTGGCATCTTTTGGTTATGAAACGTTGTACGAAAGCTACACTAACAACTTAGACTGCTAAGAACACTAAATAGAGTACAACGGTCCACTTTGATGCCTTGGAATTACTCAACTCTCTCCATAGATGAGCTTTTAACGTTTTTATGCTTTCGAGAATGTAACTTGGTCTATTGGTATCTTTTGGTTACGAAACATTGTACGAAAGCTACACTAACTTCTTAGAATTATGAGAACACTAAATAGAGTATAACGGTCCACTTTGATGCCTTGTAGTTACTATACTCTCTCCATAGACGAGCTTTTCATGTTTTTGTGCTTTTGAGAACATACCTTGGTCTATTGGTATCTTTTGGTTATGAAACGTTGTACGAAAGCTACACTAACTTCTTAGACTTCTAAGAACACTAAATAGAGTATAACGGTCCACTTTGATGCCTCGGAGATACTATACTCTCTCCATATATGAGCTTTTCATGTTTTTATGCTTTTGAGAACATGACTTGGTCTATTGGTATCTTTTGGTTACGAAATGTTTTACGAAAGCTACACTAACTTCTTAGACTTCTAAGAACACTAAATAGAGTATAACGGTCCACTTTGATGCCTTGGAGTTACTATACTCTCTCCATAGACGAGCTTTTCATGTTTTTGTGCTTTTGAGAACATAACTTGGTCTATTGGTATCTTTTGGTTACGAAACGTTGTACGAAAGCTACCCTAACAACTTAGACTGCTAAGAACACCAAACAGAGTACAACGGTCCACTTTGATGCCTTGGAATTACTCAACTCTCTGCATAGATGGGCTTTTAACCTTTCTGTGCATTAAGGAACATAACTTGGTCTATTGGTATCTTTTGGTTACTAAACGTTGTATGAAAGCTGCACTAACTTCCTAGACTTCTAAGAACATAAAATAGAGTATAACGGTCCACTTTGATGCCTTGGATTTGCTCTACTCTCTCCATAGAGGAGCTTTTAATGTTTTTATGCTTTTGAGAACATAACTTGGTCTATAGGTATCTTTTGGTTACGAAACATTGTACGAAACCTACACTAACTTTTTAGAACTCTAGGACATGAAATAGAGTACGACGGTCCACTTTGATGCCTTGGAGTTGCTCTACTATCTCCATAGATGAGCTTTTCACGTTTTTGTGCCTTTTAGAACATAACTTTGTCTATGGGCATCTTTTGGTTACAAAACGTTGTACGAAAGCTACACTAACAACTTAGACTTCTAAGAACACTAAATAGAGTACAACTGTCCACTTTGATGCCTTGGAATTACTCAACTCTCTCTATAGATGAGCTTTTAACGTTTTCGTGGATTACAGAACATAACTTGGTCAATTGACATCTTTGGGTTATGAAACATTGTACAAAAGCTACGCTAACAACTTAGACTTCTAATAACACTAAATAGAGTATAACGGTCCACTTTGATGCTTTGGATTTGCTCTACTCTCTCCATAGATGAGCTTTTCACGTTTTGTGCTTTTGAGAACAGAACTTGATCTATTGGTATCTTTTGATTGCGAAACGTTTTGCGAAAGATACACTAACTTCTTAGACTTCTAAGAACCTGAAATAGAGTATTACGGTCCACTTTGATGCCTTGGAGTTGCTCTACTCTCTCTATAGATGAGCTTTTCATATTTTTCTGCATTTGAGAACATAACTTGGTCTATTGGCGTCTTTTGGTTGCGAGACGTTGTACGAAAGATACACTAACAACTTAGACTTCTAAGAACACTAAATAGAGTATAACGGTGCACTTTGATGCTTTGGGTTTGCTCTACTCTCTCCATAGATGAGCTTTTGACGATTTTGTGATTTTGAGAACATAACTTGGTCTATTGGTCTATTTTGGTTATGAAACGTTGTACTAAAGCTACGCTAACTTTGTAGACTTCTAAGAACATGAAATAGAGTACTACGATCCACTTCGACACCTTGGAGTTGCTCTACTCTCTCCATGGATGAGCTTTTAATGTTTTTATGCATTTGAGATCATAACTTGGTCTATTGGCATCTTTTGGTTACGAAACGTTGTACGAAAGCTACACTAACAACTTGGACATCTAAGAACACTAAATAGGGTACAACGGTCCTCTTTGATGCCTAGGAATTATTCAACTCTGTCCGTAAATGAGCTTTTAACATTTTTGTGCATTAAAGAACATAACTTGATCAATCGCATCTTTTGGTTACGAAACATAGGTCAGGTAGGACATCCTAATCCATAACCCCCTGTTTGATGCTCCAATGGATTAGTTATTAAAGAATCACTACTAGCATAATTTTCTCAAACGAGTAACATGGTTTTGTTTAGATTGAGGATAAAGCCTTTTTTAGAACTTTGATAGCATAAATCTCTGCCTTGTTTAAATTACTTTCTTCATTACTTTGTTTAAATTGTGAGGCAGAACTGGAGTAAGATTGTTGTAGTCTCTCATTCACTGGGTTTCCGCTGTTCTGCTATTTTGCATTGAGTACCAGTTATAAAATTCAATTATGTCCACCACCCCAGCTCTCTTCCGTTTTGCCATGTTTTTTGCCTCAATTGGTCTGAAAGGTTTTACTTCTTATTGATTTGATTTTAGAAGTCATATCTTTAATAGAGTATAACACTCCACTTTGATGCCCTGGAGTTACTCTACTCTCTCCATAGATGAGCTTTTCATGTTTTTGTTCTTTTGAGAACGTAACTTGGTCTATTGGTACCTTTCGGTTACGAAACGTTGTACGAAGGCTACACTAACAACTTAGACTGTTAAGAACACTAAATAGAGTACAACAGTCCACTTTGATGCCCCGGAATTACTCAACTCTCTCCATAGAGGAGCTTTTAATGTTTTTATGCTTTTGAGAACATAACTTGGTCTATAGGTATCTTTTGGTTACGAAACGTTGTACGAAACCTACACTAACTTTTTAGAATTCTAGGAACGTGAAATAGAGTACGACGGTCCACTTTGATGCCTTCGAGTTGCTCTACTATCTCCATAGACGAGCTTTTCACGTTTTTGTGCCTTTTAGAACATAACTTTGTCTATGGGCATCTTTTGGTTACAAAACGTTGTACGAAAGCTACACTAACAACTTAGACTTCTAAGAACACTAAATAGAGTACAACTGTCCACTTTGATGCCTTGGAATTACTCAACTCTCTCTATAGATGAGCTTTTAACGTTTTCGTGGATTACAGAACATAACTTGGTCAATTGGCATCTTTGGGTTATGAAACATTGTACAAAAGCTACGCTAACAACTTAGACTTCTAATAACACTAAATAGAGTATAACGGTCCACTTTGATGCTTTGGATTTGCTCTACTCTCTCCATAGATGAGCTTTTCACGTTTTGTGCTTTTGAGAACAGAACTTGATCTATTGGTATCTTTTGATTGCGAAACGTTTTGCGAAAGATACACTAACTTCTTAGACTTCTAAGAACCTGAAATAGAGTATTACGGTCCACTTTGATGCCTTGGAGTTGCTCTACTCTCTCTATAGATGAGCTTTTCATATTTTTCTGCATTTGAGAACATAACTTGGTCTATTGGCGTCTTTTGGTTGCGAGACGTTGTACGAAAGATACACTAACAACTTAGACTTCTAAGAACACTAAATAGAGTATAATGGTGCACTTTGATGCTTTGGGTTTGCTCTACTCTCTCCATAGATGAGCTTTTGACGATTTTGTGATTTTGAGAACATAACTTGGTCTATTGGTCTATTTTGGTTATGAAATGTTGTACTAAAGCTACGCTAACTTTGTAGACTTCTAAGAACATGAAATAGAGTACTACGATCCACTTCGACGCCTTGGAGTTGCTCTACTCTCTCCATGGATGAGCTTTTAATGTTTTTATGCATTTGAGATCATAACTTGGTCTATTGGCATCTTTTGGTTACGAAACGTTGTACGAAAGCTACACTAACAACTTGGACATCTAAGAACACTAAATAGGGTACAACGGTCCTCTTTGATGCCTAGGAATTATTCAACTCTGTCCGTAAATGAGCTTTTAACATTTTTGTGCATTAAAGAACATAACTTGATCAATCGGCATCTTTTGGTTACGAAACATAGGTCAGGTAGGACATCCTAATCCATAACCCCCTGTTTGATGCTCCAATGGATTAGTTATTAAAGAATCACTACTAGCATAATTTTCTCAAACGAGTAACATGGTTTTGTTTACATTGAGGATAAAGCCTTTTTTAGAACTTTGATAGCATAAATCTCTGCCTTGTTTAAATTACTTTCTTCATTACTTTGTTTAAATTGTGAGGCAGAACTGGAGTAAGATTGTTGTAGTCTCTCATTCACTGGGTTTCCGCTGTTCTGCTATTTTGCATTGAGTACCAGTTATAAAATTCAATTATGTCCACCACCCCAGCTCTCTTCCGTTTTGCCATGTTTTTTGCCTCAATTGGTCTGAAAGGTTTTACTTCTTATTGATTTGATTTTAGAAGTCATATCTTTAATAGAGTATAACACTCCACTTTGATGCCCTGGAGTTACTCTACTCTCTCCATAGATGAGCTTTTCATGTTTTTGTTCTTTTGAGAACGTAACTTGGTCTATTGGTACCTTTCGGTTACGAAACGTTGTACGAAGGCTACACTAACAACTTAGACTGCTAAGAACACTAAATAGAGTACAACAGTCCACTTTGATGCCCCGGAATTACTCAACTCTCTCCATAGAGGAGCTTTTAATGTTTTTATGCTTTTGAGAACATAACTTGGTCTATAGGTATCTTTTGGTTACGAAACGTTGTACGAAACCTACACTAACTTTTTAGAACTCTAGGAACGTGAAATAGAGTATGACGGTCCACTTTGATGCCTTGGAGTTGCTCTACTATCTCCATAGACGAGCTTTTCACGTTTTTGTGCCTTTTAGAACATAACTTTGTCTATGCGCATCTTTTGGTTACAACTGTCCACTTTGATGCCTTGGAATTACTCAACTCTCTCTATAGATGAGCTTTTAACGTTTTCGTGGATTACAGAACATAACTTGGTCAATTGGCATCTTTGGGTTATGAAACATTGTACAAAAGCTACGCTAACAACTTAGACTTCTAATAACACTAAATAGAGTATAACGGTCCACTTTGATGCTTTGGATTTGCTCTACTCTCTCCATAGATGAACTTTTCACGTTTTGTGCTTTTGAGAACAGAACTTGATCTATTGGTATCTTTTGATTGCGAAACGTTTTGCGAAAGATACACTAACTTCTTAGACTTCTAAGAACCTGAAATAGAGTATTACGGTCCACTTTGATGCCTTGGAGTTGCTCTACTCTCTCTATAGATGAGCTTTTCATATTTTTCTGCATTTGAGAACATAACTTGGTCTATTGGCGCCTTTTGGTTGCGAGACGTTGTACGAAAGATACACTAACAACTTAGACTTCTAAGAACACTAAATAGAGTATAACGGTGCACTTTGATGCTTTGGGTTTGCTCTACTCTCTCCATAGATGAGCTTTTGATGATTTTGGGATTTTGAGAACATAACTTGGTCTATTGGTCTATTTTGGTTATGAAACGTTGTACTAAAGCTACGCTAACTTTTTAGACTTCTAAGAACATGAAATAGAGTACTACGATCCACTTCGACGCCTTGGAGTTGCTCTACTCTCTCCATGGATGAGCTTTTAATGTTTTTATGCATTTGAGATCATAACTTGGTCTATTGGCATCTTTTGGTTACGAAACGTTGTACGAAAGCTACACTAACAACTTGGACATCTAAGAACACTAAATAGGGTACAACGGTCCTCTTTGATGCCTTGGAATTATTCAACTCTGTCCGTAGATGAGCTTTTAACATTTTTGTGCTTTAAAGAACATAACTTGGTCAATCGGCATCTTTTGGTTACGAAACATAGGTCAGGTAGGACATCCCAATCCATAACCCCCTGTTTGATGCTCCAATGGATTAGTTATTAAAGAATCACTACTAGCATAATTTTCTCAAACGAGTAACATGGTTTTGTTTAGATTGAGGAAAAAGCCTTTTTTAGAACTTTGATAGCATAAATCTCTGCCTTGTTTAAATTACTTTCTTCATTACTTTGTTTAAATTGTGAGGCAGAACTGGAGTAAGATTGTTGTAGTCTCTCATTCACTGGGTTTCCGCTGTTCTGCTATTTTGCATTGAGTACCAGTTATAAAATTCAATTATGTCCACCACCCCAGCTCTCTTCCGTTTTGCCATGTTTTTTGCCTCAATTGGTCTGAAAGGTTTTACTTCTTATTGATTTGATTTTAGAAGTCATATCTTTAATAGAGTATAACAGTCCACTTTGATGCCCTGGAGTTACTCTACTCTCTCCATAGATGAGCTTTTCACGTTTTTGTTCTTTTGAGAACGTAACTTGGTCTATTGGTACCTTTCGGTTACAAAACGTTGTACGAAGGCTACACTAACAACTTAGACTGCTAAGAACACTAAATAGAGTACAACAGTCCACTTTGATGCCCCAGAATTACTCAACTCTCACCATAGAGGAGCTTTTAATGTTTTTATGCTTTTGAGAACATAACTTGGTCAATAGGTATCTTTTGGTTACGAAACGTTGTACGAAACCTACACTAACTTTTTAGAACTCTAGGAACGTGAAATAGAGTATGACGGTCCACTTTGATGCCTTGGAGTTGCTCTACTATCTCCATAGACGAGCTTTTCACGTTTTTGTGCCTTTTAGAACATAACTTTGTCTATGCGCATCTTTTGGTTACAAAACGTTGTACGAAAGCTACACTAACAACTTAGACTTCTAAAAACACTAAATAGAGTACAACTGTCCACTTTGATGCCTTGGAATTACTCAACTCTATCTATAGATGAGCTTTTAACGTTTTCGTGGATTACAGAACATAACTTAGTCAATTGGCATCTTTGGGTTATGAAACATTGTACAAAAGCTACGCTAACAACTTAGACTTCTAATAACACTAAATAGAGTATAACGGTCCACTTTGATGCTTTGGATTTGCTCTGCTCTCTCCATAGACGAGCTTTTCACGTTTTGTACTTTTGAGAACAGAACTTGGTCTATTGGTATCTTTTGATTGCGAAACGTTTTGCGAAAGATACACTAACTTCTTAGACTTCTAAGAACCTGAAATAGAGTATTACGGTCCACAATGATGCCTTGGAGTTGCTCTACTCTCTCTATAGATGAGCTTTTCACATTTTTCTACATTTGAGAACATAACTTGGTCTATTGGCATCTTTTGGTTGCGAGACGTTGTACGAAAGATACACTAACAACTTAGACTTCTAAGAACACTAAATAGAGTATAACGGTGCACTTTGATGCTTTGGGTTTGCTCTACTCTCTCCATAGACGAGCTTTTGACGATTTTGTGATTTTGAGAACATAACTTGATCTATTGGTGTATTTTGGTTATGAAACGTTGTACTAAAGCTACGCTAACTTTTTAGACTTCTCAGAACATGAAATAGAGTACTAGGGTCCACTTCGACACCTTGGAGTTGGTCTACTCTCTCCATGGATGAGCTTTTAAAGTTTTTATGCATTTGAGATCATAACTTGGTCTATTGGCATCTTTTGGTTACGAAACGTTGTACGAAAGCTACACTAACAACTTAGACATCTAAGAACACTAAATAGGGTACAACGGTCCTCTTTGATGCCTTGGAATTAGTCAACTCTGTCCGTAGATGAGCTTTTAACGTTTTTGTGCATTAAAGAACATAACTTGGTCAATCGGCATCTTTTGGTTACGAAACATAGGTCAGGTAGGACATCCCAATCCATAACCCCCTGTTTGATGCTCCAATGGATTAGTTATTAAAGAATCACTACTAGCATAATTTTCTAAGACGAGTAACATGGTTTTGTTTAGATTGAGGATAAAGCCTTTTTTAGAACTTTGAAAGCATAAATCTCTACCTTGTTTAAATTACTTTCTTCATTACTTTGTTTAAATTGTGAGGCAGAACTGGAGTAAGATTGTTGTAGTCTCTCATTCACTGGGTTTCCGCTGTTCTGCTATTTTGCATTGAGTACCAGTTATAAAATTCAATTATGTCCACCACCCCAGCTCTCTTCCGTTTTGCCATGTTTTTTGCCTCAATTGGTCTGAAAGGTTTTACTTCTTATTGATTTGATTTTAGAAGTCATATCTGTAATAGAGTATAACACTCCACTTTGATGCCCTGGAGTTACTCTACTCTCTCCATAGATGAGCTTTTCATGTTTTTGTTCTTTTGAGAACGTAACTTGGTCTATTGGTACCTTTCGGTTACGAAACGTTGTACGAAGGCTACACTAACAACTTAGACTGCTAAGAACACTAAATAGAGTACAACAGTCCACTTTGATGCCCCGGAATTACTCAACTCTCTCCATAGAGGAGCTTTTAATCTTTTTATGCTTTTGAGAACATAACTTGGTCTATAGGTATCTTTTGGTTACGAAACGTTGTACGAAACCTACACTAACTTCTTAGACTTCTAAGAACCTAAAATAGAGTATTACGGTCCACTTTGATGCCTTGGAGTTGCTCTACTCTCTTTATAGATGAGCTTTTCACGTTTTTCTGCATTTGAGAACATAACTTGGTCTATCGGTATCTTTTGGTTACGAAACATTGTACGAAAGCTACACTAACTTTTTACACTTCTAAGAACATGAAATAGATTACTACGGTCCACTTTGGTACCTTGGAGTTGCTCTACTCTCTCCATAGACGAGCTTTTCACGTTTTTGAGCAATTGAGAACATAACTTGGTCTATTGGCATCTTTTGGTTACGAAACATTGCACGAAAGCTACACTAACAACTTAGACTGCTAAGAACACTAAATAGAGTACAATGGTCCACTTTGATGCCTTGGAATTACTCAACTCTGTCCATAGATGAGCTTGTAACATTTTTATGCATTAAAGAACATAACTTGGTCTATTGGTATGTTTTGGTTACGAAACGTTGTACGAAAGCTGCACTAACTTCCTAGACTTCTATGAACATAAAATAGAGTATAACGGTCCACTTTGATGCCTTGGATTTGCTGTACTCTCTTCATACAGGAGCTTTAATGTTTTTATGCTTTTGAGAACATAACTTGGTCTATTGGTATCTTTTGGTTACGAAACATTGTACGAAGCCTATACTAACTTTTTAGAGCTCTAGGAACGTGAAATAGAGTACTACGGTCCACTTCAATGCCTTGGAGTTGCTCTACGCTCTCCATAGACGAGCTTTTCACGTTTTTGTGCCTTTGAGAACATAACTTGGTCTATGGGCATCTTTTGGTTACAAAACGTTGTACGAAAGCTACACTAACAACTTAGACTTCTAAGAACACTAAATAGAGTACAACGGTCCACTTGATTCCTTGGAATTACTCAACTCTCTCCGTAGATGAGCTTTTAACATTTTTGTGGATTACAGAAGATAACTTGGTTAATTGGCATCTTTGGGTTATGAAACATTGTACAAAAGCTACGTTAACTACTTAGACTTTTAATAACACTAAATAGAGTATAACGGTCCACTTTGATGCTTTGGATTTGATTTACTCTCTCCGTAGACGAGCTTTTCACGTTTTGTACTTTTGAGAACAGAACTTGGTGTAGTGATATCTTTTGATTACGAAACGTTTTACGAAAGATACACTAACTTCTTAGACTTCTAAGAACCTGAAATAGAGTACTACGGTCTACTTTGATGCCTTGGAGTTGCTCTACTCTCTCTATAGACGAGTTTTTTCACATTTTTGAGCATTTGAGAACATAACTTGGTCTATTGGCATCTTTTGGTTGCGAGACATTGTACGAAAGATACACTAACAATTTAGACTTCTAAGAACACTAAATAGAGTACAACAGTCCACTTTGATGCCCTGGAATTACTCAACTATCCCCATAGAGGAGCTTTTAATGTTTTTATGCTTTTGAGAACATAACTTGGTGTATCGGTATCTTTTGGTTACGAAATGTTGTACGAAAGCTAGACTAACTTCTTAGACTTCTAAGAATAGAAAATAGAGTATATCGGTCCACTTTGATGCCTTGGATTTGCTCTACTCTCTCCATAGAGGAGCTTTTAACGTTTTTGTGCTTTTGAGAACATAACTTGGTCTATCGGTATCTTTTGGTTACGAAATGTTGTACGAAAGCTAGACTAACTTCTTAGACTTCTAAGAACGCTAAATAGAGTACAACGGTCCACTTTGAGGCCTTGCAATTAGTCAACTCTCTCCGTGGATGAGATTTTAACCTTTTTACGCATTAAAGAGCCTAACTTGGTCAATTGGCATCTTTTGGTTATGAAACGTTGTACGAAAGCTACACTAACAACTTAGACTTCTAAGAACACTAAATAGAGTATAACGGTCCACTTTGATCCATTGGAGTTGCTCTACTCTCTCTATAGACGAGCTTTTCACGTTTTTGTGCTTTTGGGAACTTAACTTGGTCTATTCGGATCATTTGGTTACGAAACGTTGTGCAAAAGCTACATTAACATTTTAGACTTCTAAGAACATGAAATAGAGTACTACGGTCCAATTTGATGCCTTGGAGTTGCTCTACTCTCTCTATGGAAGACTTTTCACGTTTTTGTGCATGTGAGAACATAACTTGATCTATTGGCATCTTTTGGTTGCGAAACGTTGTACGAAAAATACAATAAAAACTTAGACTTCTAATAACGCTAAATAGAGTACAACGGTCCACTTTGAGGCCTTGGAATTGCTCAACTCTCTCCGTAGATGAGCTTTTAACGTTTTTATGCATTAAAGAACATAACTTGGTCAATTGGCATCTTTTGGTTACGAAACGTTGTACGAAAGCTACACTAATTACTTAGACTTTTAAGAACACTAAATAGAGTATAACGGTCCACTTTGATCCATTGGAGTTGCTCTACTCTCTCTATAGACGAGCTTTTCACGTTTTTGTGCTTTTGAGAATTTAACTTGGTCTATTGGGATCTTTTGGTTACGAAACATTGTACAAAAGCCACATTAACATTTTAGACTTCTAAGAACACGAAATAGAGTACTACGGTCCACTTTGATGCCTTGGAGTTGCTCTACTCTCTCCATAGAAGGCTTTTCGCGTTTTTGTTCATGTGAGAACATAACTTGATCTATTGGCATCTTTTGGTTACGAAACGTTGTACGAAAAATACAATAAAAACTTAGACTTCTAATAACGCTAAATAGAGTACAACGGTCCACTTTAAGCCCTTGGAATTACTCAACTCTCTCCGTAGATGAGCTTTTTACGTTTTTATGCATTAAAGAACATAACTTGGTCAATTGGCATCTTTTGGTTACGAAACGTTGTACGAAAGCTACACTAAAAACTTAGACTTCTAAGAACACTAAATAGAATATAACGGTCCACTTTGATCCATTGGAGTCGCTCTACTCTCTCCATAGACGAGCTTTTCACGTTTTTGTGCTTTTGAGAACTTAACTTGGTCTATTGCGATCTTTTGGTTATGAAACGTTGTACGAAAGCTACACTAACATTTTAGACTTCTAAGAACATGAAATGGAGTACTACGGTCCACTTTGATACCTTGGAGTTGCTCTACTCTCTCCATAGATAAGCTTTTCACATTTTTGTGCATTTGAGAACATAACATGGTCTATTGGCATCTTTTGGTTACGAAACGTTGTACAAAAGCTACACTCACAACTTAGACTACTAACAACACTAAATAGAGTATAACGGTCCACTTTGATGCCTTGGATTTGCTCTACTCTCTCCATAGATGAGCTTTTCACATTTTTGAGCAATCGAGAACATAACTTGGTCTATCGGTATCTTTTGGTTACGAAACGTTGTACGAAAGCTACACTAACAACTTAGACTTCTAAGAACACTACATAGAGTATAATGGTCCTCTTTGATCCATTGGAGTTGCTCTGCTCTCTCTATAGACGAGCTTTTCACGTTTTTGTGCTTTTGAGAACTTAACTTGATCTATTGGGATCTTTTGGTTATGAAACGTTGTACAAAAGATACATTAACATTTTAGACTTCTAAGAACATGAAATAGATTACTACGGTCCACTTTAATGCCTTGGAGTTGCTCTACTCTCTCCATAGAAGGCTTTTCATGTTTTTATGCATATGAGAACATAACTTGATCTATTGGCATCTTTTGGTTACGAAATGTTGTACGAAAAATACAATAAAAACTTAGACTTCTAATAACGCTAAATAGAGTACAACGGTCCACTTTGAGGCCTTGGAATTACTCAACTCTCTCCGTAGATGAGCTTTTAACGTTTTCATGCATTAAAGAACATAACTTGGTCAATTGGCATCTTTTGGTTACGAAACGTTGTACGAAAGCTACACTAACAACTTAGACTTCTAAGAACACTAAATAGAGTATAACGGTCCACTTTGATCCGGTGGAGTTGCTCTACTCTCTCTATAGACGAGCTTTTCACTTTTTGTGCTTTTTAGAACTTAACTTGGTCTATTGGGATCTTTTGGTTACGAAACATTGCACAAAAGCTACATTAATATTTTAGACTTCTAAGAACATGAAATAGAGTACTACGGTCCACTTTGATGCCTTGGAGTTGCTCTACTCTCTCCATAGAAGGCTTTTCAGGTTTTTACGCATGTGAGAACATAACTTGATCTATTGGCATCTTTTGGTTACGAAACGTTGTACGAAAAATAAAATAAAAACTTAGACTTCTAATAACGCTAAATAGAGTATAAAGGTCCACTAGGAGGCCTTGGAATTACTCAACTCTCTCCGTAGATGAGCTTTTAACGTTTTTATGCATTAAAGAACATAACTTGGTCAATTGGCATCTTTTGGTTACGAAACGTTGTACGAAAGCTACACTAACAACTTAGACTTCTAAGAACACCAAATAGAATATAACGGTCCACTTTGATCCATTGGAGTCACTCTACTCTCTCCATAGACGAGCTTTTCACGTTTTTGTGCTATTTAGAACTTAACTTGGTCTATTGGGATCTTTTGGTTACCAAAACGTTGTACGAAAGCTACACTAACATTTTAGAATTCTAAGAACATGAAATAGAGTACTACGGTCCACTTTGACACCTTGGAGTTGCTCTACTCTCTCCATCGAAGAGCTTTTCACATTTTTGTGCATTTGAGAACATAACTTGATCTATTGGCATCTTTTGGTTACGAAACGTTGTACAAAAGCTACACTCACAACTTAGACTGCTAAGTACACTAAATAGAGTATAACGGTCCACTTTGATGCCTTGGATTTGCTCTACTCTCTCCATAGACGAGTTTTTCACGTTTTTGAGCAATCGAGAACATAACTTGGTCTATCGGTATCTTTTGGTTACAAACGTTGTACGAAAGGTACACTAAATTTTTACACTTCTAAGAACATGTAATAATAGAGTACTACGGTCCACTTTGATACGTTGGATTTGCTCTACTCTTTCCATAGAGGAGCTTTTAACATTTTTATGCTTTTGAGAACGTAACTTGGTCTATTGGTATCTTTTGGTTACGAAACATCGTACGAGAGCTACACTAACTTCTTAGACTTCTAAGAACACGGAATAGAGTATAACGGTCCACTTTGATGCCTTGGATTTCCTCTACTCTCTCCGTACAGGAGCTTTCAACGTTTTTATGCTTTTGAGAACATAACTTGGTCTATTGGTATCTTTTGGTTACGAGACGTTGTACGAAAGTTACACTAACTTCTTAGACTTCTAAGAACACTAGATAGAGTATAACGGTCCACTTTGATGAGCTGGAGTTACTCTACTCTCTCCATAGATGAGCTTCTCATGTTTTTGTGCTATTATGAACGTAACTTGGTCTATTGGTACGTTTCGATTACGAAACGTTGTACGAAGGCTACACTAACAACTTAGACTCTAAAGAACACTAAATAGAGTGCAATAGTCCACTTTGATGCCCTGGAATTACTTAACTCTCTCCATAGACGAGTTTTTCACGTTTTTGAGCAATCGAGAACATAACTTGGTCTATCGGTATCTTTTGGTTACAAACGTTAGCTACACTAACTTTTTACACTTCTAAGAACATGTAATAATAGAGTACTACGGTCCACCGTGATACGTTGGATTTGCTCTACTCTTTCCATAGAGGAGCTTTTAACATATTTATGCTTTTGAAAACTTAACTTGGTCTATTGGTATCTTTTGGTTACGAAACATCGTACGAGAGCTACACTAACTTCTTAGACTTCTAAGAACACGGAATAGAGTATATCGGTCCACTTTGATGCCTTGGATTTCCCCTACTCTCTCCGTAGAGGAGCTTTAAACGTTTTTATGCTTTTGAGAACATAACTTGGTCTATTGGTATCCTTTGGTTACGAAACATTGTACGAAAGCTAGACAAACTTCTTAGACTTCTAAGAACACAAAATAGAGTATATCGGTCCACTTTGATGCCTTGGATTCGCTCTACTCTCTCCATAGAGGAGCTTTTAACCTTTTTGTGTTTTTGAGAACATAACTTGGTCTATTGGTATATTTTGATTACAAAACGTTGTACAAACGCTGCACTAACTTCTTAGACTTCTAAGAACACTAAATAGAGTATAACGGTTCACTTTCATGCATTGGAGTTGCTCTACTCTCTCTATGGACGAGCTTTTCACGTTTTTGTGCTTTTGAGAACTTAACTTGGTCTTTTGGGAACTTTTGGTTACGAAACGTTGTACAAAAGAGACACTAACTTTTTAGACTTCGAAGAACATGAAATAGAGTACTACGGTCCACTATGATGCCTTGGAGCTGCTCTACTCCCTCCATAGAAGAGCTTTCCACGTTTTTGTGCATTTGAGAACATAACTTGGTCTATTGGCATCTTTTGGTTATGAAACGTTCTACAAAAGATACACTAACAACTTAGACTTCTAAGAACGCTAAATAGAGTACGAAGGTCCACTTTTTTGTCTTGGAATTACTCAACTCTCTCCGTAGATGAGCTTTTAAAGTTTTTGTGCATTAAAGAACGTAACTTGGTCAATTGGCATCTTTTGGTTACGAAATAGTATACGAAAGCTACACCAACTTCTTAGACTTCTAAGAACACTAAATAGAGTATATCGGTCCACTTTAATGCTTTGGATTTGCTCTACTCTCTCCATACACGAGCTTTTCACGTTTTGTGCTTTTCAGAACATAACTTGGTCTATTGGTATCTTTTGATTATGAAACGTTTTGCGAAAGATACACTAACTTCTTAGACTTCTAAGAACCTAAAATAGAGTACTACGGTCCACTTTGATGCCTTGGAGTTGCTCTACTCTCTCTATAGACGAGCTTTTCACATTTTTGTGCATTTGAAAACTTAACTTGGTCAATTGGGATCTTTTGGTTACGAAACGTTGTACGAAAGATACACTAACTTTTTAGACTTCTAAGAACATGAAATAAAGTACTACGGTCCACTTTGATGCCTTGGAGTTGCTCTGATCTCTCCTTAGAAGAGATTTTCACGTTTTTATGCATTTGATAACATAACTTGGTCTATTGTCATCTTTTGGTTACGAAACATTCTACAAAAGGTACACTAACAACTTAGACTTCTAAGAACGCTAAATAGAGCACAATGGTCCAATTTGAGGCCTTGGAATTACTCAACTCTCTCCGTAGATGAGCTTTTAACGTTTTTGTGCATTAAAGAGCATAACTTGGTCAATCGGCATCTTTTGGTTACGAAATATTGTACGAAAGCTACACCAACTTCCTAGACTTCTAAGAACACTAAATAGGGTATAACTTCCACTTTGATGCTTTGGATTTGCTCTACTCTCTCCATAGATGAGCTTTTCACGTTCTGTGCTTTTGAGAACATACCTTGGTCTATTGATATCTTTTAGTTACGAAACGTTTTACGATAGCTACGGTAACTTTTTAGACTTCCAAGAACATGAAATAGAGTACTACGGTCCACTTTGATACCTCGTCATTGCTCTAGTCTCTCCATAGATGAGCTTTTCACGTTTTTGTTCATTTGAGAATATAACTTGGTCTATTGAGATCTTTTGGTTACGAAACATTGTACGAAAGTTACACTAACAACTTAGACTTCTAAGAACACTAAATAGAGTACAACAGTCAACTTTGATGCCTTGGAATTACTCAACTCTCTCCATAGGTGGGCTTTTAACTTTTTATGCATTAAAGAACATAACTTGGTCCATTGGTAACTTTTGGTTACGAAACGTTGTACGAAAGCTGCACTAACTTCCTAGACTTCTAAGAACATGAAATAGAATATAACGGTCCACTTTGATGCCTTGGATTTGCTCTACTCTCTCCATAGAGGAGCTTTCAATGTTTTTATGCTTTTGAGAACATAACTTGGTCTATTGGTATCTTTTGGTTACTAAATGTTGTACGAAACCTACACTAACTTTTTAGAATTCTAGGAATGTGAAATAGAGTACTACGGTCCACTTTGATGCCTTGGAGTTGCTCTACTCTCTCCATAGTCGAGCTTTTCACATTTTTGTGCCTTTGAGAACATAACTTTGTCTGTTGGCATCTTTTGGTTACAAAACGTTGTACGAAAGCTTCACTAACAACTTAGACTTCTAAGAACACTAAATAGAGTACAATGTTCCACTTTGATGCCTTGGAATTACTCAACTCTCTCCATAGATGAGCATTTAACGTTTTTGTGCATTAAAGAATAAAACTTGGTCCATTGGTATCTTTTGGTTACGGAACGTTGTACGAAAGCTGCACTAACTTCCTAGACTTCTAAGAACACGAAATAGAGTATAACGGTCCACTTTAATGCCTTGGATTTGCTCTACTCTCTCCATAGAGGAGCTTTTAATGTTTTTATGCTTTTGAGAAGATAACTTGGTCTATTGATATCTTTTGGTTATGAAACGTTGTACGAAACCCACATTAACTTTTTAGAATTCTAGGAAGGTAAAATAGAGTACTACGGTCCACTTTGATGCCTTGGAGTTGCTCTACTCTCTCCATAGATGAGCTTTTCACGTTTTTGTGCCTTTGAGAACATAACTTGGTCTATTGGCATCTTTTGGCTA
Source organism: Tripterygium wilfordii (assembly GCF_013401445.1). Taxonomy (NCBI): domain Eukaryota; kingdom Viridiplantae; phylum Streptophyta; class Magnoliopsida; order Celastrales; family Celastraceae; genus Tripterygium; species Tripterygium wilfordii. Next base: position 4,631,006 of record NC_052249.1, on the reverse strand, counting down.
CAAAACGTTGTACGAAAGCTACACTAACAACTTAGACTTCTAAGAACACCAAACAGAGTACAATGGTTCACTTTGATGCCTTGGAATTACTCAACTCTCTCCATAGATGTGCTTTTAACGTTTTTGTGGATTACAGAACATAACTTGGTCAATTGGCATCTTTCGGTTACGAAACATTGTACGAAAGCTACGCCAACAACTTAGACTTCTAATAACACTAAATAGAGCATAACGGTCCACTTTGATGCTTTGGATTTGCTCTACTCTCTCCATAGACGAGTTTTTCACGTTTTGTGCTTTTGAGAACATAACTTGGTCTATTGGTATCTTTTGATTACGAAACATTTTGCGAAAGATACACTAACTTCTTAGACTTCAAAGAACCTGAAATAGAGTACTACGGTCCACTTTGATGCCTTGGAGTTGCTCTACTCTCTCAATAGACGAGCTTTTCACATTTTTGTGCATTTGAGAACTTAACTTGGTCAATTGGGATCTTTTGGTTACGAAACATTGTACGAAAGCTACACTAACTTGTTAGACTTCTAAGATCATGAAATAGAGTACTACGGTCCACTTTGATGCCACGGAGTTGCTCTACTATCTCCTTAGAAGAGCTTTTCACGTTTTTGTGCATTTGAGAACATAACTTGGTCTATTGGCATCTTTGGGTTACGAAACGTTCTACAAAAGATACACTAACAACTTAGACTTCTAAGAACGCTAAATAGAGTACAACGGTCCACTTTGAGGCCTTGGAATTACTCAACTCTCTCCATAGATGAGCATTTAACGTTTTTGTGCATTAAAGAGCATAACTTGGTCAATTGGCATCTTTTGGCTACGAAATATTGTACGAAAGCTACACCAACTTCTTAGACTTATAAGAACACTAAATAGAGTATAACGGTCCACTTTGATGATTTGGATTTGCTCTACTCTCTCCATAGATGAGCTTTTCACGTTCTGTGCTTTTCAGAACATAACTTGGTCTATTGGTATCTTTTAGTTACGAAACGTTGTATGATAGCTACACTATCTTTTTAGACTTCCAAGAACATGAAATATAGTACTACGGTCCACTTTGATACCTCGTAGTTGCTCTGGTCTCTCCATGGACGAGCTTTTCAAGTTTTTGTGCATTTGAGAACATAACTTGGTCTATTTGCATCTTTTGGTTACGAAACGTTGTACGAGAGTTACACTAACTTCTCAGACTGCTAAGAACACTAAATACAGTGTAACAGTCCACTTTGATGCTTTGGATTTGCTCTACTCTCTCCATAAATGAGCCTTTCACGTTTTACGATTTTGAGAACATAACTTGGTCTATTGGTATCTTTTGGTTATGAAACGTTCTACGAAAGCTACACTAACATTTTAGACTTCTAAGAACATGAAATAGAGTACTACGCTTCACTTTGATATCGTGGAGTTGCTCTACTCTCTCCATGGACGAGCTTTTCACGTTTTTGTGCAATTGAGAACATAAGTTGGTCTATGGCATCTTTTGGTTATGAAACGTTGTACGAAAGCTACACTGACAACTTAGAATGCTAAAAACACTAAATGGAGTGCAATGGTCCACTTTGATGCCTTGGAATTACACAAATCTCTCCATAGATGAGCTTTTAACCTTTTTGTGCATTAAAGAACATAACTTGGTCCATTGGTACCTTTTGCTTACGAAACGTTGTACGAAAGCTGCACTAACTTCCTAGACTTCTACGAACACGAAATAAAGTATAACGGTCCACTTTGATGCCTTGAATTTGCTCTACTTTCTCCATAGAGGAGCTTTTAGTGTTTTTATGCATTTGAGAACATAACTTGGTCTCTTGGTATCTTTTGGTTACGAAATGTTGTACGAAACCTACACTAACTTTTTAGAATTCTAGGAACGTGAAATAGAGTACTAGGGTCCACTTTGATGCCTTGGAGTTGCTCTACTCTCTCTATAGTCGAGCTTTTCACGTTTTTGTGCCTTTGAGAACATAACTTGGTTTGTTGGCATCTTTTGGTTACAAAACGTTGTACGAAAGCTACACTAACAACTTAGACTTCTAAGAACACTAAATAGAGTACAATGGTCCACTTTGATGCCTTGGAATTACTCAACTCTCTCCATAGATGAGCTTTTAACGTTTTTGTGGATTACAGAACATAACTTGGTCAATTGGCATCCTTCGGTTACGAAAGCTACGCCAACGACTTAGACTTCTAAGGACACTCAATAGAATATTGCGGTCCACTTTGATGCTTTGGATTTGCTCTACTCTCTCCATAGACGAGCTTTTCACGTTTTGTGCTTTTGAGAACATAACTTGGTCTATTGGTATCTTTTGATTACGAAACGTTTTGCGAAAGATACACTAACTTCTTAGACTTCTAAGAACCTGAAATAGAGTACTACGGTCCACTTTGATGCCTTGGAGTTGCTCTACTCTCTCTATAGACTAGCTTTTCAAATTTTTGTGCATTTGAGAACTTACCTTGGTCAATTGGGATCTTTTGGTCACGAAACGTTCTATGAAAGCTACACTAACTTTTTAGACTTCTAAGAACATGAAATAGGGTACTACGGTCCACTTTGATGCCTTGGAGTTGCTTTACCCTCTCCTTGGAAGAGCTTTTCACGTTTTTATGCATTTGAGAACATAAATTGGTCTATTGGCATCTTTTGGTTACGAAAGGTTCTACAAAAGATACACTAACAACTTAGACTTCTAAGAACGCTAAATAGAGTACAACGGTCCACTTTGAGGCCTTGGAATTACTCAACTCTCTCCGTAGATGAGCTTTTAACGTTTTTGTGCATTAAGGAACAAAACTTGGTCAATTGGCATCTTTTGGTTACGAAATATTGTATGAAGGCTACACCAACTTCTTAGACTTCTAAGAACACTAAATAGAGTATAACGGTCCACTTTGATGCTTTGGATTTGCTCTACTCTCTCCATAGACGAGCTTTTAACATTTTGTGCTTTTGAGAACATAACTTGGTCTATTGGTATCTTTTAGTTACGAAACGTTGTACGATAGCTACAATAACTTTTAAACTTCCAAGAACATGAAATAGAGTACTACGGTCCACTTTGATACCTCGTAGTTGCTCTAGTCTCTCCATACATGAGCTTTTCACGTTTTTGTACATTTGAGAACATAACTTGGTCTATTGGCATCTTTTGGTTACGAAACGTTGTACGAGAGTTACACTAACATCTCAGACTGCTAAGAACACTAAATAGAGTGTAACGGTCCACTTTGATGCGTTGGATTTGCTCTACTCTCTCCATAGACGAGCTTTTCACGTTTTACGCTCTTGAGAACATAACCTGGTGTATTGGTATCTTTTGGTTATGAAACGTTGTATGAAAGCTACACTAACATTTTAGACTTCTAAGAACATGAAATAGAGTACTACGGTCCACTTTGATACCTTGGAGTTGCTCTACTCTCTCCATGGACGAGCTTTTCACTTTTTGTGCAATTGAGAACATAACTTGGTCTATGGCATCTTTTGGTTATGAAACGTTGTATGAAAGCTACACTAACAACTTAGAATGCTAAGAACACGAAATGGAGTACAACAGTCCACTTTGATGCCTTGGAATTACTCAACTCTCTCCATAGATGAGCTTTTAACGTTTTTGTGCATTAAAGAACATAACTTGGTCCATTGGTATCTTTTGGTTACGAAACGTTGTACGAAAGCTGCACTAACTTCCTAGACTTCTAAGAACACGAAATAAAGTATAACGCTCCACTTTGATGCCTTGGATTTGCTCTACTCTCTCCATAGAGGAGCTTTTGTTGTTTTTATGCATTTGAGAACATATCTTGGTCTATTGGTATCTTTTGGTTACGAAACGTTGTCCGAAAGCTACACTAACTTTTTAGAATTCTAGGAACGTAAAATAGAGTACTACGGTCCACTTTGATGCCTTGGAGTTGCTCTACTCTCTCTATGGACGAGCTTTTCACGTTTTTGTGCCTTTGAGAACATAACTTGGTCTATTCGCATCTTTTGGTTACCAAACGTTGTACGAAAGCTACACTAACAACTTAGACTTCTAAGAACACTAAATAGAGTACAATGGTCCACTTTGATGCCTTGGAATTACTCAACTCTCTCCATAGATGAGCTTTTAACGTTTTTATGGATTAGAGAACATAACTTGGTCAATTGGCATCTTTCGGTTACGAAACATTGTACGACAGCTACGCTAACAACTTAGACTTCTAATAACACTAAATAGATTATAACGGTCCACTTTGATGATTTGGATTTGCTCTACTCTCTCCATAGACGAGCTTTTCACGTTTTGTGCTTTTGAGAACATAACTTGGTCTATTGGTATCTTTTGATTACGTAACGTTTTGCTAAAGATACACTAACTTCTTAGACTTCTAAGAACCTGAAATAGAGTACTACAGTCCACTTTGATACCTTGGAGTTGCTCTACTCTCTCTATATACGAGCTTTTCACAGTTTTGTGCATTTGAGAACTGACCTTGGTCAATTGGGATCTGTTGGTTATGAAACGTTGTACAAAAGCTATAGTAACTTTTGAGACTTCTAAGAACATGAAAAAGAGTACTACGGTCCACTTTGAAGCCTTGGAGTTGCTCTACTCTCTCCTTAGAAGAGCTTTTCACATTTATGTGCATTTGAGAACATAACTTGGTCTATTGGCATCTTTTGGTTACGAAACGTTCTACAATAGATACACTAACAACTTAGACTTCTAAGAACGCTAAATAGAGTACAATGGTCCACTTTGAGGCCTTGGAATTACTCAACTCTCTCTGTAGATGAGCTTTTAACGTTTTTGTGCATTAAAGAACATAACTTGGTCAATTGGCATCTTTTGGTTACGAAATATTGTACGAAAGCTACACCAACTTCTTAGACTTCTAAGAACACTAAATAGAGTATAACGGTCCACTTTGATGCTTTGGATTTGCTCTACTCTCTCCATAGACGAGCTTTTCACGTTATGTGCTTTTGAGAACATTACTTGGTCCATTGGTATCTTTTAGTTACGAAATGTTGTATGATAGCTACACTAACTTTTTAGACTTCCAAGAACATGAAATAGAGTACTACGGTCCACTTTGATACCTTGTAGTTACTCTAGTCTCCCCATAGACGAGCTTTTCACGTTTTTGTGCATTTGAGAACATAACTTGGTCTATTGGCATCTTTTGGTTACGAAACATTGTACGAGAATTACACTAACTTCTCAGACTGGTAAGAACACTAAATAGAGTGTAATGGTCTATTTTGATGCTTTGGATTTGCTCTACTCTCTCCATAAATGAGCTTTTCACATTTTGTGCTTTTGAGAAAATAACTTGGTCTATTGGTATCTTTTGGTTATGAAACATTGTACGAAAGATACACTAACATTTTAGACTTCTAAGAACAAAAAATAGAGTACAACGGTCCACTTTGATACCTTGGAGTTGCTCTACTCTCTCCATAGACAAGCTTTTCATGTTTTTGTGCAATTGAGAACATAACTTGGTCTATGGCATCTTTTGGTTACGAAACGTTGTATGAAAGCTACACTAACAACTTGGAATGCTAAGAACACTAAATGGAGTACAACAATCCATTTTTTATGCCTTGGAATTACTCAACTCTCTCCATAGATGAGTTTTTAACTTTTTGTGCATTAAAGAACATAACTTGGCCTATTGGTATCTTTTGGTTACGAAACGTTGTACGAAAGTTGCACTAACTTCCTAGACTTCTAAGAACACAAAATAAAGTATAATGTTCCACTTTGATGCCTTGGATTTTCTCTACTCTCTCCATAGAGGAGCTTTTAATGTTTTTATGCATTTGAGAACATAACTTGGTCTATTGGTATCTTTTGGTTATGAAACGTTGTACGAAACCTACACCAACTTTTTAGAATTCTAGGAACGTGAAATAGAGTACTACGGTCCACTTTGCTGCCTTGGAGTTGCTCTACTCTCTCCATAGATGAGCTTTTCACGTTTTCGTGCCTTTGAGAACATAACTTGGTCTATTGGCATCTTTTGGTTACAAAACGTTGTACAAAAGGTACACCAACAACTCAGACTTCTAAGAACACTAAATAGAGTACAATGGTCCACTTTGATGCCTTGGAATTACTCAAATCTCTCCATAGATGAGTTTTTAACGTTTTTGTGCATTAAAGAACATAACTTGGTCCATTGGTATCTTTTGGTTACGAAACATTGTACGAAAGCTGCACTAACTTCCTAGACTTCTAAGAACACGAAATAGAGTATAACGGTCCACTTTGAGGCCTTGGATTTTCTCTACTCTTTCCATAGATGAGCTTTTCACGTTTTTGTGCCTTTGAGAACATAACTTGGTCTATTGTTATCTTTTGGTTACAAAACGTTGTATGAAAGGTACACTAACAACTTAGACTTCTAAGAACACTAAATAGAGTACAATGGTCCACTTTGATGCCTTGGAATTACTCAACGCTCTCCATAGATGAGCTGTTAACGTTTTTGTGGATTATAGAATATAACTTGGTCAATTGGCATCTTTCGGTTACGAAACATTGTACGAAAGCTATGCTAACAACTTAGACTTCTAATAACACTAAATAGAGTATAACGATCCACTTTGATGCTTTGGATTTGCTCTACTCTCTCCATAGACGAGCTTTTCACGTTTTGTGCTTTTGAGAACATAACTTGGTCTATGGGTATCTTTTGATTACGAAACATTTTGGGAAAGATACACTAACTTCTTAGACTTCTAAGAACCTGAAATAGAGTACTACGGTCCACTTTGATGCCTTGGAGTTACTCTACTCTCTCTATAGATGAGCTTTTCACATTTTTGTGCATTTGAGAACTTAACTTGGTCAATTGGGATCTTTTCGTTACGAAACGTTGTACGAAAGCTACACTAACTTTTTAGACTTCTAAGAACATGAAATAGAGTACTACGGTCCACTTTGATGCCTTGGAGTTGCTCTACTCTCTCCTTAGAAGAGCTTTTCTTGTTTTTGTGCATTTCAGAACATAACTTGGTCTATTGGCATCTTTTGGTTACGAAAAGTTCTACAAAAGATACACTAAAAACACTTAGACTTCAAAGAACGCTAAATAGAGTACAACGGCCCACTTTGAGGCCTTAGAATTACTCAACTCTCTCCGTAGATGAGATTTTAACGTTTTTGTGCATTAAAGAACATAACGTGGTCAATTGGCATCTTTTGGTTACGAAATATTGTACGAAAGCTACACCAACTTCTTAGACTTCTAAGAACACTAAATAGAGTATAACGGTCCACTTTGATGCTTTGGATTCGCTCTACTCTCTCCATAGACGAGCTTTTCACGTTCTGTGCTTTTGAGAACATAACTTGGTCTATTGATTTCTTTTAGTTAAGAAACGTTGTACGATAGCTACACTAACTTTTTAGACTTCCAAGGACATGAAATAGAGTACAACGGTCCACTTTGATACCTCGTAGTTGCTCTAGTCTCTCCATAGATGAGCTTTTCACGTTTTTATGCATTTGAGAACATAACTTGGTCTATTGGCATCTCTTGGTTATGAAACGTTGTACGAGAGTTACACTAACTTCTCAGACTGCTAAGAACACTAAATAGAGTGTAACGGTCCACTTTGATGCTTTGGATTTGCTCTACTCCCTCCATAGACGAGCTTTCCATGTTTTGCGCTTTTGAGAACAATTCTTGGTCTATTGGTATCTTTTGGTTATGAAACGTTGTACGAAAGCTACCCTAACATTTTATACTTCTAAGAACATGAAATAGAGTACTATGGTCCACTTTGATGCATTGGAGTTGCTCTACTCTCTCCATAGACGAGCTTTTCACGTTTTTGTGCAATTGAGAACATAACTTGGTCTATTGGCATCTTTTGGTTACGAAACGTTGTACGAAAGCTACACTAACAACCTAGACAGCTAAGGACACTAAAAAGAGTACAATAGTCCACTTTGATGCCTTAGAATTACTCAACTCTCTCCATAGATGGGCTTTTAACTTTCTGTGCATTAAAGAACATAACTTTGTCCAATGGTAACTTTTCGTTACGAAACGCTGTACGAAACCTGCACTAATTTCCTACACTTCTAAGAACACGAAATAGAGCGTAACGGTCCACTTTGATGCCTTGGATTTGCTCTACTCTTTCCATAGAGGAGCTTTTAATGTTTTTATGCTTTTGAGAACATAACTTGGTCTATTGGTATCTTTTGGTTACGAAACGTTGCACGAAACCTACACTAACTTTTTTAGAATTCTAGGAAAGTGAAATAGAGTACTACGGTCCACTTTGATGCCTTAGAGTTGCTCTACTCTCTCCATAGTCCAGCTTTTCACGTTTTTGTGCCTTTGAGAACAGAACTTGGTCTATTGGCATCTTTTGGTTACAAAACGTTGTACGAAAGCTACACTAACAACTTAGACTTCTAAGAACACTAAATAGAGTAAAATGGTCCACCTTGATGCCTTGGAATTACTCAACTCTCTCCGTAGATGAGCTTTTCACATTTTTGTGCATTAAAGAACATAACTTGGTCCATTGGTATCTTGTGGTTACGAAACGTTGTACAAAAGCTGCACTAACTTCCTAGACTTCTAGGAACACGAAATAGAGTATAACGGTCCACTTTGATGCCTTGGATTTGCTCTACTCTCTCCATAGAGGAGCTTTTAATGTTTTCATGCTTTTGAGAACATAACTTGGTCCATTGGTATCTCGTGGTTACGAAACGTTGTACGATAGCTACAATAACTTTTTAGACTTCCAAGAACATGAAATAGAGTACTACGGTCCACTTTGATACCTCGTAGTTGCTCTAGTCTCTCCATAGACGAGCTTTTTACATTTTTGTGCATTTGAGAACATAACTTGGTCTATTGGCATCTTTTGGTTACGAAATGTTGTACGAGAGTTACACTAACTTCTCAGACTGCTAAGAATACTAAATAGAGTATAACGGTCCACTTTGATGCCTTGGATTTGCTCTACTCTCTCCATAGAGGAGCTTTTAATGTTTTTATGCTTTTGAGAACATAACTTGGTCTATCGGTATCTTTTGGTTACGAAACGTTGTACGAAACCTACATTAACTTTTTAGAATTCTAGGAACATGAAATTGAGTAATACGGTCCACTTTGATGTCTTGGAGTTGCTCTACTCTCTTCGTAGATGAGCTTTTCACATTTTTGTGCCTTTGAGAACATAACTTGGTCAATTGGCTTCTTTCGGTTACGAGACATTGTACGAAAGCTACGCTAACAACTTAGACTTCTAATAACACTAAATAGAGCATCACGGTCCACTTTGATGCTTTGGATTTGCTCTACTTTCTCCATAGAAGAGCTTTTCATGTTCTGTGCTTTTGAGAACATAACTTGGTCTATTGGTATCTTTTGATTACGAAACATTTTGCGAACGATACACTAACTTCTTAGACTTATAAGAACCTGAAATAGAGTACTACGGTCCACTTTGGTGCCTTGGAGTTGCTCTACTCTCTCTATAGACGAGCTTTTCTTATTTTTGTACATTTGAGAACTTAACTTGGTCTATTGGGATCCTTTGGTTACGAAACGTTGTACGAAAGCTACACTAACTTTTTAGACTTCTAAGAACATGAAATAGAGCACTACGGTGCACTTTGATGCCTTGGAGTTGCTCTACTCTCTCCATAGAAGAGCTTTTCACGTTTTTGTTCATCTGTGAACATAACTTGTTCTATTGGCATCTTTTGGTTGCGAAACGTTCTACAAAAGATACACTAAAAACTTAGACTTCTAGGAACACAAAATAGAGTACAACAGTCCACTTTGAGGCCTTGGAATTACTCAACTCTCTCCGTAGATGAGCTGTTAACGTTTTTGTGCATTAAAGAACATAACTTGGTCAATTGGCATCTTTTGGTTACGAAATATTGTACGAAAGCTACACCAACTTCTTAGACTTGTAAGAACACTAAATAGAGTATAACGGTCCACTTTGATGCTTTGGATTTGCTCTACTCTCTCCGTAGAAGAGCTTTTCACGTTCTGTGCTTTTGAGAACATAACTTGGTCTATTGGTATCTTTTAGTTACGAAACGTTGTACGATAGCTACACTAACTTTTTAGACTTCCAAGAACATGAAATAGAGTACTATGGTCCACTTTGATACCTCGTAGTTGCTCTAGTCTCTCCATAGATGAGCTTTTCACATTTTTGTGCATTTGAGAACATAACTTGGTCTATTGGCATCTTTTGGTTACGAAACGTTGTATCTTTTGGTTACGAAACGTTGTACGAGAGTTACACTAACTCCTCAGACTGCTAAGAATACTAAATAGAGTGTAATGGTCCACTTTGATGCTTTGGATTTGCTCTACTCTCTCCATAGACGAGCTTTCCACGTTTTGCGCTTTTGCGAACATAACTTGGTCTATTGGTATCTTTTGGTTATGTAACGTTGTAGAAAAGCTACACTAACATTTTAGACTTCTCAGAATATGAAATAGAGTACTACAGTCCACTTTGATACGTTGGAGTGACTCTACTCTCTCCATAGACGAGCTTTTCACGTTTTTGTGCAATTGAGAACATAACTTGGTCTATTGGCATCTTTTGGTTATGAAACGTTGTACGAAATCTACCCTAACATTTTAGACTTCTAAGAACATGAAATAGAGTACTACGGTCCACTTTGATGCCTTGGAGTTGCTCTACTCTCTCCATAGACAAGCTTTTCACGTTTTTGTGCAATTGAGAACATAACTTGGTCTATTGGCATCTTTTTGGTACGAAACGTTGTACGAAAGCTACACTAACAAGTTAGACTGCTAAGGACACTAAAAAGAGTACAACAGTCCACTTTGATGCCTTGGAATTACTCAACTCTCTCCATAGATGGGCTTTTAACTTTTTGTGCATTAAAGAACATAACTTTGTTCATTGGTAACTTTTGGTTACGAAACGTTGTACAAAAGCTGCACTAATTTCCTACATTTCTAAGAACACGATATAGAGCGTGACGGTCCACTTTGATGCCTTGGATTTGCTCTACTCTTTCCATAGAGGAGCGTTTAACGTTTTTATGCTTTTGAGAACATAACTTGGTCTATTGGTATCTTTTGGTTACGAAACGTTGTATGAAACCTACACTAACTTTTTAGAATTCTAGGAACGTGAAATAGAGTACTACGGTCCACTTTGATGCCTTAGAGTTGCTCTACTCTCTCCATGGTCCAGCTTTTCACGTTTTTGTGCCTTTGAGAACATAACTTGGTCTACTGGCATCTTTTGGTTACAAAACGTTGTACGAAAGCTACACTAACAACTTAGACTTCTAAGAACACTAAATAGAGTAAAATGGTCCACTTTGATGCTTTGGAATTACTCAACTCTCTCCGTAGATGAGCTTTTAAGGTTTTTGTGCATTAAAGAACATAACTTGGTCCATTGGTATCTTGTGGTTACGAAACGTTGTACAAAGGCTGCACTAACTTCCTAGACTTCTAGGAACACGAAATAGAGTATAATGGTCCACTTTGATGCCTTGCATTTGCTCTACTCTCTCCATAGAGGAGCTTTTAATGTTTTTATGCTTTTGAGAACATAACTTGGTCCATTGGTATCTTGTGGTTACGAAACGTTGTACGATAGCTACAATAACTTTTTAGACTTCCAAGAACATGAAATAGAGTACTACGGTCCACTTTGATACCTCGTAGTTGCTCTAGTCTCTCAATAGATGAGCTTTTCACATTTTTGTGCATTTGAGAACATAACTTGCTCTATTGGCATCATTTGGTTACGAAACGTTGTACGAGAGTTACACTAACTTCTCAGACCGCTAAGAACACTAAATAGAGTATAACGGTCCACTTTGATGCCTTGGATTTGCTCTACTCTCTCCATAGAGGAGCTTTTAATGTTTTTATGCTTTTGAGAACATAACTTGGTCTATTGGTATCTTTTGGTTACGAAACGTTGTACGAAACCTACATTAACTTTTTAGAATTCTAGGAACGTGAAATAGAGTAATACGGTCCACTTTGATGTCTTGGAGTTGCTCTACTCTCTTCATAGATGAGCTTTTCATATTTTTATGCCTTTGAGAACATAACTTGGTCAATTGGCTTCTTTCGTTTACGAAACATTGTACAAAAGCTATGCTAACAACTTAGAATTCTAATAACACTAAATAGAGTATAACGGTCCACTTTGATTCTTTGGATTTGCTCTACTCTCTCCATAGACGAGCTTTTCATGTTCTGTGCTTTTGAGAACATAACTTGGTCTATTGGTATCTTTTGATTACGAAACGTTTTGCAAAAGATACACTAACTTCTTAGACTTCTAAGAACCTGAAATAGAGTACTACGGTCCACTTTGATGCCTTGGAGTTGCTCTACTCTCTCTATAGACGAGCTTTTCATATTTTTATGCATTTGAGAACTTAACTTGGTCTATTGGGATCTTTTGGTTACGAAACGTTGTACGAAAGCTACACTAACTTTTTAGACTTCTAAGAACATGAAATGGAGCACTATGATGCACTTTGATGCCTTGGAGTTGCTCTACTCTCTCCATAGAAGAGCTTTTCACATTTTTGTGCATCTGTGAACATAACTTGTTCTATTGGCATCTTTTGCTTGCGAAACGTTCTACAAAAGATACACTAAAAACTTAGACTTCTAGGAACACTAACTAGAGTACAACGGTCCACTTTGAGGCCTTGGAATTACTCAACTCTCTCCGTAGATGAGCTTTTAACGTTTTTGTGCATTAAAGAACATAACTTGGTCAATTGGCATCTTTTGGTTACGAAATACTATACGAAAGCTATAACAACTTCTTAGACTTCTAAGAACACTAAATAGAGTATAACGGTCCACTTTGATGCTTTGGATTTGCTCTACTCTCTCCGTAGACGAGTTTTTCACGTTCTGTGCTTTTGAGAACATAACTTGGTCTATTGGTATATTTTAGTTACGAAACGTTGTACGATAGCTACAATAACTTTTTAGACTTCCAAGAACATGAAATAGAGCACTACGGTCCACTTTGATACCTCATAGTTGCTCTAGTCTCTCCATAGATGAGCTTTTGATATCTCGTAGTTGCTCTAGTCTCTCCACGTTTTTGTGCATTTGAGAACATAACTTGGTCTATTGGCATCTTTTGGTTACGAAACGTTGCATCTTTTGGTTACAAAACGTTGTACGAGAGTTACACTAACTTCTCAGACTGCTAAGAATACTAAATAGAGTGTAATGGTCCACTTTGATGCTTTGGATTTGCTCTACTCTCTCCATAGACGAGCTTTCCACGTTTTGCGCTTTTGCGAACATAACTTGGTCTATTGGTATCTTTTGGTTATGTAACGTTGTAGAAAAGCTACACTAACATTTTAGACTTCTCAGAACATGAAATAGATTCCACTTTGATACCTTGGAGTGGCTCTACTCTCTCCATAGACGAGCTTTTCACGTTTTTGTGCAATTGAGAACATAACTTGGTCTATTGGCATCTTTTGGTTACGAAACATTGTACGAAAGCTACACTAACAACTTAGACTGCTAAGAACACTAAATAGAGTACCACAGTCCACTTTGATGCCTTGGAATTACTCAACTCTCTCCATAGATGAGCTTTGAACGTTTTTGTGCATTAAAGAACATAACTTGGCCCATTGATATCTTTTGGTTACGAAACGTTGGACAAAAGCTGCACTAACTTCCTAGACTTCTAAGAACACGAAATAGAGTATAACGGTCCACTTTGTTGCCTTGGATTTGCTCTACTCTCTCCATAGAGGAGCTTTTAATGTTTTTATGCTTTTGAGAACATAACTTGGTCCATTGGTATCTTGTGGTTACGAAACGTTGTACGATAGCTACAATAACTTTCTAGACTTCCAAGAACATGAAATAGAGTACTACGGTCCACTTTGATACCTCGCAGTTGCTCTAGTCTCTCCATAGACGAGCTTTTCACGTTTTTGTGCATTTGAGAACATAACTTGGTCTATTGGCATCTTTTGGTTACAAAACGTTGTACGAAAGCTACACTAACAACTTAGACTTCTAAGAACACTAAATAGAGTAAAATGGTCCACTTTGATGCTTTGGAATTACTCAACTCTCTCCGTAGATGAAATTTTAACGTTTTTGTGCATTAAAGAACATAACTTGGTCCATTGGTCTCTTGTGGTTACGAAACGTTGTACAAAAGCTGCACTAACTTCCTAGACTTCTAAGAACACGAAATAGAGTATAACGGTCCACTTTGATGCCTTGGATTTGCTCTACTCTCTCCATAGAGGAGTTTTTAATGTTTTTATGCTTTTGAGAACATAACTTGGTCCATTAGTATCTTGTGGTTATGAAACGTTGTACGATAGCTACAATAACTTTTTAGACTTCCAAGAACATGAAATAGAGTACTACGGTCCACTTTGATACCTCGTAGTTGCTCTAGTCTCTCCATAGACGAGCTTTTCACGTTTTTGAGCATTTGAGAACATAACTTGGTCTATTGGCATCTTTTGGTTACGAAACGTTGTACGAGAGTTACACTAACTTCTCAGACTGCTAAGAACACTAAATAGAGTATAACGGTCCACTTTGATGCGTTGGATTTGCTCAACTCTCTCCATAGAGGAGCTTTTAATGTTTTTATGCTTTTGAGAACATAACTTGGTCTATTGGTATCTTTTGGTTACGAAACGTTGTACGAAACCTACATTAACTTTTTAGAATTCTAGGAACGTGAAATAGAGTAATACGGTCCACTTTGATGTCTTGGAGTTGCTCTACTCTCTTCATAGATGAGCTTTTCATATTTTTGTGCCTTTGAGAACATAACTTGGTCAATTGGCTTCTTTCGGTTACGAAACATTGTACAAAAGCTATGCTAACAACTTAGAATTCTAATAACACTAAATAGAGTATAACGGTCCACTTTGATTCTTGGGATTTGCTCTACTTTCTCCATAGACGAGCTTTTCATGTTCTATGCTTTTGAGAACATAACTTGGTCTATTGGTACCTTTTGATTATGAAACGTTTTGCAAAAGATACACTAACTTCTTAGACTTCTAAGAACCTGAAATAGAGTACTACGGTCCACTTTGATGCCTTGGAGTTGCTCTACTCTCTCTATAGACGAGCTTTTCATATTTTTATGCATTTGAGAACTTAACTTGGTCTATTGGGATCTTTTGGTTACGAAACGGTGTACGAAAGCTACACTAACTTTTTAGACTTCTAAGAACATGAAATGGAACACTATGGTGCATTTTGACGCCTTCGAGTTGCTCTACTCTCTCCATAGAAGTGCTTTTCACGTTTTTGTGCATCTGTGAACATAACTTGTTCTATTGGCATCTTTTGGTTGCGAAACGTTCTACAAAAGATACACTAAAAACTTAGACTTCTAGGAACACTAAATAGAGTACAACGGTCCACTTTGAGGCCTTGGAATTACTCAACTCTCTCCGTAGATGAGCTTTTAACGTTTTTGTGCATTAAAGAACATAACTTGGTCAATTGGCATCTTTTGGTTACGAAACGTTGTATCTTTTGGTTACAAAACATTGTACGAGAGTTACACTAACTTCTCAGACTGCTAAGAATTCTAAATAGAGTGTAATGGTCCACTTTGATGCTTTGGATTTGCTCTACTCTCTCCATAGACGAGCTTTCCACGTTTTGCGCTTTTGCGAACATAACTTGGTCTATTGGTATCTTTTGGTTATGTAACGTTGTAGAAAAGCTACACTAACATTTTGGACTTCTCAGAACATGAACTAGAGTACTACGGTCCACTTTGATACCTTGGAGTGGCTCTACTCTCTCCATAGACGAGCTTTTCACATTTTTGTGCAATTGAGAACATAACTTGGTCTATTGGCATCTTTTGGTTACGAATCGTTGGACAAAGCTACACTAACAACTTAGACTGCTAAGAACACTAAATAGAGTACTACAGTCCACTTTGATGCCTTGGAATTACTCAACTCTCTCCATAGATGAGCTTTGAACGTTTTTGTGCATTAAAGAACATAACTTGGCCCATTGGTATCTTTTGGTTACGAAACGTTGGACAAAAGCTGCACTAACTTCCTAGACTTCTAAGAACACGAAATAGAGTATAACGGTCCACTTTGATGCCTTGGATTTGCTCTACTCTCTCCATAGAGAAGCTTTTAATGTTTTTATGCTTTTGACAACATAACTTGGTCCATTGGTATCTTGTGGTTACGAAACGTTGTACGATAGATACAATAACTTTTTAGACTTCCAAGAACATGAAATAGAGTACTACGGTCCACTTTGATACCTCGTAGTTGCTCTAGTCTCTCCATAGACGAGCTTTTCACATTTTTGTGCATTTGAGAACATAACTTGGTCTATTGGTATCTTTTGGTTACGAAATACTGTACGAAAGCTACACCAACTTCTTAGACTTCTAAGAACACTAAATAGAGTATAACGGTCCACTTTGATGCTTTGGATTTGCTCTACTCTCTCCGTAGACGAGCTTTTCACGTTCTGCGCTTTTGAGAACATAACTTGGTCTATTGGTATCTTTTAGTTACGAAACGTTGTACGATAGCTACACTAACTTTTTAGACTTCCAAGAATATGAAATAGAGCACTACGGTCCACTTTGATACCTCATAGTTGCTCTAGTCTCTCCATAGACGAGCTTTTGATATCTCGTAGTTGCTCTAGTCTCTCCACGTTTTTGTGCATTTGAGAACATAACTTGGTCTATTGGCATCTTTTGGTTACGAAACGTTGCATCTTTTGGTTACAAAACGTTGTACGAGAGTTACACTAACTTCTCAGACTGCTAAGAATACTAAATAGAGTGTAATGGCCCACTTTGATGATTTGGATTTGCTCTACTCTCTCCATAGACGAGCTTTCCACGTTTTGCGCTTTTGCGAACATAACTTGGTCTATTGGTATCTTTTGGTTATGTAACTTTGTAGAAAAGCTACACTAACATTTTAGACTTCTCAGAACATGAAATAGATTACTACGGTCCACTTTGATACCTTGGAGTGGCTCTAGTCTCTCCATAGACGAGCATTTCACGTTTTTGTGCATTTGAGAACATAACTTGGTCTATTGGCATCTTTTGGTTACAAAACGTTGTACGAAAGCTACACTAACAACTTAGACTTCTAATAACACTAAATAGAGTAAAATGGTCCACTTTGATGTTTTGGAATTACTCAACTCTCTCCGTAGATGAACTTTTAACGTTTTTGTGCATTAAAGAACATAACTTGGTCCATTGGTATCTTGTGGTTACGAAACGTTGTACAAAAGCTGCACTAACTTCCTAGACTTCTAAGAACACGAAATAGAGTATAACGGTGCACTTTGATGCCTTGGATTTGCTCTACTCTCTCCATAGAGGAGCTTTTAATGTTTTTATGCTTTTGAGAACATAACTTGGTCCATTAGTATCTTGTGGTTACGAAACGTTGTACGATAGCTACAATAACTTTTTAGACTTCCAGGAACATGAAATAGAGTACTATGGTCCACTTTGATACCTCGTAGTTGCTCTAGCCTCTCCATAGACGAGCTTTTCACGTTTTTGAGCATTTGAGAACATAACTTGGTCTATTGGCATCTTTTGGTTACGAAACGTTGTACGAGAGTTACACTAACTTCTCAGACTGCTAATAACACTAAATAGAGTATAACGGTCCACTTTGATGCCTTGGATTTGCTCTACTCTCTCCATAGAGGATCTTTTAATGTTTTTATGCTTTTGAGAACATAACTTGGTCTATTGGTATCTTTTGGTTACGAAACGTTGTACGAAACCTACATTAACTTTTTAGAATTCTAGGAACGTGAAATAGAGTAATACGGTCCACTTTGATGTCTTGGAGTTGCTCTACTCTCTTCATAGACGAGCTTTTCATATTTTTATGCCTTTGAGAACATAACTTGGTCAATTGGCTTCTTTCGTTTACGAAACATTGTACAAAAGCTATGCTAACAACTTAGAATTCTAATAACACTAAATAGAGTATAACGGTCCACTTTGATTCTTTGGATTTGCTCTACTCTCTCCATAGACGAGCTTTTCATGTTCTGTGCTTTTGAGAACATAACTTGGTCTATTGGTATCTTTTGATTACGAAACGTTTTGCAAAAGATACACTAACTTCTTAGACTTCTAAGAACCTGAAATAGAGTACTACGGTCCACTTTGATGCCTTGGAGTTGCTCTACTCTCTCTATAGACAAGCTTTTCATATTTTTATACATTTGAGAACTTAACTTGGTCTATTGGGATCTTTTGGTTACGAAACGTTGTACGAAAGCTACACTAACTTTTTAGACTTCTAAGAACATGAAATGGAGCACTATGATGCACTTTGACGCCTTGGAGTTGCTCTACTCTCTCCATAGAAGAGCTTTTCACATTTTTGTGCATCTGTGAACATAACTTGTTCTATTGGCATCTTTTGCTTGCGAAACGTTCTACAAAAGATACACTAAAAACTTAGACTTCTAGGAACACTAACTAGAGTACAACGGTCCACTTTGAGCCCTTGGAATTACTCAACTCTCTCCGTAGATGAGCTTTTAACGTTTTTGTGCATTAAAGAACATAACTTGGTCAATTGGCATCTTTTGGTTACGAAATACTATACGAAAGCTATAACAACTTCTTAGACTTCTAAGAACACTAAATAGAGTATAACGGTCCACTTTGATGCTTTGGATTTGCTCTACTCTCTCCGTAGACGAGTTTTTCACGTTCTGTGCTTTTGAGAACATAACTTGGTCTATTGGTATATTTTAGTTACGAAACGTTGTACGATAGCTACAATAACTTTTTAGACTTCCAAGAACATGAAATAGAGCACTACGGTCCACTTTGATACCTCATAGTTGCTCTAGTCTCTCCATAGACGAGCTTTTGATATCTCGTAGTTGCTCTAGTCTCTCCACGTTTTTGTGCATTTGAGAACATAACTTGGTCTATTGGCATCTTTTGGTTACGAAACGTTGCATCTTTTGGTTACAAAACGTTGTACGAGAGTTACACTAACTTCTCAGACTGCTAAGAATACTAAATAGAGTGTAATGGTCCACTTTGATGCTTTGGATTTGCTCTACTCTCTCCATAGACGAGCTTTCCACGTTTTGCGCTTTTGCGAACATAACTTGGTCTATTGGTATCTTTTGGTTATGTAACGTTGTAGAAAAGCTACACTAACATTTTAGACTTCTCAGAACATGAAATAGATTCCACTTTGATACCTTGGAGTGGCTCTACTCTCTCCATAGACGAGATTTTCACGTTTTTGTGCAATTGAGAACATAACTTGGTCTATTGGCATCTTTTGGTTACGAAACATTGTACGAAAGCTACACTAACAACATAGACTGCTAAGAACACTAAATGGAGTACCACAGTCCACTTTGATGCCTTGGAATTACTCAACTCTCTCCATAGATAAGCTTTGAACGTTTTTGTGCATTAAAGAACATAACTTGGCCCATTGATATCTTTTGGTTACGAAACGTTGGACAAAAGCTGCACTAACTTCCTAGACTTCTAAGAACACGAAATAGAGTATAACGGTCCACTTTGTTGCCTTGGATTTGCTCTACTCTCTCCATAGAGGAGCTTTTAATGTTTTTATGCTTTTGAGAACATAACTTGGTCCATTGGTATCTTGTGGTTACGAAACGTTGTACGATAGCTACAATAACTTTCTAGACTTCCAAGAACATGAAATAGAGTACTACGGTCCACTTTGATACCTCGCAGTTGCTCTAGTCTCTCCATAGACGAGCTTTTCACGTTTTTGTGCATTTGAGAACATAACTTGGTCTATTGGCATCTTTTGGTTACAAAACGTTGTACGAAAGCTACACTAACAACTTAGACTTCTAAGAACACTAAATAGAGTAAAATGGTCCACTTTGATGCTTTGGAATTACTCAACTCTCTCCGTAGATGAAATTTTAACGTTTTTGTGCATTAAAGAACATAACTTGGTCCATTGGTCTCTTGTGGTTACGAAACGTTGTACAAAAGCTGCACTAACTTCCTAGACTTCTAAGAACACGAAATAGAGTATAACGGTCCACTTTGATGCCTTGGATTTGCTCTACTCTCTCCATAGAGGAGTTTTTAATGTTTTTATGCTTTTGAGAACATAACTTGGTCCATTAGTATCTTGTGGTTATGAAACGTTGTACGATAGCTACAATAACTTTTTAGACTTCCAAGAACATGAAATAGAGTACTACAGTCCACTTTGATACCTCGTAGTTGCTCTAGTCTCTCCATAGACGAGCTTTTCACGTTTTTGAGCATTTGAGAACATAACTTGGTCTATTGGCATCTTTTGGTTACGAAACGTTGTACGAGAGTTACACTAACTTCTCAGACTGCTAAGAACACTAAATAGAGTATAACGGTCCACTTTGATGCGTTGGATTTGCTCAACTCTCTCCATAGAGGAGCTTTTAATGTTTTTATGCTTTTGAGAACATAACTTGGTCTATTGGTATCTTTTGGTTACGAAACGTTGTACGAAACCTACATTAACTTTTTAGAATTCTAGGAACGTGAAATAGAGTAATACGGTCCACTTTGATGTCTTGGAGTTGCTCTACTCTCTTCATAGACGAGCTTTTCATATTTTTGTGCCTTTGAGAACATAACTTGGTCAATTGGCTTCTTTCGGTTACGAAACATTGTACAAAAGCTATGCTAACAACTTAGAATTCTAATAACACTAAATAGAGTATAACGGTCCACTTTGATTCTTGGGATTTGCTCTAATTTCTCCATAGACGAGCTTTTCATGTTCTACGCTTTTGAGAACATAACTTGGTCTATTGGTACCTTTTGATTATGAAACGTTTTGCAAAAGATAACTAACTTCTTAGACTTCTAAGAACCTGAAATAGAGTACTACGGTCCACTTTGATGCCTTGGAGTTGCTCTACTCTCTCTATAGACGAGCTTTTCATATTTTTATGCATTTGAGAACTTAACTTGGTCTATTGGGATCTTTTGGTTACGAAACGGTGTACGAAAGCTACACTAACTTTTTAGACTTCTAAGAACATGAAATGGAACACTATGGTGCACTTTGACGCCTTCGAGTTGCTCTACTCTCTCCATAGAAGTGCTTTTCACGTTTTTGTGCATCTGTGAACATAACTTGTTCTATTGGCATCTTTTGGTTGCGAAACGTTCTACAAAAGATACACTAAAAACTTAGACTTCTAGGAACACTAAATAGAGTACAACGGTCCACTTTGAGGCCTTGGAATTACTCAACTCTCTCCGTAGATGAGCTTTTAACGTTTTTGTGCATTAAAGAACATAACTTGGTCAATTGGCATCTTTTGGTTACGAAATACTGTACGAAAGCTACACCAACTTCTTAGACTTCTAAGAACACTAAATAGAGTATAACGGTCCACTTTGATGCTTTGCATTTGCTCTACTCTCTCCGTAGACGAGCTTTTCACGTTCTGTGCTTTTGAGAACATAACTTGGTCTATTGGTATCTTTTAGTTACGAAACGTTGTACGATAGCTACACTAACTTTTTAGACTTCCAAGAACATGAAATAGAGTACTACGATCCACTTTGATACCTCGTAGTTGCTCTGGTCTCTCCATAGACGAGCTTTTGATACCTCGTAGTTGCTCTAGTCTCTCCACGTTTTTGTGTATTTGAGAACATAACTTGGTCTATTGGCATCTTTTGGTTACGAAACGTTGTATCTTTTGGTTACAAAACATTGTACGAGAGTTACACTAACTTCTCAGACTGCTAAGAATACTAAATAGAGTGTAATGGTCCACTTTGATGCTTTGGATTTGCTCTACTCTCTCCATAGACGAGTTTTCCACGTTTTGCGCTTTTGCGAACATAACTTGGTCTATTGGTATCTTTTGGTTATGTAACGTTGTATAAAAGCTACACTAACATTTTGGACTTCTCAGAACATGAACTAGAGTACTACGGTCCACTTTGATACCTTGGAGTGGCTCTACTCTCTCCATAGACGAGCTTTTCACATTTTTGTGCAATTGAGAACATAACTTGGTCTATTGGCATCTTTTGGTTACGAAACGTTGGACAAAGCTACACTAACAACTTAGACTGCTAAGAACACTAAATAGAGTACTACAGTCCACTTTGATGCCTTGGAATTACTCAACTCTCTCCATAGATGAGCTTTGAACGTTTTTGTGCATTAAAGAACATAACTTGGCCCATTGGTATCTTTTGGTTACGAAACGTTGGACAAAAGCTGCACTAACTTCCTAGACTTCTAAGAACACGAAATAGAGTATAACGGTCCACTTTGATGCCTTGGATTTGCTCTACTCTCTCCATAGAGGAGCTTTTAATGTTTTTATGCTTTTGACAACATAACTTGGTCCATTGGTATCTTGTGGTTACGAAACGTTGTACGATAGCTACAATAACTTTTTAGACTTCCAAGAACATGAAATAGAGTACTACGGTCCACTTTGATACCTCGTAGTTGCTCTAGTCTCTCCATAGACGAGCTTTTCACATTTTTGTGCATTTGAGAACATAACTTGGTCTATTGGCATCTTTTGGTTACGAAATACTGTACGAAAGCTACACCAACTTCTTAGACTTCTAAGAACACTAAATAGAGTATAACGGTCTACTTTGATGCTTTGGATTTGCTCTACTCTCTCCGTAGACGAGCTTTTCACGTTCTGTGCTTTTGAGAACATAACTTGGTCTATTGGTATCTTTTAGTTACGAAACGTTGTACGATAGCTACACTAACTTTTTAGACTTCCAAGAATATGAAATAGAGCACTACGGTCCACTTTGATACCTCATAGTTGCTCTAGTCTCTCCATAGACGAGCTTTTGATATCTCGTAGTTGCTCTAGTCTCTCCACTTTTTTGTGCATTTGAGAACATAACTTGGTCTATTGGCATCTTTTGGTTACGAAACGTTGCATCTTTTGGTTAAAAAACGTTGTACGAGAGTTACACTAACTTCTCAGACTGCTAAGAATACTAAATAGAGTGTAATGGTCCACTTTGATGATTTGGATTTGCTCTACTCTCTCCATAGACGAGCTTTCCACGTTTTGCGCTTTTGCGAACATAACTTGGTCTATTGGTATCTTTTGGTTATGTAACGTTGTAGAAAAGCTACACTAACATTTTAGACTTCTCAGAACATGAAATAGATTACTACGGTCCACTTTGATACCTTGGAGTGGCTCTACTCTCTCCATAGACGAGCTTTTCACGTTTTTGTGCAATTGAGAACATAACTTGGTCTATTGGCATCTTTTGGTTACGAAACATTGTACGAAAGCTACACTAACAACTTAGACTGCTAAGAACACTAAATAGAGTACCACAGTCCACTTTGATGCCTTGGAATTACTCAACTCTCTCCATAGATGAGCTTTGAACGTTTTTATGCATTAAAGAACATAACTTGGCCCATTGGTATCTTTTGGTCACGAAACGTTGGACAAAAGCTGCACTAACTTCCTAGACTTCTAAGAACACGAAATAGAGTATAACGGTCCACTTTGTTACCTTGGATTTGCTCTACTCTCTCCATAGAGGAGCTTTTAATGTTTTTATGCTTTTGAGAACATAACTTGGTCCATTGGTATCTTGTGGCTACGAAACGTTGTACGATAGCTACAATAACTTTCTAGACTTCCAAGAACATGAAATAGAGTACTACGGTCCACTTTGATACCTCGTAGTTGCTCTAGTCTCTCCATAGACGAGCATTTCACGTTTTTGTGCATTTGAGAACATAACTTGGTCTATTGGCATCTTTTGGTTACAAAACGTTGTACGAAAGCTACACTAACAACTTAGACTTCTAAGAACACTAAATAGAGTAAAATGGTCCACTTTGATGTTTTGGAATTACTCAACTCTCTCCGTAGATGAACTTTTAACGTTTTTGTGCATTAAAGAACATAACTTGGTCCATTGGTATCTTGTGGTTACGAAACGTTGTACAAAAGCTGCACTAACTTCCTAGACTTCAAAGAACACGAAATAGAGTATAACGGTCCACTTTGATGCCTTGGATTTGCTCTACTCTCTCCATAGAGGAGCTTTTAATGTTTTTATGCTTTTGAGAACATAACTTGGTCCATTAGTATCTTGTGGTTACGAAACGTTGTACGATAGCTACAATAACTTTTTAGACTTCCAAGAACATGAAATAGAGTACTATGGTCCACTTTGATACCTCGTAGTTGCTCTAGTCTCTCCATAGACGAGCTTTTCACGTTTTTGAGCATTTGAGAACATAACTTGGTCTATTGGCATCTTTTGGTTACGAAACGTTGTACGAGAGTTACACTAACTTCTCAGACTGCTAATAACACTAAATAGAGTATAACGGTCCACTTTGATGCCTTGGATTTGCTCTACTCTCCCCATAGAGGAGCTTTTAATGTTTTTATGCTTTTGAGAACATAACTTGGTCTATTGGTATCTTTTGGTTACGAAACGTTGTAAGAAACCTACATTAACTTTTTAGAATTCTAGGAACGTGAAATAGAGTAATACGGTCCACTTTGATGTCTTGGAGTTGCTCTACTCTCTTCATAGACGAGCTTTTCATATTTTTGTGCCTTTGAGAACATAACTTGGTCAATTGGCTTCTTTCGGTTACGAAACATTGTACAAAAGCTATGCTAACAACTTAGAATTCTAATAACACTAAATAGAGTATAACGGTCCACTTTGATGCCTTGGATTTGCTCTACTCTCTCCATAGAGGAGCTTTTAATGTTTTTATGCTTTTGACAACATAACTTGGTCCATTGGTATCTTGTGGTTACGAAACGTTGTACGATAGCTACAATAACTTTTTAGACTTCCAAGAACATGAAATAGAGTACTACGGTCCACTTTGATACCTCGTAGTTGCTCTAGTCTCTCCATAGACGAGCTTTTCACATTTTTGTGCATTTGAGAACATAACTTGGTCTATTGGCATCTTTTGGTTACGAAACGTTGTACGACAGTTGCACTAACTTCTCAGACTGCTAAGAACACTAAATAGAGTATAACGGTCCACTTTGATGCCTTGGATTTGCTCTACTCTCTCCATAGAGGAGCTTTTAATGTTTTTATGCTTTTGAGAACATAACTTGGTCTATTGGTATCTTTTGGTTACGAAACGCTGTACGAAACCTACATTAACTTTTTAGAATTCTAGGAACGTGAAATAGAGTACTACGGTCCACTTTGATGCCTTGGAGTTGCTCTACTCTCTTCATAGATAAGTGTTTCACATTTATGTGCCTTTGAGAACATAACTTGGTCAATTGGCTTCTTTCGGTTACGAAACATTGTATGAAAGCTACGCTAACAACTTAGACTTCTAAGAACACTAAATAGAGTATAACGGTCCACTTTGATGCTTTGGATTTACTCTACTTTCTCCATAGACGAGCTTTTCATGTTCTGTGCTTTTGAGAACAAAACTTGGTCTATTGGTATCTTTTGATTACGAAACGTTTTACGAAAGATACACTAACTTCTTAGACTTCTAAGAACCTGAAATAGAGTACTACAGTCCACTTTGATGCCTTGGAGTTGCTCTACTCTCTCTATAGACGAGCTTTTCATATTTTTGTGCATTTGAGAACTTAACTTGGTCAATTGGGATATTTTGGTTACGAAACGCTGTACCAAAGCTACAATAACTTTTTAGACTTCTAAGAACATGAACTAGAGCACTACGGTGCACTTTGATGCCTTGGAGTTGCTCTACTCTCTCCATAGAAGAGCTTTTCACGTTTTTTTGCATCTGTGAACATAACTTGTTCTATTGGCATCTTTTGGTTACGAAACGTTCTACAAAAGATACACTAAAAACTTAGACTTCTAGGAACACTAAATAGAGTACAACGGTCCACTTTGAGGCCTTGGAATTACTCAACTCTCTCCGTAGATGAGATTTTAACGTTTTTGTGCATTAAAGAACATAACTTGGTCAATTGGCATCTTTTGGTTACAAAATATTGTACGAAAGCTACACCAACTTCTTAGACTTCTAAGAGCACTGAATAGAGTATAACGGTCCACTTTGATGCTTTGGATTTGCTCTACTCTCTCCGTAGACGAGCTTTTCACATTCTGTGCTTTTGAGAACATAACTTGGTCTATTGGTATCTTTTAGTTACGAAACGTTGTACGATAGCTACACTAACTTTTTAGACTTCCAAGAACATGAAATAGAGTACTACGGTCCACTTTGATACCTCGTAGTTGCTCTAGTCTCTCCATAGACGAGCTTTTCACATTTTTGTGCATTTGAGAACATAACTTGGTCTATTGGCATCTTTTGGTTGCGAAACGTTGTATCTTTTGGTTACAAAACGTTGTACGAGAGTTACACTAACTTCTCAGACTGCTAAGAATACTAAATAGAGTGTAATGGTCCACTTTGATACTTTGGATTTGCTCTACTCTCTCCATAGACGAGCTTTCCACGTTTTGCGCTTTTGCGAACATAACTTGATCTATTGGTATCTTTTGGTTATGTAACGTTGTAGAAAAGCTACACTAACATTTTAGACTTCTCAGAACATGCACTAGAGTACTACGGTCCACTTTGATACCTTGGAGTGGCTGTACTCTCTCCATAAACGAGCTTTTCACATTTTTGTGCAATTGAGAACATAACTTGGTCTATTGGCATCTTTTGGTTACGAAACGTTGGACAAAGCTACACTAACAACTTAGACTGCTAAGAACACTAAATAGAGTACTACAGTCCACTTTGATGCCTTGGAATTACTCAACTCTCTCCATAGATGAGCTTTGAACCTTTTTGTGCATTAAAGAACATAACTTGGCCCATTGATATTTTTTGGTTACGAAACGTTGGACAAAAGCTGCACTAACTTCCTAGACTTCTAAGAACACAAAGTAGAGTATAACGGTCCACTTTGATGTCTTGGATTTGCTCTACTCTCTCCATAGAGGAGCTTTTAATGTTTTTATGCTTTTGAGAACATAACTTGGTCGATTGGTATTTTGTGGTTATGAAACATTGTACGATAGCTGCAATAACTTTTTAGACTTCCAGGAACATGAAATAGAGTACTATGGTCCACTTTGATACCTCGTAGTTGCTCTAGTCTCTCCATAGACGAGCTTTTCACGTTTTTATGCATTTGAGAACATAACTTGGTCTATTGGCATCTTTTGGTTACGAAACGTTGTACGAGAGTTACACTAACTTCTCAGACTGCTAAGAATACTAAATAGAGTATAACGGTCCACTTTGATGCCTTGGATTTGCTCTACTCTCTCCATAGAGGAGCTTTTAATGTTTTTATGCTTTTGAGAACATAACTTGGTCTATTGGTATCTTTTGGTTACGAAACGTTGTACGAAACCTACGTTAACTTTTTAGAATTCGGGGAACGTGAAATAGAGTACTACGGTCCACTTTGATGACTTGGAGTTGCTCTACTCTTTTCATAGACGAGCTTTTCACATTTTTGTGCCTTTGAGAACATAACTTGGTCAATTGGTTTCTTTCGGTTATGAAACATTGTACGAAAGCTACGGTAACAACTTAGACTTCTAATAACACTAAATAGAGTATAACGTTCCATTTTGATGCTTTGGATTTGCTCTACTTTCTCCATAGACGAGCTTTTCATATTCTGTGCTTTTGAGAACATAACTTGGTCTATTGGTATCTTTTGATTACGAAACATTTTGCGAAAGATACACTAACTTCTTAGACTTCTAAGAACCTGAAATAGAGTACTACGGTCCACTTTGATGCCTTGGAGTTGCTCTACTCTCTCTATAGACAAGCTTTTCACATTTTTGTGCATTTGAGAACTTAACTTGGTCTATTGGGATCTTTTGGTTACGAAACGTTGTAGGAAAGCTACACTAACTTTTTAGACTTCTAAGAACATGAAATAGAGCACTACGGTGCACTTTGATTCCTTGGAGTTGGTCTACTCTCTCCATAGAAGAGCTTTTCACGTTTTTATGCATTTGTGAACATAACTTGTTCTACTGGCATCTTTTGGTTGCGAAACGTTCTACAAAAGATACACTAAAAACTTAGACTTCTAGGAACACTAAAAAGAAAACAACGGTCCACTTTGAGGCCTTGGAATTACTCAACTCTCTCCGTAGATGAGCTTTTAACGTTTTTGTGCATTAAAGAACATAATTTGGTCAATTGGCATCTTTTGGTTACGAAATATTGTACGAAAGCTACACCAACTTCTTAGACTTCTAAGAACACTAAATAGAGTATAACGGTCCACTTTGATGCTTTGGATTTGCTCTACTCTCTCCGTAGACGAGCATTTCACGTTCTGTGCTTTTGAGAACATAACTTGGTCTATTGGTATCTTTTAGTTACGAAACGTTGTACGATAGCTACACTAACTTTTTAGACTTCCAAGAACATGAAATAGAGTACTACGGTCCACTTTGATACCTCGTAGTTGCTCTAGTCTCTCCATAGACGAGCTTTTCACTTTTTTGTGCATTTGAGAACATAACTTGGTCTATTAGCATCTTTTGGTTACGAAACGTTGTACGAGAGTTACACTAACTTCTCAGACTGCTAAGAATACTAAATAGAGTGTAATGGTCCACTTTGATGCTTTGGATTTGCTCTACTCTCTCCATAGACGAGCTTTCCACGTTTTGCGCTTTTGCGAACATAACTTAGTCTATTGGTATCTTTTGGTTATGTAACGTTGTAGAAAAGCTACACTAACATTTTAGACTTCTCAGAACATGAAATAGAGTACTACGGTCCACTTTGATACCTTGGAGTGGCTCTACTCTCTCCATAGACGAGCTTTTCACGTTTTTGTGCAATTGAGAACATAACTTGGTCTATTGACATCTTCTGGTTACGAAACATTGTACGAAAGCTACACTAACAACTTAGACTGCCAAGAACACTAAATAGAGTACAATAGTCCACTTTGATGCCTTGGAATTACTCAACTCTCTCCATAGATGAGCTTTTAACGTTTTTGTGCATTAAAGAACATAACTTGGTCCATTGGTATCTTTTGGTTACGAAACGTTGTACGAAAGCTGCACTAACTTCCCAGACTTCTAAGAACACGAAATAGAGTATAACGGTCCACATTGATGCCTTGGATTTGCTCTACTCTCTCCATAGAGGAGCTTTTAAAGTTTTTATGCTTTTGAGAACATAACTTGGTCTATTGGTATCTTTTGGTTATGAAATGTTGTACGAAACCTACACTAACTTTTTAGAATTCTAGTAAAGTGAAATAGAGTACTACGGTCCACTTTGATGCCTTGGAGTTGCTCTACTCTCTCCATAGTCGAGCTTTTCACATTTTTGTGCCTTTGAAAACATAACTTGGTCTATTGCCATCTTTTGGTTACAAAACGTTGTACGAAAGCTAAACTAACAACTTAGACTTCTAAGAACACTAAATAGAGTACAATGGTCCACTTTGATGCCTTGGAATTACTCAACTCTCTCCATAGATGAGCTTTTAACGTTTTTGTGCATTAAAGAACATAACTTGGTCCATTGGTATCTTTTGGTTACGAAACGTTGTACATAGCTTGCAATAATCATTTTAGGCTACATTAAGCCCTAGCAAGTGAGTTTAGTTACAATCCATCATCTAAGAAGCAAAAACAAAATCAAAAAGAAGAATTCATAGGAAGAAGATGAAGAAAATCCCATTTAGATTGATGGAATTGAAATTGGGCAGTAACCTTTGATTCCTTGGATCCTTGTAAAAGCTTGGAGAAAAGAAGGTTTGCTACCTAAAAAGCCAAAAAATAATGTGTATCTACTAATTTCGTGGGTTCCCTATTTATATCTTAAGGTTAGAGAAGTAAGATACCAAAAACTAGATAAATTCAAAAAACTGCTACATCGAGGGCCGCTCGAGCGACCTTGACCGCTTGAGCGGCCCAAAATCGTATGTCTGTTTCAGCACCTCACAACTGGCCCACTCAAGCAGCCACAAGCACCCGTGCTATTTTCGTGGCCTTATTCTTTCATGTTCGAGTGCCCTCCAGCGCTTAAGTGCATTCTTGTGCCTTTTTGCTCAAATTTGTCCAATTTTACCTCTTTTTCACGCCATATCTTTACGCCAACTTACCTATAATATAACACAAGGAAAGCAAGTAATCCAACTCAATTCCATCAAAATTTACTAAGAACAATAAAAAAAATATGCACAAAAGTGTGATACAAATATATGCATATCAAGCTGTGATTTTGCTCGGTCTCTATAGCTCGGATTGATTTCTTTGTGGTAAGGATAATCCGATGTTTAGTTGTTGGTTGGCCTTTGTAATTTAACGTCTTAAGTTGTAAGGTCGACTTATAATATTGCTCGGCCCTTGTAACTCGATCTCTAAAGTTGTAAGGTATAACTGTGATGTAGTTATGTTTGGCCCTTGTAACTTGATTTAAGTTGCAACGTTGACTTATAATATTTCTCGGCCTTTGTAACTTGATCTCTCAAGTTGTAAGATATAACTGAGATGCAGTTATGTTTGGCCCTTGTAATGTAAGTTAAATTGTTGACGTAATAATTCTTGCAAGTGCACAAGAGTCTATGAATAACACAGTGTATGCAAGTATGAGGTCGATCCCATAGAGACTAGTTTAATTCAATTAATATACCTAACTTGATGTATGAATGAGATTTGACGAAAGAATGAAAATTTGAATGATGAATTAAAGAAAACTAACAAAGCAAAAATAGATTTTTGTGTTATCAATATGAGAATGATACTAGGGCACTGATTTCACCTAGCAATACTATCACAAGCATTCGATTAACAAGCACACAACAAGGGTTGATTCTTTTTTAAATATGTTGGTTCTTTCATTCGCAGTGCCAACAAATATTATTAACAATGGATTAATCCTATTCATTCGCAGTTGTTAACCTAAAGCTAATAACTCATTAAGATCTAAATAATTATAACTACCAACCAATCACCTAAACCTTGTTCATAGCAGTTGACAATTGATTTCCTTAATTTCAATTCTACTAGGATATGTGAATTATGTTCATTCCTTAGTCCTAACTAGATGAGTCTAACTAATCATTCAATTGGTGACCAATCAATCAAACAAGCAAACGACTATAAGCATAGAAACTTTTTGACTGTGGCCAGAAGGGACATTGGAAAAAGCAATTTCAGACATGGCTAAGTAAGAATACTCAAGGTAACTTTCTTTTATTTGTTGTCGAAACACAATTAGTGGTTGTGTCTACTGGATCTTGGTGTGTAGACACTGGAGCCACTAATCATGTTTGCAATTTGTTGCAGGGGTTCCAGGAAACCAGATGACCAAATAAAGAAGACGTGCTTTTGGGAGATGCAACAAAACTAAGAGTAGAAGTAGTAGGCGTTTTTCATTTGAGTTTTAATGGTGATAGGACTTTAATTTTGAACGATTGTCTTTACGTACCAGCTATGAGATGAAATTTACTTTCAGTTCCAGCTTTAGCTTTGAATGGATATTGTGTTGAGTTTGATAACTCTATTGTTATCAGGTACAATAAACGTTTTATCTATTCTGGTACTTTGGTAGATAATCTTTACATTATAAGTCCAAATTCTACTAAATATAACGAATTGAATAACTCAACAATTTTGCCATCTAAGAGAAAGGAACCTTCGAAACCAAATCAAACTTATCTTTGGCATCTACGCTTAGGTCATATAAATCTAAACAGGATTACTAGACTGGTACGAGATGGACCTTTGAGTTCATAGAAGTTGAGGAACTTCCAGTCTGTGATTCCTGTTTGGAAGGTAAGATGACTGAGAGGCCATTTTCGGCCAAGGGGTATAGAGCCAAAGAATGTTTGGAGTTGGTACATTCTGATGTGTGTGGTCCAATGACTATCCAAGCGAGAGGAGGTTATGAGTACTTCGTCACTTTCATAGACGTCTACTCATGGTATGGATACATTTTTCTAATGCACCATAAGTCTGAAACTTTTGAGATGTCCAAAAGCTATAAGGCAGTTACGGAGAAGCGTTTAGGAAAGAGTATCAAAACACTACGATATGATCGTGGTGGTGAATACCTCTCCGGAGAGTTTATCGAATACTTAAATGCAGAGGGGATTTCATCCCAGCTGACTGCGCTAGGCACACCACAACAAAATGGTGTGACAGAAAGGAGGAATCGGACTCTTATGGAAATGGTAAGATTGATGATGAGTTTTTCTGAGTTGCCTAATTTCTTCTGGGCCTATGCCCCAGAAACAGCTGCCTACATTCTGAACTTAGTTCCTTCTAAGTTAGTACCAACTACTCCTACAAAATTATGAACAGGGTGAAAGCCTAGCTTGGCCCATATACAGATATGGGGTAGTCCGGCCAATGCGCTGGTAAAGGGAACACTAGGAAGTTGGAATCAGGAACAGAAGTATGTTTTTGGATACCCTCAAGGTACCAAAGGTGGTTTGTTTTATAGTCCTAAGGATCAGAAGGTCATTGTCAGCACCAATGCCTGATTCATAGAAGAAGACTATATGATGAATCACAAACCCAAAAGTAAGATTGTTCTTGAAGAATTAAGAGCGGAAACATAAGGAAACCAAATAACTCAAGGAACACCAGTTGAGGATAACGATCTTGTACCACATAACAGTGAGAGAATTGTGGAATCCCAAACTGATTCTGTTCAGAGGGATAATCAGGACATGCTGGGGAATCAACCAGATCAGTATGAAGATCCTGATACAAATCGAACAGAATCATCACACCAAAATACTCTAAACGAACAAACAGGGTCTCGTCGTAGTGGGAGGGTAACTAGATTACCTAGTCGGTATGCTCTATTGGGTGAAGTGTATGAAATGATCCCAACTGAAGAAGATACTGATCCCAATAACTATAAAGAAGCTCTCCAAGATAAAGTTGCAATATCTTGGAAGAAAGCTATGAAATCTGAGATGGAGTCCATGTACTCAAATCAAGTCTGGGAACTTGTAGAACCACCGAATGGTGTAAAACCCATTGGTTGCAAGTGGATCTACAAGAGAAAGAAGGGGGTGGATGGGAAGGTTGAAACCTTCGAAGCTAGGCTTGTTGTGAAAGGGTACACTCAGAAAGAAGTGATCGATTATGAGGAAACCTTTTCGTCGGTAGCCATGCTTAAATCTGTCCGGATACTTTTATCCATTGCAGCATATCATGATTATGAAATATGACAAATGGATGTTAAGACAGCTTTCCTAACTGGAAGTCTTGACGAAAGCATCCATATATGGTGCAACCAGATGGATTTGTAGCGAGAAACCAAGAGCACCTGTTGTGCAAGCTTAAGAGATCCATTTATGGAATCAAGCAGGCATCTAGGTCTTGGAATATAAGATTTGACCAGGCCATAAAATCCTATGGATTTGAGCAATGTCCTGACGACCCTTGTGTCCATCGGAGGAGCAATGGAAGTGTGGTGGTATTCTTAGTACTTTATGTAGATGATATATTACTCATCGGAAGCGATGTAGCTATATTATCTACTGTTAAAGTCTGGTTGAGTAGTCAATTCGAAATGAAAGATTTGGGAGAGGCCGGCCACATTCTTGGGATCAAACTACTAAGAAATCGGAAACAAAGAATGTTGGGCCTATCTCAAGGAGTCTACATTGACACCATCCTGGCAAGATTCGGCATGAAAGATTCCAAGAAAGGATTTCTTCCTGACAGATATGGAGTCACTTTATGTCGAGATGGATGCTGATGAGATAAAGAAAATGAGTCAAGTACCATATGCTTCGACAGTGGGAAGCCTTATGTATGCCATGATGTGTACTAGACTGGACATATGTTATATGGTTGGTCTAGTTAGCAAATATCAGTCTAATCCAGGTATAGAACATTGGATTGTTGTAAAGTACATACTCAAGTACCTAAGGGGAACGAGAGATTATGTGCTGGTTTACAAATTTGATGAGCTTATACCCACTGGGTATAGAGATTCAGATTTTCAGTCAGACAAAGATTCTAGGAAATCAACTTCAGGGTATGTTTTCACATTGGGAGGTGGAGCCATTAGTTGGAGAAGTGTCAAGAAATCTTGTATTGATGACTCCACTATGGGAGCTGAATATGTAGCAGCCTCTGAGGCAGCTAAAGACTCAGTGTGGCTCCAGAACTTTCTTACAGACTTGAATGTGGTGCCTACAGCTCTGTCGCCTATTACACTTTACTGTGATAATAGCAGAGCAGTTGCAAATTCAAAGGAATCAGGGGCTCATTCAAAAGGAAAACATATTGAACGCAAGTATCAGTTGATATAAAAGATCGTACGGAGAGGTGATGTCGTCATGGCCTTGAACAAAAGTGGGAGATTGATAGGAATAGTATGCTAAAGGCCATTATTTTATGTAATATTCAAACTCGATTTATTTATTTGAATAAAATATATGTTGCATTCAAAATGAGAAAAGACATATTGACATCAGTGTCTTTTATTCTATATGGTATATGAATTGACGTGTAGAGTCTAAGCTTACACACGGAAGATCAATTCATAAGTTCCTATCGAACATAAGTAAGTGATCACAGCTAAGACGGAATTGGACAAACCATTGGCTTGGTTGTGGTATAGTATTTCAGTATACCTATCTTGGTTACGGAAAGCGGCAAAGCTTGAACTTACTATACCAGTACACTTGGAGTGTATTGATCAGGACTACGTGTGAGTCAATTTTCCCAGTCTGACTATATGAAAAATTGTACACTCACACAAGACGTTATAGAATTGTTCATATTCTTAATTTATTAAAGATTATTAGTACATGTGCATTTAATGCACGGGACTTTCATTTACTAAAGGCTAAAGTCTTTTTGTACAGGCCATCAAACATCAAGTGAGTTGGGTCACCGCCTTAATTGTACGATGAAAAATAATCTGTTAATAAAATTCACATCCAATTATGGATTGATGATACCCGCTTAAGAATGCTTATAGGATTTGAGATTGTGTCAAAACCCTATAGGTGGATTTTAATTAATCCAACACATTCAAATAAGTTAAGCGGTAAGCACAAGGAAATATTTAAAGATGTCAATTAAATATTATATGTCAGTGACATATTTAATTGACGGGTATCTGTAACTTAACGTGAGGAATTTTATGAACAAGTATAACGAAAGGCTCAGATTTAATTTGAGATAAAACGAGGAGTGCAATTATAATATTTTAGTAGAATATATTATCATTTATGAATTATAATTATGTCCATGGGTTTGGCTGATAATTAAATTCATAGGAAGCCCATGTTTTTTTTTTCCTAGTTGGTCCCCACTGTAGCCCAAAAACCCAATACTAGAAGATACAGGAAAACTAAAATGGACCATAATTAGGAGAGGGAGAGGCTTAGGGGCCGACCCACCTAGGGAGAAAACCCTAGGTGTGGCCGACCCTATAAATAGACTCATAGTGTTTGTTTTGTTAACACAAGTTTTGAGACACCAGTTGGCCTGTCTACTTTCTAATCGTTTCCACTAGTTTTGGTTTGTGTTCTTCAGGTTCTTGGAGAAAAGAGACCACCCTCTCAATCCAAGTTTGGGAATTGGTGCATACGGTGGAAGATCCACAAGTTTGAGCTTAGTATCAAACTCGCTGACTCCATCATTCGTTCCTGATTATTAGAGATCAAATCAGAGAGATCTCAAGGTATATAATCTACTTGCAATTAATTGATATATGGTTTATGCTATAGTGATTAGTATTTGATAAGAAATTTTTGAAACTTGTCTAGCTATCGTTTATGTCTATGAGGTCCTTATACGCTTCCTCTAGTTGCATGTTTCCAACAAAACGAAATCAAGTCCGGCCCAAGTAGAGTCAAGCCCAGTCCAAACCCAACAAATTAAACATAAAAATGGTCAAATGGATACTCAAATATAATCAAGATTCTACCAAATCTGTCCTATATTAAAAGATTTATAAACATATAAACACATAAACACATAAAGATTTATCACCTATATGAACAAAATATACATATAAAACAATGTTCAGAAACCGTACAAAACCAACATATCAATATGAACAAAAGCAAGCAACGCCAACAGATTAATGCTACCAAAGCCCACCTAAACAGATTTTAGAGAATCAATAGGAGCATACATACATGTACATATAGACAAAAGTCAAATGACATAATCAGGAATTCAAACCAGCACCAAGAACAGAACCCAGCATTCAAACCAATGCTACCATAGTAAGCAACATGTAATGTGAACCAGATATCGACATTAAAGAGCAAGCAAGTATGTTTCATTCAACAAGTATTTTCTTTTTTTGCCAAAAGGCCCCCCCAAACCTTATTTCTTCTTTCTTTAGAAATCCTAAGAAACTAACTTTTTTGTCTTTTCCATTCTTCTTGCAAAACCCTAAAAAAGTGCCCCCT
Organism: Tripterygium wilfordii; assembly: GCF_013401445.1. Classification (NCBI taxonomy): domain Eukaryota; kingdom Viridiplantae; phylum Streptophyta; class Magnoliopsida; order Celastrales; family Celastraceae; genus Tripterygium; species Tripterygium wilfordii. The sequence goes on along the minus strand of NC_052249.1, from coordinate 4,594,490 downwards.
TTTCTCTTTTTTTTTTTTAAGGTTTAATTTTAAAATTTTTTAATTCTCTTATTTTTAGATATTTTCTAGGGTTTAGTTGCATTGGGCTCATGGGTCAAGGTAATGACTTTTTATAGGCTTGTGAGTCCAAAAAGGGGTTTTTTTTGAAGTTTTTTGGGATTGTGGGCTCAAGAATAGGCTTTTGTATTTTTTTTTTCTATTTTTTGTGTTTTTTGGCCGGACTGAAACCGGTTACTACAATGGGTTTGGACTTTTAAATATGGTGTAGCCCATATAAGAATTGAGTTGGACCAAATAGGTTATGAACTAAATAAGAGAGAATTGGGTTTGTTGTATTGCACAAGCTTATGACCGGCCCACTCTAGGAAACCCTAGAGTGGGGGTAGGCCAAGGGTATTATAAATACTAAGCTTGGCCGGCCATATAGGATACAACACATATAAGTGTGTGAAAAGTTCCTCCCAAGGTATTCTTTCGTTTTAGTTCATTAGTTTGGTGCTAACGATCTTTGTTGTAGAGACCACTCTCCACATCAGGGATTGATTCTAGGGAATAAGGAGGAAGATTTGCAAGTCATAGAAGTTCGAATCTCATCTACAACACACCAGATTTGGAATCAAGTTTTTAGGAGTTACAATAAATAGATTGTTGAACTCTCCTTGTGGATCTTCATCCGGAAAATCCAAAAGGTATTTTTCAAAATACATAACTATGATTCTGCAGACTTGGGTTGATTGAATGTAGTTCTGAAAGGATAATGAACATGTATCGAGTTTTAGAAAGCTTCCGTTGCATAAACAAAAATTTTTGAAACCTAAAACTATATTTTACAAATGATTTTTCTTACACATACAACATTTCGTAACCAAAAGATGCCAATAGACCAGGTTATGTTCAAAATTGCGTACAAACGTGAAAAACTTGTCTATACAGAGAGTTAAGCAATTCCGAAGTATCAAATTGGACCGTTGTACTCTATTTAGCGTTCTTAGCAGTCTAACTTGTCAGTTTAGCTTTCATACAACATTTTGTAACCAAAGGATGCAAATAGACCAAGTTATGTTTGAAATTGCACAAAAACTTGAAAAGCTCATCTTTGGAGAGACTTAATCAATTTCAAAGTATCAAAGTGGACCGTTGTACTCTATTTAGTTTTCTTAGAAGTCTAAGTCTAACTTGCTACTTTAGCTTTCGTACAATATTTCATTAGGAAAAGATGCCAATAAACCAAGTTATGCTCAAAATTGCCCAAAAACGTGAAAAACTCGTCTATGGAGAGAGTTGAGCAATTCCAAAGCATCTAAGTGGACCGTGGTACTCTATTTAGTGTTTTTAGAAGTCGAATTTGCTAGTTTAGCTTTCGTACAACATTTCATAAGGTAAAGATTCCATTAGACCAAGTTATGTTTGAAATTGCATAAAAACATGAAAATCTCGTCTATGGAGAGAGTTGAGGAATTCCCAAGCATCAAAGTGGATCGTTGTATTCTATTTAGTGTTATTATAAGTCTAACTTGCTAGTTTAGCTTTCATAGAGCATTTCGTAACAAAACGATGACCATACACCAAGTTATGCTCAGAATTGCATAAAAACATGAAAAACTTGTCTATGGAGAGAGTTGAGCAATTACAAAGCATCAAAGTGAACCGTTGTACTCTACTTAGTGTTCTTAGAAGTCTAACATGCTATTTTAGCTTTCATACAACATTTCGTAATAAAACGATGTCCATAGACCAAGTTATGTTCAAAATTATAAAAAAACATGAAAAACTCATCTATTGAGAGAGTTGAGCAATTTCAAAGCATCAAAGTAGACCATTGTACTCTAATTAGTATTCTTAGAAGTCTAACTTGCTAGTTTACTTTCGTACAACATTTCATAAGGTAAAGATTCCAATAGACCAAGTTATGTTTGAAATTGCATAAAAAACTTGAAAATCTCACCTATGGAGAGAGTTGAGCAATTCTAAAGCATCAAAGTGGATTGTTGTACTCTATTTATTGTTATTATAAGTCTAACTTGCTAGTTTAGCTTTCATAGAGCATTTCAAAACAAAACGATGACCATACACCAAGTTATGTTCAAAATTTCATAAGGTAAAGATTTCAATAGACCAAGTTATGTTTGAAATTGCATAAAAAACTTGAAAATCTCGTCTTTGGAGAGAGTTGAGCAATTCCAAAGCATCAAAGTGGATCGTTGTACTCTATTTAGTGTTCTTAGAAGTCTAACATGCTAGTTTAGCTTTCGTGCAACGTTTCGTAAGGTAAAGATGCCAATAAACCAAGTTATGTTACAAATTGCACAAAAATGTCAAAAGCCAGTCTATGGGAGAGTTGAGCAATTCCAAAGCATCAAAGTGGACTGTTGTATTCTATTCAGTGTTCCTAGAAGTCTAATATGCTAGTTTAGCTTTCATGCAACGTTTCGTAAGGTAAAGATGCCAATAGACCAAGTTATGTTTCAAATTGCACAAAAACATGAAACGCACGTCTATTCACGTTTTTGTGTCATTTCAAACATAACTTGGTCTATTCGCATCATTACCTTACGAAATGTTGAACGAATGCTAAACTAGCAAGTTAGACTTCTAAGAACACTAAATAGAGTAGAACGGTCCGCATTGATGCTTTGGAATTGCTCAACTCTCTCCATAGATGAGCGTTTCATGTATTTGTGTCATTTAAATCATAACTTGATCTATTCGCATTGTTACTTAAATGTTGAAAGAAAGCTAAACTAGCAAGTAAGACTTCTAAGAACACTAAATAGAGTACAACGGTCCACATTGATGCTTTGGAATTGCTCAACTCTCTCCATAGATGAGCGTTTCACATATTTGTGTCATTTAAATCATAACTTGATCTATTCGCATTGTTACCTTACAAAATGTTGAAAGAAAGCTAAACTAGCAAGTCAGACTTCTAAGAACACTGAATAGAGTTCAAAGGTACACATTGATGCTTTGGAATTGCTCAACTCTCTCCATAGATGAGCGTTTCACGTTTTTGTGTCATTTAAAACATAAACGAAATGTTGAACGAATGCTAAACTAGCAAGTCAGACTTCTAAGAACACTAAATAGAGTACAATGGTCCACATTGATGCTTTGGAATTGCTCAACATTCTCAATAGATGAGCATTTCACGCTTTTGTGTCATTTAAATCATAACTTGATCTATTCGCATCGTTACCTTACGAAATGTTGAAAGAAAGCTAAACTAGCAAGTCAGACTTCTAAGAACACTGACTAGAGTACAAAGGTACACATTGATGCTTTGGAATTGCTCAACTCTCTCCATAGATGAGCGTTTAATATTTTTGTGTTGTTTCAAACATAACTTGGTCTATTCGCATCGTTATCATATGAAACGTTAAACAAAAGCTAAACTAGCAAGTCAGACTTCTAAGAACACTAAATAGAGTACAAAGGTACACATTGATGCTTTGGAATTGCTCAACTCTCTCTATAGATGAGCGTTTCTCTTTTTTGTGCAATTTCAAACATAACTTGGTCTATTCGCAACGTTACCTTATGAAACATTGAACGAAAGCTAAACTAGCAAGCCAGACTTCTGAGAACACCAAATAGAGTACAACGGTCCACATTGATACTTTGGAATTGCTAAACTCTCTCCATAGATGAGCGTTTCACGTTTTTGTGTCATTGAAATCATAACTTTATCTATTCACATCGTTACCTTACGAAATGTGGAAAGAAAGCTAAACTAGCAAGTCAGATTTCTAAGAACACTGAATAGAGTACAAAGGTACACATTAATGCTTTGAAATTGCTCAACTCTCTCCATAGATGAGCGTTACACGTTTTTGTGTCATTTAAAACATAAATTGGTCTATAGACGAGCTTTAGACTTCTAAGAACACTAAATAGAGTATAACGGTCCACTTCGATGTTTCAAGATTCCAAAGCATAAAAGTGGACTGTTATGCTCTATTTAGTGTTCTTAGAAGTCAAACTTGCTAGTTTGGCTTTCGTGCAATATTTTGTTCGTACAACGTTTCGTTAGGTAAAGATACCAATAGACCAAGTTATGTTTGAAATTACACAAAAATTGAAAAGCTCGTGTATGGATAGAATTGAGCATTCCAAGAGCATCAAAGTGGACCGTTGTACTCAATTTAGTGTTCTTAGCAGTCTAACTTTCTAGTTTAGCTTTCGTACAACGTTTCGTTAGGTAAAGATGCCAATAGACCAAGTTATGTTTGAAATTACACAAAAACTTGAAAAGCTCGTCTATGGAGAAAGTTGAGCAATTCCAAAGCATCAAAGTGGACCGTCAAACTCTATTTAGTGTTCTTATAAGTCTAACTTGCTAGTTTAGCTTTCGTACAACGTTTCGCTTGGTAAAGATGCCAATAGACCAAGTTATGTTTGAAAATGCACAAAACGTGAAAAGCACGTCTATTGAGAGAGTTGAGCAATTCCAAAGCTTCAATATGGACCGTTGTACTCTATTTAGTGTTCTGAGAAGTCTGACTTGCTAGTTTAGCGTTCGTTCAACGTTTCATCAGGTAACGATGCGAATAGACCAAGTTATGTTTTAAATGACACAAAAACGTGAAACGTTCATCTATGGAGAGAGTTGAGCAATTTCAAAGCATCAATGTGGACCGTTGTACTCTATTTAGTGGTCTCAGAAGTCTGACTTGCCAGTTTAGCTTTCGTTCAACGTTTGTAAGGTAATAATGCGAATAGACCAAGTTATGTTTTAAATGACACAAAAACATGAAACGCTCATCTATGGAGAGAGTTGAGCAATTCCAAAGCATCAATGTGTACCTTGGTACTCTATTCAGTCGTCTATGGACATAATTGAGCATTCCCAAAGCATCAAAGTGGACCGTTGTACTCTATTTAGAGTTCCTAGAAAACTAACTTGCTAGTTTAGCTTTCATACAACGTTTTGTTAGGTAAAGATGCTAATAGACCAAGTTATGATTGAAATTACACAAAACTTGAAAAGCTCGTCTATGGACAGAATTGAGCATTCCCAAAGTATCAAAGTGGACCGTTGTACTCTATTTAGTATTTTTAGTAGTCTAACTTGCTAGTTTAGCCTTCATACAATGTTGCATGAAAGCTGCACTAGCATCTTAGACTTCTAAGAATACTAAATAGAGTTCAACGATCCACTTTGATGCTTTGGAATTGCTCAACTCTCTCCATAGACAAGCTTTTGACGTTTTTGTGAAATTTGTAACATAACTTGGTCTATTGGCATCTATACCTTACGAAACGTCTCCATAGACGAGCTTTTCACGTTTTTGTCCAATGTCAAACATAACTTGGTCTATTGACATCTTTTGGTTACGAAACGTTCTACGAAAGCTAAACTAGCAAGTTAGACGTGTAAGAACACTAAATGGAGTAGAACGGTCCACTTTGATGCTTTAGAATTGTTCAACACTCTCCATGGATGAGCTTTTCACGTTTTTGTGCAACTTCAAACATATCTTGGTCTATTAGAATCTTTTGGTTACGAAACGTTCTACGAAAGCTAAACTAGAGAGTTAGACAGGTAAGAACACTAAATAGAGTACAACAGTCCACTTTGACGGAGGGGAATATAAGTGATCGGAGTACTTAACCTAAGCAGAAGCTGAGCTTCAGTTAATCTAATATGTGCTAGATCCAATTGTCTTTCAATTTCTCTTAATTGTCTACGCAATTGGATTAGAGACATGAGCATAATAAAGACATAATAAAAATAAAAGTATTATAGACAATGCAAGTGATGAATATGCACACAAATTTCTGATGTTCCAGATCAAACTAGGTTGCAGAAACAGAGCATACTTATGAAAGAATATGCAAAGAAGGTTAGAAAAATACCAGAAGTGTTGAATAAACTTTGCAGAGCTTTTATTAACTCTTACAGAACAAAAATTCTCTTCTCAAATTACAAGGTAGTTTACAAAGAAATCTAAATCCTATTCATAGACTCTTCTAAGGGCATACAAGTAAAAGCGGGTGCTCATTGGGCCCCATCGACCAATTACAATTGTTGGCCAAAAGAAGAAAACGACAAAATTTAAAAGATACTTTTATAAAGCTACTTTAATAAAGTTGGATATATCCAACGAGGCTGAGTGGATGCTGAGTCATTACTTCGTCAGTTGATCCAAAGTAATTGTCTTTGGTAGGATATGTCCAAAACGGTTGAGTAGATGCTGAGTCATAATTCATAGGTAGATCCCATCGTCAAACTCTATTTCCATCAAAGTTTCTATCAATTTGTGAATAGGATGGCTGGGTGAGTCCGACATCCTCATTTTGATAAGGCTCATAAGTCTCATCAGAAGTGTTTTCCTCGGATGAATCAATTAATGTAATGTCGTTGCTAGAAAGATCCTTCTGTTTTTTCTGATAAGCAAGCTTTTTAGCCTGGACTATTAGGTCGGCTTGAGAAGCATTCGGCTGGCTTTCCTTTAGTTGAAGAAGGATTTCCGGTAGATCTTTTCCTTCGTATTTTTCGTCTAGCATTCTCTGAGGATATTTAGAACCAACTGTCGGACTAAGAGTTTTTAAAACATTTTGCTTGATAATAGACTCATAATTATATAAGGCCCACCAACGAAAATTAAGTATTCGAACTAGAGTGGGAAAATAATTGATTTCTTCTAGGGCATATTGCCATGCCCAAATCCAGGGTATTTCGAAATCGATAAGGAAATAGAGAAGCTTTTCATGTTTAACAAAAGTATAATCTTTAAAAGTTGTTTGTTGTGATAACAGCGAGCAGTAATATAAAAAGACTTGATATAAGTCTTCAGGTAAAAATGATTTTTCAGGACCAAATTGATCCCACCAAAGTAAAAACCATTTAGGGCAATGTGCCTCAAAATTTTCATCAATTTGAAAAAACCAGGAATGTTTTCCAAAACTATTTTGATAAAAGAATGTTTTTGTCGAGGACTCAATATAGTCCCAATAATTATACTGTCTATAAGGCAATTTCTCTATAAGAGAACGATTTCGGTTAGGATCTCTCCCAAATTCGTCGAAGGTCATAACCTTCTTGATAATATCTTTGGAATAAGCTATTTGTGGACCATTACCCCGAGGGGTATGATAAAAGGCCACAGATCCAGTTTCTTCAACGATCTTTTCATAAAATATCCTTGGTTTGATCCCAAAAGTGGGAAAGTGTTCTTCATCTGGCACGTATTGAAGTGCCAAAAGATTAGGGCAATTTTTAGATTGCTCACATTCTGTTGGTTCAACGCACATAACTGGTATTGCAAAAGGTTTTCGAATATATTCGGTTTTTATAGTGTTTTCTTTTTCTGGTTGTTTGCCTTTATTAAAAGACATTCGTCCCCTTCCCCGACGACTAGAGCTTGCCATCGCCCTGCAAATATTCACGAGTAAGAAAATCAGGAAAATTATTAGAGTCGCCTTTAATAAATTCAATATTAAAATAAAAAATGGCTAGCAATCTTGCCAGCGAGTAAAAATTTGTTTGGAAGCAAGATTTTTAACATCTTTTTCTAAAACATCTTTTGCCGCTTTGCAATCAATGCGTAAGAGAAAATGCTGATTTAATAAATCATCTTGGAATTTAGTGATGCAAAGGACAATGGACAAAAGTTCATTTTTGATGGTAGAATACTTCTGCTAAGCAGGTTTCCATAAATCTGAAGTAAATCTTACCAATTGTTCTTTACCAGCAGGTCCCTTTTGCTTTAAAATTCCACCGAAACCTAGTTCAGAAGCATCAGTTTCAATAATTTTATAAAAATGTGGGTTTGGGATAGGAAGGCACAGTAAATACCGTATCTTACTTTTCACAGTCTGGACAGCCTTGGTATGCTCGTCTGTCCATGGAGCAGGTTCTTTCTTTAACCTTGCAAACAAAGGTTTGCAATCTTGGGCCAGATCTTTATAAAAATCAACAACATAATTTAGACTTTCCAAAAACCATTGTAATTGGTTTTTATCTTTCAATTCATATGGAAATTTTTCACCAAAATATAAAGCTCGATCAATGGGGGTGATTGATCCTTGAGTAATGCGATGTCCTAAGAAACAAACATTGGTTTGAAAAAGTTTGATTTTTTTCAAAGATAATACAAGACCATTTCTCTTAATAGTGTCAAAGAAAATATGAAGATGTTTCCAATGCTGTGAGATATCAAAAGAGTATATTAAAACATCATCAATATAAACAATAATGAATTCCAAGAAAAAGCTAAAAATGTCATTCATAATATTTTGAAAATCAGAAGGGGCATTCTTCAAGCCAAATGGCATAACATTTCATTCGTAGTGTCCAAATGGGACAGTGAAAGCAGTTTTGTACTGATCATCTTCTGCAATTTGAATCTGTCAAAAACCACTTTTCAAATCAAATTTTGAAAATATCTTGGCTTCATAAAGCCTATTTAGTAAATCCCTTTTATTAGGGATTGGATATCGTATCCATTGTAAAACCTTGTTTAAGGGTTTATAATTAATTACTAACGTAGGGGCTCCTCTTTCAATTTCAGTAGCGTTATAAACATAAAAAGTTGAGCAGCTCCAAGGGGAGTAACTTTTTCGAATTAGACCCTTTTCTAAAAGCTGGTCTATTTCTTTTTTATAATATCCTACCAGTTCTTTTGACATTTGAATTGGTCTGGCTTTGGTAGGTATATTCCTTTCATTGAAGTCAGATTCATATGCTAATTTAACCATATGCTTTTTTCGTTCCCAGAAAGCGGTGGGAATTTCACTACACACTTCCTTTTCTAATTTTGACATAAAGGCTTTTACCTTTTCCTGAGTAGCTGGATGGTCTACCTGTTTTTGGAGTGAGATGGTATTAATTTCTTGTTTTAGGAAAGCAATTTACTTTTCCTTGTGAGAAACCGAATGGTGAAGGCTATTTATAAAGGCTACCTTCTTGGGGAAAACAAATTTAAATGTTACCTCTTTCCCTCTTAAAACAGAATGAATTCCATTGTTATCAACCGTATAAGGTTCTAACAGAGTAAGGAATGGGTTTCCTAAGATAATATCAGTGTTTAGTTTTTAACCAGAACGAAGACTATTTTTATACAGACTTGTTCATGACAGACATAAGTATTTGACAACTTATAATTAACCCTTAAGTCTGTGTTATCATCTGTGGTTAAGGTTTGAGATGTTTTCTCAAAGTATTTAGTAGGTATTAACCCTTCTCTGATGCAGTGTCTGTCGGCTCCTTAGTTAACTAAAGCTAAGGTAGAGATTGTTAATTCATTATGAATAACTACAGAAACTTTAATACAATATCGTCTACTCATTATTTCATGAACTACTGCTAAATATTCTCTCTCAGGTGGGTTTTGTTCATACACTACTCCTATATTTTCTGTGGGTATAACTGAAGATGGTTCTGAAATTACTATTCCTTTATTGTTTGTTACTACGGGGGTGAAAATGCTTTATTTGATTCATTAATTAATAATCTTTTTCCTTTATCAACTTTGTGTTCAGATGGTCCTGCTATGTCAGTAATATCAGGAAAAGAGAACGAGGAAGAAGAAGGAGTGACTGAGTAATTAACTTCAGCTTGTAGTTCAAGAATCTCTATTCTCTGCCTAAGAGACTTTGTTTCAGATTTTAGGTTATTGACCTCTTGTTTTAAATCTTGTAAGGTTATAGGTTTGGGGGGAGAAGCTCTTTCTAAGACTTCCTTTAGAGTACAGGCAGGAAAAGTAATAATCTCCTTGGGATCTTGTTTAAAGTCCCTGGGGGTCTTATCTTTTTGTAGGTTTAAAAATTTTTCTATAGCTTCCCGCTTGGCTTGTGGATCAGCAATGGTATCAATTAAATCTAGCATAAAACTCTCATTCTGTGTAAGAGTGTTAATGCTCAAACCATTCATTTTTATGATGGCTTTATAATAATCACACTCACACTCACTCTTTTCACAGTCAGATTTGGATTGCTCAGAACAGGAGGAAGAGTCATTGATGTGGATATGATCCTCATCAGAAGAATGAGATTGTATATCAAAATCTTCATATAAGATTTTGAGGAGTTCAGCTTTATCATTATCAAGAATGGCTAATTGATTAATTCTTTGTTGTGCCCTACAATGATTTTGGTAATGACCAGGTTGACCACATTTCCAACAAACCGATTGTCTATTTCGTGGTCTGGTAGGTTCCTTAGCAGTTCTGGTACGTTTAGTACCCCATTTGGGAAAGGATTTCTTCCTATAAGGTGTAGAAACAGGTTTATCTGTCCTACGGACAAATTTAGGAGACTTTCTATAAAAATTTCTTTTCTTAAAAAATTTTTCTTTCTTGGAGGAAGAAGGTGGTTTTGGCATACTTAAATTTTATCCAAACTGTTGACAGAATTGTCCGACTTCCTTCTTACCAGTTAGCCTTTGTTTTTTAAGTTGATTTCTTAAATTCATATCATTACAAAGAGCTAATTATTTAGTACTTTCATTTATGAGACTACCATAGGAATATTGAGTTAGATCATATGTTCCACCATGGATATTCCTAAGATGAGTTTTAACTCATTCAGCAAATAAAGGAGGTAAACCTGCTAAGAACCTCTCTTTCCAAAAGACATTGTTACAATCAAGCCTCATCAAGACTCTAGTCATAAAAACGTCTTTGTACCACCGAAAATGAGTAAGAGTGGGGCATCTTAAGTTCATTAGTTGATCTTTTCCCCTATCAGCAACGTTATTAGCATCGCCTAGAAAATGGTGATAAATAGAAAGACAAAGAGTATAAACTACATCAATTTGACCATTTTCTGTTTTAACAGCATTCCTAATTTCATTCCTTTGAATTTCGGTGAGATAATGATCCCACCAACCTTTAAGTTATCCGGTAAATCCGACTGTAATAAAGCCGACGATTTGGGGATCTGTATTGCCATTGGCTCTACAGATAGTTGCAAACATTAGCATATTATGCAAAGTGTTTATCAACTGATAATCGGATTGTCCATCGACATTCCATTCATAGATAGTTCTGCTGCTATATTCAGCGACTGTATTGATGTAGTTTTCTTCAAAGAGAAGATCTTGAGGAGTTGGTCTAGGATAGTATTGCCTAGTAGGTGCAGAAGGTGGATAAGTTATCCGATTTCCTCTAGTGTTAACTGGCATGATCCTACTAGTTTGGTTTTCGATTAATTGACTTCTAAAATTTTCTAATTCTTCAGAGTCTGGATCTGTTTCTATCTCAGAATTATGAGATAGTACAGAGATGTTTCCTTTTTGCTTGTCGGAGATCTTAACTCCTTTTAGCTTATCGGCTAATCGTTTAACGAATTCTTCCGAAGGTTCATCTCCTAGATTGAATTCTTGAGAGATTTCTAGTCCTAGTCGGATTAGGGTAGGTTTAACTTCAGATTTTGCGTTTGAGGTTTGGGTTTGATTACTTGAACCTACTGGAGGAATAGACTGCACTGAAGATTTAATCTCAGTAACTTTTAATTGGTTTTCTACTCTATCCATTTGTTCCATCATTGTTTTAAGACATAGGTTAGTGTAGTTTCCCTGTTTTTGAATTTCTCCCAAATTCTTTTTAGATTCAGAAGGTACTACATATGGGCTGGCCACTATTAACCCACCTGAGAGAGAATATTTAGCAGTAGTTCATGAAATAATGAGTAGACGATATTGTATTAAAGTTTCTGAAGTTATTCATAATGAATTAACAATCTCTACCTTAGCTTTAGTTGACTCAGGAGCCGACAGACACTGCATCAGAGAAGGGTTAATATCTACTAAATACTTTGAGAAAACATCTCAAACCTTAACCACAGCTGATAACACAGACTTAAGGGTTAATTATAAGTTGTCAAATACTTATATCTGCCATGAACAAGTCTGTATAAAATTAGTGGCCTGTGGATCAGCATGGTATCAATTAAATCTAGCATAAAAATGTGAAAAACTTGTTTATGGAGAAAGTTGAGCAATTTCAAAGTATGAAATTGCATCGTTGTACTCTATTTAGTGTTCTTAAAAGTCTAACTTGCTAGTTTAGCTTTCATACAACATTTTGTAACCAAAAGATGTCAATAGACCAAGTTATGTTTGAAATTACACAAAAAAGTGAAAAGCTCGTCGATGGAAAGAGTTGAGCAAGCATCAAAGTGGACCGTTGTACTCTAATTAGTGTTCTTAGAAGTCTAACTTGCTAGTTTACCTTTTGTACAAATGTGTCATAAGGTAAAAGATTCCAATATACCTAGTTATGTTTAAAATTGCAGAAAAACTTGAAAATCTCATCTATGGAGAGAGTTGAGCAATTCCAAAGTATGAAAGTGGACTGTTGTACTCTATTTAGTGTTATTATAAGTCTAACTTCCTAGTTTCGCTTTCATAGAGCATTTCATAACAAAACGATGACCATACACCAAGTTATGTTCAGAATTGTATAAAAGCATGAAAAACTTGTCTATGGAGAGAGTTGAGCAATTGCAAAGCATCAAAGTGGACCGTTGTATTCTATTTAGTGTTCTTAGAAGTCTAACATGCTATTTTAGCTTTCACACAATATTTCGTAATAAAACGATACCCATAGACCAAGTTATATTCAAAATTATAAAAAAAAAAACATGAAAAACTCATCTATTGAGAGAGTTGAGCAATTCCAAAGCATCAAAGTGGACCATTGTACTCTAATTAGTATTCTTAGAAGTCTAACTTGCTAGTTTACTTTCGTGCAACATTTCATAAGGTAAAAAGGTGCCACCTTTTCCTTTTTAAGGTTTTACTTTAAATTTTTTATTTCTCTTATTTTAGATATTTTCTAGGGTTGTGTTGCATTCGGCTTGGGTTTGAATTTTCATGGGTTTATGGTCCAAGAAACAGGCTTTTGAATATTTGTAGGCTTGTGGGCCCGAGAAACGGGCTCTTGGAATTTTTGATTTTTGATTCTTGTATTTTTGTATATTTTTTTATTTTTTACTCATTTTTGCTTTTATTAATTATTCTTCAGCCGGACGAAAAGGCAAACAAAGGTGTAGTCAACCAAGTTTCGTACGGAAAAACTGTAAAAGGTAATGCGCGGGATCACTATGGTCATTCCCAGTTTGGCCTGCAACAAAAGAAAATGCATGGGATCTTTGGGTCATTCCTAGCTTTGCCCGTAAAAAGAAAATGCACGGGATCTGTGGGCCATTCTCGACTTGGCCTGCAAGAAAAGAAAGTGCATCGGATCTTTGGGCCATTCCCAGCTTGGCCTGTAAAGAAAATGCAAGGGATCTGTGGGCCATTCCCCACTTGGCCTACAAGTAAAGAAAGTTCATGGGATCTTTGGGTCATTCCCAGCTTGCCCTGTAAATAGAAAATGCATGGGATATGTGGGCCATTCCCGGCTTGGCATGCAAGAAAAGAAAGTGCATGGGATCTTTGGGTCATTCCTAGCTTGGCCTGTAAAGAAAATGCACAGGATCTGTGGGTCATTCCCAGCTTGGCCTACAAGTAAAGAAAGTGCATGGGATCTTTGGGCCATTCCCAGCTTGCCCTGTAAATGCTTAAAATAAAATTCACGGGATCAGTGGGTCATTCCCGGCTTGCCCAAAAATGTTTTTGATGAATTTTGTGCAAGAAAACACTCATGAATGAAACAATGTATACATATATGAAGAACATTATTTTTTTTTAAAAATAAAATTGTCCAAAGCCTCATCACTCGTATCGTCCTGCAATCATCCATCACGAGAAAACTACATCTTTCCACGACAATCAATCATTCCTACTTTCTGTATGCCACATTGCACTTATCCTTGTATCCTTCATTCTCTTTTGCCCAATTTCCTCTCAATTTTCTATTTAAGTCATATGTCCATCAAATCCATCAAAAATCTCTCAGAGGTTCTACCAAGCCTTTAGCACCTTTTAATTTCTTTTAGCTCATTGATAATCAAAAATGCCAACATCTCTCTGGTTCCACCATGCCTTTAATGCCCTTAAATTCCTTTTAGCTCTTTTACACTCAAGAATGCCAACATCTCTCCGGTTCCACCATGCCTTTAACACCTTTAAATTCCTTTTAGCTCCTGTACAGTCAAGAATGCCAAAATCTTTCAAGTTTCTGTTAAGAACAATGTCCTAATGCACTTGTCATAATTCTTTTATTACTTCACTTAATTTCAAATAAATTCAATAGCATGACGATGCTTGTACTATATGAGAATTTTACGCAAGCAATAAGAATCTTGATGAAAACAATCAATGAATTAAGAACTCAGAAATGAATGACCTCAGAGTATTGTACTAAAAATGGATAGATAATAGGAGAAACTGATTAAGTACATATATGATTCCAGAAAGGTTAGAAACAAAGGAAATAGCATAAATCTTTGCAGGATATAAATGAAATAATTCCGATTCCGCACAAAACTGCCCCAGTTTTGTGTGCACCCACTTTACAATTATACCCCTAATCATAACCAGTTCAACTGTGCATAGCCTTGCCATCTGTCAATCACTGTATTTCTCCACATTCTTCTTGACTTCTCATAAAGGCCTATGCCAATTCTCCTTAATCGTTTCTGTCACTCCTCTTCCAATCTCAATGTAACATGAAGCACCACGGAAGGGTTTCACTTCAGTAGAGACTTTTCTTTTTCCCTAATTTTTGCCTGAAGCGCTCACGAGGGGTTTTCACTCCAACGAGATTTTTGTTGCTCTAATTTTGTCTAGACAGCCCTTTTGGGTTTTCAATCTAGCGAGCTTTTTCTTTTCCTTTTTTTCTATGGGTAGTACTTTTCGGATTGCGTCTGCATTCACCGGATTAGGCAGTTCTTCTCCATCCATTCTTGTTAAAATTAATGCTCCTCCTTCAAAGGCCGCCTTCACCATATAGGGTCCCTCATAATTCGGTGTCCACTTCCCTCGATGATCTTTTTGAGGTGACAAAATCATTCTCAACGCTAAATCTCCTTCCCCGAAATTGCAAGGTTGAACTTTCTTATTATGTGCTTTCATCAATCTTATTTGGTACAATTGCCCTTTGCAAATTGTTCATAACCTTCGTTCTTCAATCAAATTCAACTGTTCATATCTTGTTCGAGTCCATTCCGATTCTTCCAAATTTGTCTCCAGAATTACTTGAAGGGATGGAATCTCTACTTCAATAGGCAAAATCGCCTCCATACCATACACCAAAGAGAAAGGAGTCTCTCCGGTAGATGTGCGTATTGATGTCCGGTAACCATATAGAGCAAAAGGGAGTTTCTCATGCCAATCTTTGTAATTCTCTATCATCTTCCCGATAATCTTCTTAATATTCTTATTCGTCGCTTCAACAACACCATTCATCTTTGGGCGGTATGGCGTTGAATTATGGTGATTAATTTTGAATTGGTCACAAAAATCCTTCACCATTAGTAATAATCCTTTCTGGGACTCCATATCGACAACACAATCACTTTCCTCAAAAATCGAACAACCACGCTACTCGTCACATTAGAATATGAAACGGCCTCCACCCATTTGGTAAAATAATAGATATCAACCAAAATGAAATGATGCCCGTTAGAAGCCTTCGGCTCAATTGGACCGATGACATCTAAACCCCACATTGAGAAAGGCCACGGTGATATCAACACATGTAATGAGTTAACGGGGACATGCATTCTGTTGGCACTTGTGACATCTATTTGCATAACTTATACAGTCTTTCTCCATACTTAACCAATAATACCCTACACTAATAATCTTTCGTGCCATTGCACATCCACTGGAGTGAGTCCCACATATTCCTTCATGAATTTCCTCCATAATTTGTTTAGCCTTAGCAACATTAACACAACGTAGGAAAAAATCTCATCATTCCTTTTGTAAAGAACATTTCCGCTCAGGAAGAAAGATCTTGACAATCTCTTGATGGTGCGCTTATCATTCTCTGATGCCCCTGATGCATATTCTTTCTTTTCAATATACTATTGAATATCATGATACCGTGGCTTACCATCAGGCTCTTCCTCCAAATTTGAACAATAGCCTCGGACCTCTCGTTTCTCAATTTTAATCACTTGTACTTCACCTCTTGGGTCTACATCGAACATTACTGCCAAAGTTGCCAAAGCATCTGCTATTTGATTCTTTTCCCTTGGGATATGATCCAACTCCACCCAATCGAAAAACTTGATTAACTTTTTAATATGCTTGTAGTATGGAATGAGTTTGTCATCTTTGGTTTCTCATTCATCATTCAATTGCCTAATCACCAATTATGAATCACCATAGACCTGTAGCCTTTTAATCTTCATATCAATAGCAGCTTGAATTCCCATCGTACGTGCTTCATACTCAGCCACATTGTTGGTACATTCAAAATACAACTTAGCTGTAAATGGGATAACATTTTCTTCAGGTGATATCAATACTGCACCAATTCTGCATCCCATAATATTAGAAGCACTATCGAACAACATAGTCCATTTTGCCAAACATTTCTGATTCCTCTCTTCTATCGACACATTCATGACATCAATATCTGGAAATTTCAAGTCAATAGACTGAGCATCAATAATCGCTCCATCTGCCAAATAATCTGCTATTGCACTTCCTTTATTCGCCTCTTGTGTGACATACAAAATATCATATTTCGACAGTAACATTTGCCATTTGGCTACCCTTCCTGAAAGAGATGGTTTCTCAAAAATGTATTTGATAGGATCCATCCTGGAAACTAACCATATAGTGTGATAAAGCATATATTGTCTGAGTTGATGCCCAGCCCAAACCAAAGAGCAACAAGTCTTCTTCAATATTGAATAATTTATTTCACAACTAGTAAATTTCTTGCTTAAGTAATAAATGTCATGCTCTATCCTTCTAGATGAATCGTGTTGTCCGAGCACACATCCCATCGAACTATCTAAGACAGTCAAATAGAGAATAAGTGGCCTACCAGCCACAAGAGGCATCAACACTGGAGGACTTTTCAAGTACTGCTTAATCTTTTCAAATGCCATCTGACAATCTTCATTCCACTCAGTTGAGTTGCTCTTACGCAGCAATTTAAAGATAGGTTCACAAGTAGCCGTCAACTGTGAAATAAATCGAGCAATATAATTCAACCTCTTTAAGAAACCCCTGACCTCCTTTTCTATGAGAGGAGGAAGCATCTCCAAGATTGCTTTCACTTTATTAAGATCTACTTCGATTCCTTTCCTACTTATAATGAAACCTAGCAATTTCCCCGAGGTTGCCCCAAATGTGCACATAGCTAGATTCAGCTTCAATTGATGCTTCCTTAATCAATCAAACAACTTCTGGAGGTTCACGATAAGATCTTCACCTTCCTTAGATTTTGCTATCATATCATCAACTTAGACTTCAACTTCTCTGTGCATCATGTCATGAAACAAAGTAACCATGGCCCTTTGGAAGGTAGCATCGGCGTTCTTCAAACCAAACGGCATGACTTTATAACAAAAAGTTTCCCACAAAGTAATAGAAGTCATTTTCTCACTATCCTCAGGCCCCATCTTGATCTGATTATAACCTGAAAATCCGTCCATGAAAGAGAAAGTATAATGCTTTGTCGTATTATCCACTAAAACATCGATGTGAGGAAGATGAAAGTTATCCTTCGGGCTTGCGCGATTAAGGTCCCTATAGTCAACGTACATCTGAACTTTACCATCCTTTTTGGGGATAGGTATAATATTCACCACCCATTCTGGATATCACGCCACTGCTAAACAGTCAGCGTCAAACTGCTTCTTCACTTCATCTCTTATCTTCAAAAGCATGTCTGCTTTCATTCTCCTAAGCTTCTGTTTCACTGGGGTACATTCTGGAATCAATGGCAACTTGTGAACAAAAATGTATGTATCCAGACCGGGCATGTCTCGATAAGACCATGCAAAAATATCTTAGTAATTATGTAATAAATCTATCAACTTCTTCTTGCTTTCTCCTTCAAAGGATGCTCCTACCTTAACCTCCTTTTTCTCTGTTTCAGTTCCTAAATTCACAACTTCTGTTATCTCTTGGTGCGGCGGTATTATTTTCTCTTCTTGACTAACTTGTCTTAACATCTTAGGAAAAATCTCTACTTCTTCATCTATTTCGTAGTCAGATTCAACATTACTAATGGATGCATCAAAATCTGGTTCATTAACTTCGTCCTCTTCATTATCATCATTTTCAATCTTATTAAAGAAATGAATGAAAGTGTATTGAGAATGGAGGATAAAAACTTGAATGGAGATAAAGAAGCATGAATATGTCAAAAGACTTTCATTTCATGGAAAAATGAAGTATGTACAAAGATAGAACATGCAATCGCCATACTATAAAATTTATTGAAAGCAAAATAAGCATACTCATTACAAAAGACCCAAACGAAGGCCATGAGCTGGGCCAATGATGGTAGTGCATTCGGGATTACTCTTGCGGGCTCTTGAGAGATACTGGGAGCTCTAGACTAGTCCAGTTGCCCAGTTTGAAATTTGAAAGACGCGAGATGACAAAGAAAGGTCTAGCGGTCGAACTCTGTTCCTCTTCCAGCACAGCAACTTGAAACTCTTCAAATTGATCACATAAATTTACAAAAATTGCCCCATTGCATCAATCGAGCTTTCAAATGGCAGTTTTCCAAAAACTGCCCCATTATTGTTAGGTGTAAAATACACCTATTTTCTAGGCTTAACGTTAGTATTTTTCTATGTTGTTTAGTGCAAAATACTGCCCATATTGGTATTTTTATGAACAGGTACTACTGGAGGGTAAAGCTGGCAATGGATAGAATTTGTAACCTGTTTTGCGGCCTATTGCGGCCGCAGAACGCCGGAATTAGTCTGCACGTTTAAGTTGCTTATGTGGTAAATACAGTTGGGACAACTTAGGGTTTTAAAGCTATATAAAGGGGCTCATGTGCTGGGGAGAATACACGCTGTAGTGGGTGAAAACAGAAACCTAATTCGGACAAAGAGTGACGGCAAGAAGGAGGAGAGGAGGCACATCAAGCTTCGGCAAATCTCAATTCTCCCATTGATTTGAACATTGTTAATGAGTATCTTTATGGTTTTTATTATGATTATGTGTAGCTAAACTCTTTTCTAGCTAAGGTTTGGTAATTCTTCTACCATAAACCTTGTGCACAGATTTGATTGACAATCAGACTAAGTTTAATTCTTTGTTCTCTGGATTGATTGGTTATTTCTTATTGTTATGCATGCCTGATCAACATCATAATTCTAGGAATTGTTAGTTAAACATATTCGGTTGACCATGACCGGTGTTTGACGAAGTAACAAGAACTTGCGTAAGATCCAAGTTTTGGGAACATAGAACATAATTGATTGGGTAATAGACCATTATCCTAAATTGTGCAACTGTAGTGCTTATGCTTGTCTTAGGAAACTCTTAGGATAGACCAACCAAGACTCCTTTGATAAGAAAAGATCTTGCAACTGGACCAAAGTCAAAATCGTTGTTTAGGGAAATCTAATTGACTGCAGCTGGACCAAGGCCTTTCAATTGACATTGTTAAACTTTTAAATTGTGTGATTGCGTATTAATTTGTATGCACAGATGGAGGTAGTTGCCATGCCAAACCCAAGCTAGTTTTCATCTATTGATATTTAGTTCAACTTTATTTAGTTAGTTAATATTAGAAGCACCTGATATTTATTCTACACTATTGTTAGTAGTTATAGTTGGTAATTAATACAGTCCTCATGGATTCGACCTCATTCACTATTTTACTGTCAGACGGCACGTACACTTGCGAGTGGGATAAACCCGTCAGTATTGAGTTGCAAGTATTCCTTGCAAGAAAAAGTATCGATCAAGTTTTTGGCGCCGTTGCCGGGGACTGTTAAGTTTATTATCTGTTGTTTCTTACGGCAGTAGTGTATTTATTTAGTTTATTTTTCCTACTTAAACGTACTAAAAAAAAATTCTTGAGCAGGTCCAGAATTGTCTCTTAAATTGCATGGTCAATACTCATTCTCAACATAAGCCACTAGAAGAATTTGACCTAGAAATTGAAAGAATTGCTAGAGCTTTGAGGCAAAGAAACATGGCTGAAAATCCATCTAATCGAGAGATTCAAGTTGCTGGTGGCGCTGGGAATGCTGAGGGTAATGCACGAATACCCATGATGAACAGATATATCCCACAGAACATTGCCCAGCCATCATGTATCATATACCAACCTACGGGAGCAGCTAATGTGAGCTTATCGCCCCAATTGCTGAATTCTGTGCCACATTATGAGGGGTGGTTCGATGAAGATCCACATCAACATCTGAAGGATTTTACCGATCTTTGTCGGACTCAACATATGACAGGGATGTCTACTGATAATCTGAAACTGATACTCTTCCCCTTCACTCTTAGAGGAGAAGCCAAGATGTAGTACAACTCTATTGAAGCAAGTACTATTGGCACATGGGAGCAAATGGCTACCAAATTCTTAAGGGAATTTTTTCCAGCCCATAGAACCAAGCAGCTGGTGCGAGAAATTCAAAATTTTCAGGAAAAAGATGGTGATTTATTCTATGAGGCTTGGAAAGATTTCAAGAGCCGCTTAACTCATTGCCCAACTGATAATCTGCATAAGGATGATGTTGTGCTGCACTTCTATGAAGGGTTGAATGAGGTTAATAGGATGAAGGTTGATTCAGCTTGTAATGGAGTGTTGATGCGGAAAAGTAGTGAGGAAGCGATGGAGCTATTCGAAGAATTGAGCGAAGATTCTCAACAATTTTCTACACGGGGTAGAAGCTCAACAAAGAAGCCAGGCATGTACGAAGTAAGTGCTGACACTATGGTACAAGTTGAGATGGGAAATATCAATCAAAAAATTGACATGATCGTTGAAGCCATGAAGGGAATGAATATGAAAGCTTCGGTGCCAACAAAGCCAGTTACTGTGTGTGCTATTTGTTCAAATAATGATCATGTGACTGAAGCCTATCCATTGACTTCTATGACGGACCAAGAACAAGCCAATTACTTGGGGCAAGGAAATTTCAATATGAGAAATCAAGCTTATCCATGGCGTAACCACCCAAATTTCTCATGGAGGAATGAACAAAATTCGACTAAAACAGCAGCTCCTGCACAGCAACCAGCAATGAGGATTGACCTGGAGATCACAATGATGCAATTCATGCAACAAACAACTCAAGCCATTCAAAAATTAGAGACTCAAGTAGGACAAATGGCTAAGGAGATGAGTGAAAGAAAGAAGGGAGAATTACCTTCACGCCCTTGAATAACCCAGCTGGGCAACCAGAGCAATTGAAAGTTTTAACAACTCTCTGCAGTGGCAAACAAATTAACAAGACAGAGCAGCTGCAAACAGAGACTACAAACTGCAGTAAAGCTATAGATAGGGTTCAAACAGGCTACAAAACTGCACCAGTGGAGACACAGGAATGGGAAAGAGATCCTCCACCTTTCCCGCAAAGGTTTGCCAAAAAGAAAACTAATTCTAAAGCATTAGATATTTTTGAGAAATTACATAAGGTGGAAATTAATATTCCATTTCTTGATGCTATTAAACAAATTCCTTCTTATGCTAAATTTCTTAAAAAATGTTGTACTCAAAAGAGAAAATTTGCTGCACATGAAAAAATTGCTTTGAAAGAAGAAGTTAGTGTTGTGTTGTTAAACAAACTCCCACCAAAGCTTAAAGATCCTGGTAATTTTACCATACCATGTAAAGTGGGAAATCAATTTTTTGAAATGGCACTATTAGACTTTGGAGCAAGCATCAATATGTTACCTTACTCTGTCTATGAAAAACTTGGGTGGGAGAGCTCCAAGAGACCTCTATAATTTTGCAATTGGCCGACCGTAGTGTCAAAAGACCTAAAGGGATTTTAGAAGATGTCTTGATAACTATGAATGACTTGATCTTGCCTGCTGATTTTGTTATGTTGGATATGGAGGATAGTCCTAGATCCTCATCTTTACCTATTATTCTTGAACGACCTTTTATGATTACCGCTGACATGAATATTAGTGTGAAAAGGGGGACTATAACTATGCAGGTGAATGACAAAGAACTGGAATTTCGTGTGTTTGATGCTCTCAAATCTCATGATTATCATAATGATTGTTTTAATGTTGATACTATACATGATCTTGTAAGTGAGGTGTTTCAGGTTACCAGTATTGATCCAGTTGAAGCAGTGGTGGCGTATGGTTTGAATGAGAACAATTTCTGAAGGAATTTTGGAGAATGATGACCGAATAGATGAGGTTATCCAAGCATTCCAATTGAACCAGCCCTATGGTGGTAAGACTACTCCTCCTTTTGAGCAACTGACGCCTACTAATACATCTTTTGTTCCCTCAACAGTTAAAGCTCCTGATTTGGAGCTGAAGCAGTTGCCTAGTCACTTGAAATACATCTATTTGGGTAAGAACAACACTTTACCCGTGATAGTGGTTGCAAATCTAAGTTTGGGGGAGGAAGAAAAGTTGATCCGAATTTTGAGGAAGCATAAGACAGCTCTTGGGTGGACCATCGTTGACATAAAGGGGATCATCACAATTGGGTGTGTGCACCAGATTTTGTTGGAGAATGATGCAAAGCCCACTAGGGAGGCACAAATGCGATTGAATTCGCATATGAAAGAAGTTGTCAAAGCTGGAGATAGGCGTCGCTTGCAACTAAACAAGCTTGAAGAATTACGGCATAAAGCCTATGAGAATGCAAAGTTGCATAAGGAGCGAGCCAAGAGGTACTATGACAAGAAGCTTGTGCGGAAAAAATTTTATGTTGGGCAGAAGGTGTTAGTGTATAAATCTCATTTGAAACTTTCTCCGGGAAAGCCCAAATCAAAGTGGCATGGCCCGTATGTAATACAAGTTGTGTTTCCTCATGGTGCATTAGAATTAAAACACTAAGATTCTGATCAAACATTCAAGGTTAATGGCCATCGAGTGAAGCCTTATTGGGAGAATGTACAAGTTCCCGTGGATGAAGTGGTATTCCTTCACTCTATTGATCTCTGACAGAGTCCAAGACTATGTCCGGCTGAAGACAATAAATTTAGCACTTCATGGGAGGTAACCCATGTGGAAAAGGAGGACCATTTTGACAACTTAAATCAGCTAAGTCTCTCTTCATTTTCCTTCACTTAATTTTGTTATTTATTTTCGTCATCACAAATTTTCGTTTTGTTCTTTCTTTTTAAACATTGGGGACAATGTCGATTTCAAGTTTAGGGGAGAGGGAATTTGCTTTTGTTGACAAATTTTGAAAAAAATTTTGAAATTGTTTTGAGAAGAGAATTGGCATACTGGTGCTTAATTGTTATGAAGTGCTTTTGAGACTGATGGTGTGATTATTTGCATAATCTTTTGCAATGAATGTCTGCTTAGTTTACACATTATTTGCAACACCAATTAACTTGTGAGAAGCCTTCAGAAAATTTTGTGTGCTATGAATTTCATGACTGTGTATAGCTAGAACTTGCATTAGACCATCTGAAGTAAATGCTAAGTTTTCATTCTTTGAAAGTGATGAAGGCAATCTTTGTAAATTTTGGCCTATCTTGAACCTTGCTTTTGCTCCCAGTCCTTTGATTGCATATTCTTCTCTTGCAATAAACTTTCCCATCTTTGTGATGTGTTATGCATGTTTCATAAGTTATAAAGATAGAATTCCATCATGAGGCTATCGTTTGGAAGGTGATTGATAAGATGAGGAGGAGTTTAAGTATGGTGTTTGAAAGAAGGCAGTTCTGAATATTAAAAGATGTGTATAATAGAGTTCTGGGGAATTTGTAACCTGTTTGTGACCTAAGTACTACCTGAAGCTCACACAAAAATTGAAGACTCAAATCTGAAGTAGCCAGTTCAAAAAAAAAAAAGCTGAAGTCTCTCAAGAAAAAAAATTCTAATAAGGTTTGCTCGTGATTCAAGATCTATCTATGGTTACCAGAGGTTGAAGGAGGGACAAGAAGCGGGCGTGTAAGAAGCAGCGATTTGAGGCTCAACAGAGGGAGATGTTTGATTTGATTCGTGACGGGACCTCCTTGCCCTGATTTTATTTGGTTGATATGTTGATGATCTCACTAATTTTGGTGATACTCTGACTTGTTAGTTTGGAGGAGTGGAAGCTCTTGTTATTATATTATGTTGGTTGGTTAGATGGAGTTAGGATTAGTCTTATGATGGATGCCTATTTTTGAGACTCTATGGTATATGGCATGATCATCACATGTTTTGTTTGAACTGTACCTTTATCTAGCCTATGCTATTCCTTGAAGCTTATCCTTGTTACATTGAACTTACTTGTGATTGGATTATGATAACTTTAGTTTGAATCCAATTTGTATTTATTTTGTGCATCTTTGAGCCTTCCTTAGCCAAATTTCTTGCCCCCAATAAAGTCCTTTTGATTTATTGAATGAGAATTTTATCGTGAAGTAAGGTTGGTGGACATGCAAGCATATGGCTACAGGTTATGAGTTCATAAGAGAGTAAACACTACCCTTATACACTTGAGTGAAAATTTTCTTTTATATATTATGTGTGTACCTTTGTGAGGGTGTGTGAACATAAGTGTGTAAACTGGAGTAGTTGTGAGCAGATTTTAGGTTGTGCAATTCTCTACCAGACGTCAACGTTGCATTGAAATAATGAGAAAGTACTTGTACTGCTAATTCTTGATTGAAGTTTTTCAAATGATGCTTAAATAGTTTAAACTTTTTCTTGATTGCTTGCTTGAGGACAAGCAAGGTTGAAGTTTGGGGGATTTTGTTAGGTGTAAAAGACACCTATTTTTCTAGGCTTAAAGTTAGTATTTTTCAACGTTGTTTAGTGCAAAATACTGTCCATATTGGTATTTTTATGAACAGGTACTACTGGAGGGTAAAGCTGGCATTGGATAGAATTTGTAACCTGTTTTGCAACCTATTGCAGCCGCAGAACGTGGGAATTAGTCTACACGTTTAAGTTGCTTATGTGGCAAATACAGCTGGGCCAACTTAGGGTTTTAAAGCTATATAAAGGGGCTCATGTGCTGGGGAGAATATACGCTGTAGTGGGTGAAAACAGAAACCTAATTTGGACAAAGAGTGACGGCAAGAAGGAGGAGAGGAGGCACATCAAGCTTCGGCAAATCTCAGTTCTCCCATTGATTTGAACATTGTTAATGAGTATCTTTATGGTTTTTATTATGATTATGTGTAGCTAAACTCTTTTCTAGCTAGGGTTTGGTAATTCTTCTACCATAAACCTTGTGCACAGATTTGATTGACAATCAGACTAAGTTTAATTCTTTGTTCTCTGGATTGATTGCTTATTTCTTATTGTTATGCATGCCTGATCAACATCATAATTCTAGGAATTGTTAGTTAAACATATTCGGTTGACCATTACCCGGTGTTTGATGAAGTAACAAGAACTTGCGTAAGATCCAAGTTTTGGGAACATAGAACATAATTGATTGGGTAATAGACCATTATCCTAGATTGTGCAACTGTCGATTTCCTAGTGCTTATGCTTATCGTACGAAACTCTTAGGATAGACCAACCAAGACTCCTTTGATAAGAAAAGATCTTGCAACTGGACCAAAGTCAGGATCGCTGTTTAGGGAAATCTAATTGATTGCAGCTGGACCAAGGCCTTTCAATTGACATTGTTAAACTTTTAAATTGTGTGATTGCGTATTAATTTGTGTGCACAGGTGGAGGTAGTTGGCAAGCCAAACCCAAGCTAGTTTTCATCTATTGATATTTAGTTCAACTTTATTTTGTTAGTTAATATTAGAAGCACCTGATATTTATTCTACACTATTGTTAGTAGTTATAGTTGGTAATTAATACAGTCCTCGTGGATTCGACCCCATTCACTATTTTACTGTCAGACAGCACGTACACTTGCGAGTGGGATAAACCCGTAGGTATTGAGTTGCAAGTATTCCTTGCAATAAAAAGTATCGCTCAAGTATCAGCCAAACTTATCTTGTTCTGCATCCCTCCATAAACAAAATTATCATAAAGCCAGGGAATCAATTTCTTTTCAATTTCCAATTCTTTCCTTCTAGACGAGCAAACCTATTCGCTTGCTTTTCTACCTATGCCCGATTCCTGTCAGCCCTGGTTGGCTTATAACCCAAACCCCAACGTTCTGGATGTTTCACCATCTCCACTGGCTTCTTAATTCCCTATCAATTCTTACCAAGTCCTTCTCCCGGGCAAAAGCCCTTTTTCAACATAAATTTTGCTACATTTTTTGTAACATTGGATATCTGCTGCTTCAAGGGAGAACGTCCTTCTTTCACATAGCTAGCGTCAGCAATTTCAAAAGATTGGAATGAACTTTCAATCCCCTCCGTTGAAGCATCAATAGGAGAATTATTGGACAAGCTGACAACCATCCATTCTGACTGACCCTTTACTATATAAACCCTTCCATCATGAGCAAACTTGAGCATCTGGTGCAATGATGATGGAACAGATCCCGCAGTGTGAATCCAAGGTCGTCCCAATAGGCAACTCTAGGTTGGTGAAATATCCATTACCACAAACGGCACATTAAACATTACACTTGCAACTTCTAAAGATATTCCGATTTCTCCCATAATTTCTCTACAAGTTCCGTTAAATGCCTTCACCACCATCGGCACTTGTCTTAAATAAGATCTACATTCAACATCTTCTTAAAAGTCTCCTTTGGTAAAATATTGAGTGATAACCCATTATCTACCAAGATACTTGCTAGCTCCTTTCCCCGACATATGGCTGAAATGTGCAAAGCTTTGTTGTGCCCCATCCCTTTAGGCGGAATATTATCTTCAGCAAAGGATAACAGATGGGAGGCCAACACATTTCCCACAATGCCATTAAAAGAGTCTGTAGGAATCTTGTCTGATACATACGCCTGTTTTAACATCCTCATCAAGACTTGTCGATATGGTTCAAAACTCATTATCAACTCCAAGATTGAAATCTTTGCAGGAGTTCTCTTCAATTGATCCACTACCATGTACTCACTCTGCCGAATAATTTTCAAGAACTCTTGAACTTCCACATCAGTTACAACTTTCTTTTTCTCTTCTGGACGTACAAAAAGTCTTTCTTCTGGAATAGAACCTAATCCTTCAACTTCAGGTATTGCCTTCCCCTTTCTTTTGCATTCAGCTTCAAGATCCATAACCGGATTCCCTTCTGACTCATTTCTCACGTAACATCTCTTACTTTGGGTAACTTCACTAACACCAGAAATATTATCTACCATTTCTCCTTGCTTTCCAAGAACTCCTGCTTCATAATTCCATGGCACAACCTTGTCATTTTTGTGCAAAGGATCTATCTTTGGATCGGTGGCCCAACTGGTGGTGCATCCTCCACATGATACTGTAAGACAAATTACGAAGCACAATTCGGCCTAGGCCCTTGTAGTATCCTCCGATGACGTTGATGTCATTGAATTGGCCTTTAACCTCTTATTCAAACATTATCAATTTCAAATCCATCAGTTCTTGTACCTTCTCCTGAAAGCCATAACAACCCTCAATGGCATGTCCCTTCTGTCCCTTATGGAACTCACAAATCTTAGTTGCATCGTAAGATCCATACTGAACGGGCGTGTCCATTGTTTCTTTTTCAACCAATACCTCATTTCTCAAAACTTCAAACAATTGGCCCAAAGGCATTGAAATTTCTGAGACCCATTTCTTAACAGCACGAGATTCGTCGACACAATTCACACCTCCATTTTCATGATTAGGTAACGGGTTATTGTTAACATTTGGCTTATCCACAGTATTCAGGTTAAGCCATTTCGCTTTCAATATCACTTGTCTTAATCTGTTGAATGTCACGCATGCTTCTATTGAATGGCCTAGTGTACCCTCGTGGTAAAGATATATGGAATCTGGGTCACACCAGGGAGGATATGGAGGCGGACCCGGTATTGGTACTATTGCCCCTTGGGCTTGTAACTTGGTGAAACACTCAACATATGTCATAGGTATAGGATCAAAATGTTCAACTGGCCTTCTGGGTCTTGGGTTTTGGAAATTTGGGAGAGGGTTTTGGTAGATGTTTGGGTTTTACAGCTATTGATTGGGAGGTGATGCATTGAATTGAGATGGATAAGAGTTTGGAGGGTGATTATAGTATGCTCCTAGGCTAGACATCCTGGGGGCATTGCTCCTTGGGCGATAATCCGAAGTAGGTGCATTATAAACGGCTGGATTTGAATCAAATTTCACAGAATGCACTTCAGTCTTTTTGCCTTTACTTCCTTTAGTTGGGTCTAGTTTGTCAAGGGTATGATAGTGCAGGGTACCCCTCTTCATACAATGTTCAACTCGTTCTCCTGCTTGTATCATATCAGCTAGGTTATTATGACTGCCTCTAGTCAAATTAGAAGTATAAGGCTCCTTAAGAGCGTCAATAAAAGCATTCAACAAATCCTTTTCTGAAAGTGGTGGAATTATCTGTGCTGCCAAATCCCTCATTCGATGAGCAATCTCCCTGAAACTTTCTCCATTCTTCATTACTGTGTTCTATAGATCATAAATGATAGGGATCTTCTCTTCATTGTGCTTATATTGCTTCATAAACATTTCAGCTAAATCCTCCCACGAAGATACTGATGAAGGATTAAGGGTATTGAACCACCTTTGAGCTGCCCCAGTCAGGCTATCTTGGAAATAATGCACCAACACTTTCTCATCACTTGCATATGGCTGCATACGCTGACAATACATCGTTAAATGATCGAACAGAATTCCAGTGCCATCAAACAAGCTAAATTTTGGTAGTACAAAATCGTGCGGGATATTCAAATTCCTCACGAGGCACAAATTGACTGGGTTCAACATTCCAGCAGCATTGAAACCCTCCATGGCCCTTAATCGCTTTTCCAACTTCATGATTGCATCCATTGAATTACTTTCTTCATTCTGAACTCCATCAGTCACTACTCCGCTAATGAAAACTCCCGCGGTATCATCATTGATTAGGAACGGATTATCATGCACATGAGTCTCAACTGGATGAATATACGTCGGGTTCTGAATCATTGCCATATGTGGACACTCTTGACGTCATCCTGTTTCAATTGAAATATGTGTTGACAATATTATCAAACCAAATTGCAATGATTGTGCCTATGTGAATGCCATAGGAAAAGGAATCAGTAATGGAAATTACAATTAAAAATGTGTAAAACAAGACATTAGCATTAAATACCAATAAATCATACAAAAATAGAATATGCCATCACATGGGGTAACCTAAATTTATGGAGGTTTCGAACATGGAACTAGGGCTTTATAAAGTGCATGTGTAAGTTTATCTAACTACTTCGCGAGGTCTCGGTTCAGGTTGCTTTTAAAATCCCAACTATTAGGACAAAAGCTCCTCCCTTAACTTTTAAGAGAAGTCAATCCGATGATACAGAATCTCACGAGAATAGTGGTCAACCCTCTCTAATGCTAAAGGTAGAGGCCGGGTGGTAGGCTATAGTGAATGTAAGTGTATGAGATGACAAAAAAAACTACCACAGCAAAATAGATCAACATCTATAACATATAAAGGAAACAAACAATTAACCATACAAAAAGAAGTAATCATAGCCAATCAATTAATCACATGGGCTTGACCCTCTTAGGTTTAAAAAACCTGGTTTCCCTAACAGAGTCGCCAGTTGTCGCAACCGGGGTCACGAAGCAAATCGGCGATGGAGGATGAAAAAACATTTAGAGTCGCCACCAATTGTTTTAAGGTGCAATTGGACATCCTAAAGACCTATGAACCAGAGAAAATGGGTACGAGGATCGATTGAGTGTGGGGAAGGTGTTAGGCACCCCACAACTCCCATTTGAAAACAGTTACCCTAATTAATTTAATGTTATCTCATGGAAACTTGCTCTTTGCAAGATATAATTGTTTTGAGAAAAAGTTCATATGAAAAATACTATCAACTTATGATAGTTTTGGAAAAAGGTTTGGAATAATACTATCAACTTATGATAGTTTTTGAAAAAAAGTTTGGAATAACACTATCACCTTATGATAGTTTTTGAAAAAAGTTTGGAATATTACTATCAACTTATGATAGTTTTTGAAAAAAAGTTTCAATTATTACTATCAACTTATGATAGTTTTGGAGAAAATTTTGGAAAACACTATCAACTTAGGATAGGTTTAAAGAAAATACCCACTTATGGTATAAATTAGATTTAATTTTAAATACCAACTTATGGCATAAATGGACTATTGGGAAAGTGTCACTTATCAATTTAAACTTATTGTCAACTTATGCCGAACAAAATTAGACAAGGTCCATATCCAAATAAAGAAAACCAACTTATGATTTTCTTAATTGAAATGACCTAGATTCAAATTCGAGCTTACACATTCATACTCCATACCCATATAAATAATCCAAATAATAAATGTCCAAATTATACAAACCAACATGAATGAAATAAATTACCCAACATAGGGCCAAATATACATACGTAAAATAAAAATAAAGAATTGCAATGACTCAAACAAAATCCCAAAATTGCTTGAGCTTCCATTGATCCCGGCCCAAATAGAGTCCAACTCAATTCCAAACGGAGCCAAGCCCCAATCCACGTCGCAACCCAAACACAAAGATGGGGGTTAAAATTGAATACTCATATATAAATCAAGATTTAAATCAAAATTGCATACTCATATGTAAAACACAATTTTTCCATTTTAATACCGATCCATTTTGCCACATACATAAAGTCTATGTTCTATATTTATCTGGTCAATTAATCGTTAGTGACAAAATGAACAAAAACACACCCTAAGCCATGATGAACCAGTAGATATAGCAAACAATACACGGATACAATAAACAAACATGCTCGGGCCAGTTTTCGTAATGAACCAATAGATATAACAAAGTCATATATCAACACCAGCGAGCGAACAAACATAAACCATATTTCATTCAAATCAAGCTTATCACCACAAACCACATACAACAAACAGAGTCCAAGACACAAGCAAACATATACCAGGAACCCATGCAAACCACATGCAGAACCTCCGTTGCTCATCATCAGCAAAACCAACGATGTGAACCAGATTTAATGCGCCATGGAACAAAGCAGCCAACACATGCACATCAAAAATATATCCAAAAAAAATTGCAGAGATAAAACAAACAAAACAAAACCAAAAAAAATAGAACCGGATGCATAGAATCAGAGAAAGATAGAAGTATGTGCAAGCCTTTACCTCCTTGGAGAAATAAGAATAGAGAAAACAGAACACCCTTCTTCTCCTTTCGTTTCTCTTGGTTTCCGGTAGCGGTTCCTCTCTTCTCCTGGTTCCCCTCACTTCTTTTTTCCTCTCTTCTCTCCTCTTTCTTTCTCTCGGTTTCTTCTCATTTCTCTATTTTTTTTCCTCTCTCCTGTGGCTGCCTCCTTCTACCCTCTGTTTCTTCTTTGTTTTATGTGGCTACTCTTTGTATTCACTTGATGGTATCTCCCTCTCTTTTGTGTGACT
The DNA here is from genome assembly GCF_013401445.1 of Tripterygium wilfordii. Taxonomy (NCBI): domain Eukaryota; kingdom Viridiplantae; phylum Streptophyta; class Magnoliopsida; order Celastrales; family Celastraceae; genus Tripterygium; species Tripterygium wilfordii. The sequence goes on along the minus strand of NC_052249.1, from coordinate 4,563,025 downwards.
CCTCTTTATATCTTTTTTCCTTTGCTTCTTTTACCCCTTTATCCCTTAAACCCTATTTCTTCTCTCTTTAGAAACCCTAAAAACTACCCTTTTGTATTTTTCATTCTTTTTAGAAAACCCTAAAAAGTGCCACATTTTCCTTTTTAAGGTTTTATTTTAAATTTTTTTAATTCTCTTATTTTAGATATTTTCTAGGGTTTAGTTGCATTGGGCTTGGGTTTTGAATTTTCATGGGTTTATGGTCCAAGAAACGGGCTTTTGAATATTTGTAGACTTGTGGGCCCGAGAAACTTGCTCTTGGAATTTTCTATTTTTTATTCTTGTATTTTTGTATTTTTTTTATTTTTTACTCATTTTTGCTTTTGTTAATTATTCTTCAGCCGGATGAAAACCAATTACTACAATCACTAATTATCAAGTAAGTAAGAACTAAACTAAGTATGTAAGTATCTATGTATACAAACTAAAATGGATCAAATATAAGCAACCGTCCCCGACAACGGCTCCATAAACTTGTTGGGTCTAAATTAACCTTACTAGCAGGTGTACTAGTCGGCGACTATATCATAATGATAAGCAAGGGTCAAATCCACAGGGACGGAGTTATGTCTAATCCAAATGTATACTTGTATGTATGTATGGACAATACAAAAGAGTAAAGTTCCACTCAAATTTGTGTGGTTTAGCAATTGAAATAAAGACAAGCAAATAGTAAAGTGTTCTTGGTGTTTTCTTGGAATAAGGATGCAAATTACACTAATGCAACTAATATGAATGAGATGAGTTAATGAATATGAGATGAACACCAATGCTTCAGAATCCCCCTTGGGAAATGACTTGTCAAGAGACAAATTCACACACATATTTGCTAATTCAGGCATCATGAATCCGTACCTAAGTCGGTTTTAGCGCACCTAAGCCAAATGTTCCTAAAATCGATTACTAGCCATCTTATTGGTCTAGGTCGGATATTCCTAAATACGGTCTAGGCATCTTATTGATCTAAACATGCATTGGAATTCATGAAGTTCCATGGAGATTAAAATTCATACAAATTGTCACCTAATTAAAGGGAGACACATTCATAATCAAGAGTTTCAAGAAGCATAATCTACTTGACTTATTACCATCTAAGCAACTTCTTCAAACAATTTCATCCAAAAACCTAAAGTGTTGGCCAAACACAACAAGCATGAAGAAATTGCAATCACACATAGAAACACAATATTTATACCCAAATCAACTCATATATATATAAATCAAGTCATACACAAAGTCATCAAACCCAAGGCTTCATCCTAGCCTTGGCAAAAGTAGTTTGTTTAGTTACACATAGGGAGAGAAAAACACAAGTAGAGAGATGAGAAAAGCATGAATAAACCCAATGAGTTGAGAAGATCCAAGTTGGGCTGAAGAATATCTCCTCCTAGCTAAAAAAATTACCTTTCCCCTCTGTTTCCGCTCTTCACAAAGTTTGTTCGAAGTGTCTCCCCCTCTCCCCCTCCTGCAGCTAGGGCAAATCGCGTATAAAAGCTGTGGTGAAAATGGTTACTGTAAGAATTTTTTTAGCTCTAGCTATTTCTAATAATTGGTTTGTACATCACTTAGATGTACACAATACTTTTCTCAATGGCGATTTGCATGAAGATGTTTTCATGAAGATGCCTCCTAGTTTTGAAACACATGATTCAAGTCATGTGTGCAAACTAAACAAATCCTTATATGGCTTAAAACTAGCCTCTAGACAATGGAACATCAAATGTAGAGATTCATTATTGAAATTTGGATTCAGAAAATGGAAATCTGATTATTCTGTATTTATTTACACTAGGAATTTATCTAAAGTCATTCTTTTACGATACGTAGATGATATGGCAATTGGAGGAAATGATTTATTGTTAATACAAGAGATCAAAAAATACATATCTTTATGTTTTGAAGTAAAAGACCTAGGAGAATTGAAATACTTCTTAGGATTGAAAATACATAGAACACATGAAGGCCTAACCATTAGTCAAAAGAAATATATCATTGATTTGTTAATTGACACTAACTTTAGGGATTGCAAGCCAATCACCTCTCCTATAGATACAAATTCTAAATTGACAGGTGATCAAGGAGATCCTCTAGATGATCCTATGCAATACAGAAAATTTGTTGGGAAGCTCATGTACCTGAATTTGACCAGACCTGACATCAGCTACACTATTAATACTCTGAGCCAATTCATGAGAGCTCCCACTAATTTTCACCTAAAAGATGCTCAAAGAGTCCTCATATACTTGAAGGGCACTTCCAATCGTGGTCTCTTATTCCCTACTAAACAATTTCCCCACATTAAAGCTTACTGTGATGCTCACTGGGCAGCTTGTGGAGACACCAGAACATCGATTACAGGTTATAGTGTACTATATGGAGAAGCTCTTATATCTTGGAAATCGAAGAAACAATAGACATAATCCAAATATTTTGCTAAAGCTGAGTATAGATCCATGACTGGTGCCACAAGTGAGATAGTTTGGATACATGCCCTACTGAATAAATTACAGATGCGAGTACATAAACCTATTCCTCTCTTCTGTGATAGCCAAGCTGCTATACACATTGCCTCAAATCCAGTCTACCACGAGCGGACAAAACATATTGAAATTGATTGCCACTTCATCCAAGAAAAGGTTGATTAAAGATTGATTGCTCTGAAACACATATCTACTCTGCTGCTGCCGGAAGACATCTTCACTAAACCAATGACAGTAGCGCAACTGGACTCCTTTATGTCGAAGTTGAACATCACCAAATCTCAGCGATCTTCATCTTGAAGGGGGTGTTCAAGATAGTCATTCTTCACTCATACAAATACTACCGTTCTATCTTATTACCTTTTATTGTCTATGTTTATAACGACATCATTTAGTCTTATTGAAACGTAGCCGTTTCACATCTTCTTTATATTATTTTTTCTTTATTTTATTTCTTCTATGCAATATGACCGTTGGTCATATTTTTTGTATTTGAAGCTCTGTTTGTTACCGTTGCCAGGTAACTTGACTGATTCAATCAATAAGAATTTTTTTCCTTCTCTCAACTTGATCTGTTCTTCAAACCATTTCAGGCCTAAACCACGGGTTAGAGAATAAATTGGTTGTATAGTTCTTTAGATATTAATGGGTCATTAGCTTTAGGTTAACAACTGTGACCGAACAAGATTAATTCATTACTTAATGATACTTGTTGGCAACGCGACCGAACAAACCAACATAATTGAAGAAAAATCAACCCTTGAATTGGAATTGATATTTTATGTTTGATCTTTATGACTTGTAATTGGATTGCTTAATGAAATCATTGCCCTAGCCTTTTCTCGTATTGTTTTTACAAAATCTTTAACAATAATCTGATTTTATTTTCTTTTTAGCTAAATTCTCTTTTCTTCCTTTTCTTTGCTCATCTTCACTTAGTTTAACGAGTTAGGTAATAATACAATTAAGCTATACATGTCTCTGTGGGATTCGACCTCGTACTTGTATTATCTCCACTATTTCAGTCAATCGTGCACTTGCGAGAATTATTACATCAATCGCACCTTGATTGCTAACATTTGTGGGTTGTGCAATGTCAGTTCTTGCCCTCAAGATTTTACGGTCCCCTTAGTTCAGCTTTTTGGACATTTCAAAGTTAAACAAAATATCCCAAAAAAAGTTAGATTAAAATCAATATTTTTTACAAACTTAAAATCTGTAAAAGACTCAAATTAAAATCTGCACTTTTTTATAAACTTAAAACTTGCAAGAACCTGGACTGAATTAAAATCTGCATTTTTATAATGGACAAATAAAAAAAAAACCCCCATGATTAATAAAGTGGAGAATGTGCAAATCACCATCTCAAATATTAGTCTATTAGACATGACTGTCCCTCAAAGAAGTCGCGCAAATCAGGCACTCTTTTCCTTCACCTATTTTCTAGTCTACGATTCTCACTCAAAGAAGGATAAAGATTTAGAGGTACATCCTGAATCGATTAAAAAAATCCGACTAACAAAATTAGATCCAAAACTAGAAAGAACCACAAAATAAAACTATTTTTAAGTACAAAAAGAATGAAGGTTAATAGCAATCACTTACAAAAAATCTCTTAACCACACAGAAGAGCTTCACTATACACAAACACGAATCGAGGCGACAAGATAATAAAAGCATTTGATTTTTGTCCATTTTTTCAAAGTAGAAAGCGAAAACGCAGAGACAAGGCAAAAGATGAAGACAGAGTCGAGGAAAAGAGAGGTTTTGGTAGTTTTTGTGGATTTTTTTAACTTTTAGGGAGGACCATTAGATCTTGGGGTCAAGATCAACCTCTTCAGTTGTGCATCGGCCCTCCTAAATCCCATGACAACAACACAATGAGGTGTTCCAGGTGTTCCTTTTTATTAAGTGATTATTTTTTATCTATTCAATATGGGACTTTAAAGGTCTATTTGGAAATTAGTTTCCTTTTTTTAGTTTCTAAAAATGATTTTCAAACAAATTTCGAAAAAAAAAAGACCCATTTATTGTGATCAATGCCCATTCTAAAAAGGCTCATTCTTGTTACAACCACAAAAATCAAAACACAAAAATTTGGGTCATTTTGACTCATTTATTGTGTAGTTCTCTGACCGAGTAATCCTTCTAGTGTAATGGCGACAGCCAATGACTCCTCTAGCATCCGGATCTGGCGTTTGAAGTTACGGTGGTCGTGGCAACCATAGTGACTTTTAACAGTTGAGCTTGGTCAAAAATGGATGGTAGAAGTCCAAAGCTTCATCTCCATGGTCCAGTGCCTCATATTGGTGGCCGAACGATGATGTGGCGTGGTGTGGTTGTGGAGGAGAAAAGGTACCATTGAGAAGAAGGAAAAGAGAAGAGACAAGTTCATCTTATTTACAAGTTCACCTCCGGTCCATCTCCAAATACATTTAACAATCTCATAAGGATAATAAAAATCAACTAGTGTTTATACTTAAAATGACCCGTACACGTCAGTTGACAGTGTTAAGATAGACCCCACGCTTTGCAAGGTATAACCAATCTCTTGGTGACACATGACAGGGCTTGACATTTTTTCCTAATGTTTGTTCATTTTGCGGGATTTTTTGGTGGTCGTTGACCTGAAATCTAGGGATTAGTTACTAGAAGCCAAGGTTGTCCGAAAATTAATGTTCAAAAGGTCACAAATGAGGCAACTTTTATCTTAACGGTTTATCTTCGTCAAAGTTGGTTTGTTGAAAAATAATCAAAATTTCTTCAAGATTATCTCAAAGGGAGTCTAGGAGAAATTGTAGTATGTTCGCCTTACGTCCCTGATTTTTGTCAAAATATGTTTTCAGCTAGAACATGACATTGTGAAGCCGATCCACGTTCATCCTACACTAGGGGTGTCCATTCGGTTTTCAGTTCGGTTTTTAACCATAACCAAATGTCCAAATCGATTCGGTTATGATATTTTAGAATCCATAACCGAATTATACATGTTCGGATAACCAAACAGAAATGACCATATTTTTCAGATCGGATTGGTTTTCGGTTTTTGAAGAAATGGAAAAGCATGAATAAATCTCAAATAGAGTGAGAAAATAGCCCATAATCAACTTCAACTCCATCTAACAAAGTTTGATAAAAATTCATGATAATGATAATAAATATATTATCTCATCAAAATTAAAGAAAAATAAATTTACAAGACCAAGAGAAATAATATGATCAAGAAAAATACAAGAAAATACTTTCGTTTTTGCAATAATCAATCTTAATTTATATGAATTTTAAAATGATAAAGCCATCATGAGTTTCAACTAATCAATTTTAATTTATAATTTGTATAATGATTAGGTTAATTGATATCTAAATTTATAATTTGTTATGAAAATATAATCAGAGTTTTACAAATACCACTTTACCTAGTCTCATATCAATATGTAACTTTTATATATATATATATATATAGAGTCTAATCTAATCTAATATATATTTATATAATATGATATATATCATATATATAATATATATTAATATTATTTGGGTTTTTTCGGTTATAACCATAGCTGTAACCGAATAAACCATAATCGCAAAAAATTCAAACATTTACTAAAATCATAACCATATCCAAAACCATATCCGAAAATCAAATAACATGAAAGACATAAGTATCAACAGAATGATGACTTTTCGTCAGGTTTTCATAATCTCAAGCACGAAACACGTCAATCAAGAAGGTGGAAGATACCACGGTTTTCTAAAATATCGGAATCCAACTTGAAGAATGAGCACGACCAGACCTGGGTTGCGGTTGTAACGCCCCGACCTGGGAGGTGCTACTATTGGTACCATCTTACGTCACCAATCAGGGTGACCATTCCATAGAAATGAATGTCTACATCAATTGTATCAAGCCTATGTATACTACGATTTAATCAATCACCAATTCATTGGAAAATTCGACAGCATCTCCCCGTATTTTTAAGAATGTCAACCTGGAGTACAAGTGCAGCAATATCACAAATAAATTCTCAAACCTAGGCAGGGCCTCAGACCATCTAACAATTCATATCAGGCCATCTAACAATTCATATCATCACATATCTCCACACACAATGGCATATACAGTTAAAGCAACCAACGCAAGGGGGTAACCCTACAAGCATCATCAACATCAGGACATGAAGTTCACAAACCCGACCCGGTAGTCCCAATCACTTGGAGCACCCTACCGACCGTCCAATCATCCACCGAATAGGTGTATCAAATAACAAGTCCCAACCCGAGAATTCAAATACAAATAGTACTAATAACATAACTATAATACCCAACCGAGAATTCAAATACAAATAACTCTTCAAGGCCTATCCATGTCGCGCATGCTTCTCCTGGTCCGCAACCCTGGTACCAAAACTAGACTCACCCATGATGGAGAAAAGAAAAGGAAAGGAAAAAGGTGAGCGAAAGGCCGAGTAGGAAATAATAGAGGATGAATAATCGATATTAGAGCTGAATTATCAAAGAAAGTACAAATGCAACAATATGATATCTAACATCATGTACACCAAAACGCAAGTAAATAACAACACCATACGGGATCCTAACTTGGCCCACCATTATCTCTGTACTCAACGGGACCCTGAACAGCCCAATGACATCAAGATATTGTGCACTAAGTACATATGAAATCCTGACCCGACCCACCAGCGTCCCCGCACTCATTGGAGCCCTAAACGGCCCAACGACATTCGTCATTCCACACCAACCATACCTAGGAGATGTACGGGTCCTTACCCAACATCCACTGTGCAACTATAATGCATGTCCAACATGGTTATGCAATAATGTATACATACAATCCTACCTATATACTACTAAATTATGCATGTTCAAGAATAACTCATGTTCAATAGAAGATTGAACATGTAGGGTAAGCAATATCACTCATTTCATACAACAAAGCAATCACACAATAGGGTTGTTCTCCCTTAGGAACAATTAAGGCGAGAATGGAATAATAATGACCAATGAGGAAAATAAACGCTCTCAATAGAAGGAATATAATCATTGAAAATGGAAAGGGTGGAATTTCCCTACCTCTCCTCTTTAGCTTTTATTCAAATTTCACAAACCGTCCCACATGTGCACCCAATGCTTTCCAAGTACTATCCATTGAGTCAATTTACCATAAACAACACAAATTATCATTATCAATCCACAATTAATAATTTAAACTCCCAATTCCGAAATACCCATAAACCCTAAAATCCCAAATCACCCAAACACCCAAATTCATGGTTTTAAGTTAAATAAACTCACCAAGGATGTAGAAACAAGTACAAGGAAGTGATTCAAGCTTCCTTTTGGCCTCAAATGGTGTAGGAATTCATGGATTCGAGTTTGGGTCCAAACCTTGAAGTTAGAACAAAAATGGAAGTTGAAGAACATGTAATCTAGAGAGAGAAGTCATAATCCAAGTTGAAACTACTTGAAAGAGAATAATCTTACCTTGGTTGATGATCTTGGACTGATGGAAGTGAGGGAATTTGAGAGAAAATGGCGTTTAGGGTTGGTTTTCGTCAATGGTTTTGAGAGAAATCGCGAAATGGGTATTTTAAAACTTCTCCCGATCGATCAAAATTTTCCCTTGTCCCATTTTCTAGCGGTGGGTTCCGATCAATCAGAACTGAGGGTCTGCTATTCTCCCTATGACTGCTCAAATGACTTTTTAAAAGCTATCTGGACAGTTATACCTGTTATCCATAATTTCGGCTTAACACCTTCCATACACCCCCGGCTCATTCGGTATTAATTTCTAATGATTTTTAACATCAAATATAACTTCAAACAAGTCTACCCGGCTCAAATGATATATACTCAATATGTGTCATTCGTACAAGGACTCTAAAGGTACGAGGCGTTACATCCTTCCCTACTTTAAAAAAAATTTCGTCCTCGAAATTCGAAAATGTACCTAATCTTGCAAACAAATGTGAATACTTCTCCTTCATCTTCGACTCCAGCTTCCAAGTCGCTTCTTCCATGTCATGATACATCCACAAGACATTGACCAATGGTATCACACACTTGATCGTGTACCTTGTCCTTTCGGTCCAGAATCCTCATCGGTTGAAGAGTGTAGCTTCCATCTTCCTCCACTTCTAATGAGGTCCAATCTAAGACATGTGATGGATCTGACTCATATTTTAGTAGCATAGAAACGTGAAACACGTTGTGGACTTTAGCCAACTTTAGTGGAAGTGCCAAACGATAGGCTACCGGTCCAACAAGTTCAAGGATCTCAAAAGGGCCTACAAACCGCGGTGCCAATTTCCCTTGCCTGATGTACCTTTGAATGCAACGTCATGGACTAACCTTCAAAAATACCTTGTCACCAACCGCAAATTCCAATGGCATTCTCCTCTTGTCCGCGTAGGACTTTTGCCTACTTTGAGTCATGAGCAACCTTTTTCTAATCTTCTCAATTCCCTCTCTCGTCTCTTTCACCATTTTGAGTCCTAATACTACTTTCTCTCCAACCTCCGCCCAACACAATGGCGACCTACAAGGCCTCCCATAAAGCGCTTCAAAGGGTGCCATCCCAATGCTACTCTGATATGAGTTGTTGTACACAAATTCTGCCAAACGTAGATATTTCTCCCAATTACCACCAAATTCTACCACACAAGTATTTAACATGTCTTCCAACATCTGGATAGTCCTCTAGCTCTGGCCATCGCTCTGTGGGTGATACGACGTAGTAAAATCTAGCCACATCCCCATAGCCTCTTGCAAACTGTCCCAAAATCTATTGATAGATCGCGGGTCTCGATCCGACACAATGGATAGTGGCACTCCGTGGAGTCGCACTATCTCCTGCATATACAAGGTACTTAATTGTTCTAAGGTGTCCGTCTTGTTCACCGATAGGAAGTGAGTTGATTTGGTCAATCTATCGACTATCACCCAAACAGTGTCATTTTGCTTTGGTGTCATCGGCAACGCGGTCACAAATTCCATAGTGATCATTTCCTATTTCCATTGTGCCACCGATAGAGGTTGTAGTAATTCCGTCAACCTTTGGTGTTCCGCTTTCACTTGTTGACATGTGAAGTATCTTATCACAAATCTAGTTACATCCGCCTCTTCATGCCTCTCCATCAAAAGTTTCTCCTTAGATTTTGGTACATTTTCATACCTCCCGGACGCATAGCAAACCGAGAATGGTGCGCTTCCTTCAAGATTTCCTCTTGTAACTTGTTGTCATTGGGTACTATCAATCACCCCGTGAACCTCACACTTCCATCATCACCCTGAACCCATCCGGAGTCCTCCTCAAATGTATCAAAGTCGGATTCCCATTTTAGGCATCCATCACCTTTTGAATCAACATCGGTCAAGAAATCATGCTACCCAAGTACACTTTTGCTCTACAACCTACAACTCCAAACCAAATTGGTTTATTGTCTCTACAATTCCCCACTCATGTATAAATAAATTAGCAACTCTATGCTTCCTACTCAATGCATCCGCAATCACATTTGCTTTACTCGGGTGATATTACAAACTAAACTCATAATCCTCTAAGTACTTCATCCACCTTCTTTGTCGCAAATTTAACTCTTGTTGGGTGAATAAATACTTAAGACTTTTGTGATTCGAAAATACCTCAAATTTCTCTCCATATAGGTAATACCTCCATCACTTCAAAGCAAACACAATTTTCGCTAACTCCAAATCATGAACCGTTTAATTTTTATCATGTGTTTTCAACAACCTAGAACCATACTCCACTACACTATCTCTTTACATCAACACACAACCCAAACCCACCCCGGAAGCATCGCAATACACTTGGTATCCTACATTTCTCTTCGGAACCACTAACACCGATGGAGATGTCAACCTACCGTTCAACTCTTCAAAAGCTTTCTCGCACTCATCTGACCACATAAACCGTGTACCTTTCCATGTGAGTTGCATCATAGGTGCGACAACACACGAAAAGTCTTGAATAAATCTCCTATAATACCTCGTTCATCCAAGAAACTCCTAATCTCCGTAATATTCTTAGGCCTCTCCCAATTCAACACGGATTCAACCTTAGAGTAATCTACAGTAATGCCCTTTTGCTTGATCACATGACCTAGGAATTTTACCTCCGTGACCCAAAACTCACATTTGCTCAACTTAGCATATAACTGATTATCCCTCAATGTTTGCAATACTAGTCTCAAGTGTTCATCACGCTTCTCTACCGTTGGAGAATAAACCATAATATCGTCAATGAACACAATAACAAATCTATCCAAAAATGGACGAAGGACCCTCTGCATCAAATCCATGAACACTGTAGGAGCATTTGTCCACCCAAATAGCATTACTAAAAACTCATAGTGCACATATCATGTCCTAAATGTCGTCTTCGAAATATCTTCATTTCTAATTCTCAACCGGTGATACCCCGTACACAAGTCAATCTTAGAGAAATGCCTAACACCTCTCAACTGGTCAAACAAATCATTTATCCATGGTAATAGATACCTATTTTTCACTATAACCTTGTTCAATTGTCAGTAGCCTATACACATCCTCAACGAGCCATCTTTCTTCTTTACAAACAATACTGGTACTCCCCACGGGGACACACTCTGTCTAATAAATCCCAAATCTTGCAAATCTTCCAACTGAGTCATTAACTCCTTCAATTCTGCCGGAGCCATCCGATATGGTGGAATCAAAATTGGCTTAACATTCGGATGCAACTCAATGGCAAAGTCAATCTCCCTCTTCAGTGGTAATCCGGGTAACTCCTTTGGAAATACATTCATGTACTCCTCTACCACAAGTGTCGGAGTATCTACATCACCTCTAGGCGCCGAAGTTGTCAAACTCTTGACCTTACAATCCTGGTATGAAGGTTGTCCATGAAGTGAGGGCATGGAATCCCCTTCGATCCGTGTAATTGTATCTCTCCTATTTTCCATACATTAAGAGTGATCTTCCTCTCCCAAAAATCCAACGTCGCATGATGCTTCATTAACCAATCCACTCTAAGGATGACATCAAAATCCTTGAAGTCCAAGACATACAAATCAGTCTTTAGGACTATACTACCGAACCGACACACACAATCAAAGATTATACCCTCTAATGAGGTGAAATGCCCAAAAGGGGTGTCTATTGTAAACATTCGCCTCATTGGAGAGATTTCCAAGCTCAATGCACATGCAAGGAACACAGAAATGAATGATGTTGTAGTGCCTGAATCAAATAACACCCTTGTCCAACGATTTGAAATGAGAAAGGTACCTCCAATGAAGTTAGGATGCTCAAGTGCCTCTTATTGTCCTAATGCAAATGTTCGCCCATGAATCAGAGCTGGCTGCTGCCTAGATCCACCTCGCCCCCTCCCACCCGACAGAACAGTAGAAGAAAGAATCGGGGTAGGAGCTGGGTTGTGGTAAACCCGGTGTCTGTGACTGCTCTGGAGCTCTGCCACCCTATGGGCACTCGTTCTTTCTGTGATCAATCATACCACACCCATAACACATAATTCCCTTGATAGTGCACTGATTCTTCTTATGGCCCTCTCGGCACACTTGAAACACACAATCTTGCCATCCTATGGCCCCGAACCTTTGCCTTGGTCACCTCTCTGGCCCCTCTGGGCCTGGAACTCCATCCTTTGTTTCTTCTGGCTACCTCCTCCACTGCCACTAGTTGTTGAAGCTGTACGACCCTTCTACACATCCCAGTATTGGTGGGAGTTACGCTCACCTCGCTCTAACTCTAGTGTTATATACATCGTCTCATCATAAGTCCACACCCTAGAAGCAATCACCATCTTGCAGATGCTCAGAGGTAGACCGTCTCGGTATTTCTCAACCTTGCTCTCATCATCTGGAGCATACTTCTTCTCATACTTGTACAGCTCGTCGTACTTCTTAATGTACTATGACACTGTCATCTCAAGTGTCTAAAACAAGTCAAGATACTGCTTGGCCTTATCCACCTGAAATGATCGTGGCATGAATGCTGCATGAATAATAGCTCAAAGGACACCCAAGTCAAATCATTCTTCCTTTGATCTAAGGAATCCCACCACTTGAAAGCTGTACCCCTCAAGTAATAGGAGATCAGTATCATCCTCCTACTGTCTGGTATAGCCAAGGTATCCAATCGCCTACTCATCTGGCGTAGCCACTCTCCAGCCTCATATCCCTCCCCCTCTCCAGAAAACTCCGAGGGATTGGTCTTACGGAGCTACTCCATCTTGTATAACTCTCGTCCCGGTCTCGGCATAGCTCTATCCTCACTACTAGCACTTGAAATCTGCCCCTTACTATGGCTCCTTGGTGCTCTAGCCATCTGTGTCTGCACCGTCTGAGCTAGCGACCTCACTATCTTCACAATGTCTCTCATCGATGCTAGAGGTTTCTAAGTAGTAGGAAGGATCCCCTACACCCCCGAGGTCTCCTACACCTATCCTAGAGGGACAATCGTAGTCCTTGTCTGTTGGCCATCCTCAGTACGTGGATCATCCTCCACAATCCTTTCCTCCCGAGTCCCTGTACCAGAATCAAGTACCGACTCCTGCGTACTAGAAGTACGCCTAGTAGTGAGTGTCGTCCCACTACCTCGGCCTCTAGTTAGGCCTCTTACTCTCCCTCGCCTGCCCTCAACATCAGAGGTCTCCGTAGTAAGAGAAGATCGGGTTATCCTACGAGTGTCCATCTGTATCACCACAGATACACTATTCAATAACCAACTCACACAAGAGTTTATAGAGAAAAAATACATATCGAATCAGTGGTGATCGTGACATGGCCTGGAGTATCACTACCCATAACCTTAAGTCCCTAAGACATAGAACTTGGCTCCAATACCAAAATGTAATGCCTAGACCCGGGAGGCATTGCTATTGGTACTATCTTACGTCACCAATCATGGTGACCATTCCATAGACATGAATGTCTATATCAATTGTATCAAGCCTAGGTATATTATGATTTAATCAATCACCAATTCATCGGAAAATTTGAAAACATCTTCCCGTATTTCGAAGAATGCCGACCTGGAGTACAAGTGCAACAATATCACAAATAAATTCTCAAATTTAGGCAAGGTCTCAGGCCATCTAACAATTCATATCATCACATATCTCCACACACAATGACATATATAGTCAAAGCAATCAAAGCAAGGGAGTAACCCTGCAAGCATAATCAATATCAAGACATGAAGTCCACAAACCTGGCCCGATAGTCCTGATCACACGGAGCACCCTATCGACCATCCAATCATCCACCGAATAGGTGTATCAAATAACAAGTGTCAACCCGAGAATTCAAATACAAATAGTACTAATAACATAACTATAGTACCCAACCATCAAGGTCCTATCACTCTTCAGGGCCTATCCATGTCAAGCACGCTCCTCCTAGTCCGCAACCCTGGTACCGGAACTAGACTCACTTGTGGGGGGGAAAGAAAAGGAAAATGGTGAGCGAAAGGCCCAATAGGTAATAATAGAGGATGAATAATCGATATTAGAGCTGAATTATCAAAGAAAGTACAAATGAAACAATATGATATCTAACATCATGTACACCAAAAAACACAAGTAAATAACAACACCATATGAGATACTAACTTGGCCCATCGCATCCCTATACTCAATGGGACCCTGAACAGCCCAACGGCGTCATCGTATGGTGCACCAAGTACATATGAAATCCTAACCCGACCCACCGGCATTCCCGCACTCATAAGAACCCTGAACGGCCCAACGACATTCCACATTTCACACCAACCATACCTAGGAGATGTACGGGTCCTTACCCAACATTCACCGTGCAATAATGATTATGCAATAATGTATACATACAATCCTACCTATATACTACTACATGATGCATGTTCAAGAATTAGGGTTGTCAAAAAAACCCGAAAAAACCAAACCGACCGCCCGAACAGACCATTTGGTCGGTTTAATTATTTTTCTTTTTTGAAAACCGATCGATTGGTTTTTTTCAAATAAAAAATCGAAATAATTGATCGGTTTTGAATATTTTTATAAAACCGACCGACTGTCATAATAAATATTATAATATATATTTATATATATTATATAGTATATAATGATTAGTCATTAGTTTTTAATTTATATATATTTATATACAATATATAGTATATAATGATTAGTCATTAGTATTTACTTTACTACTTATAACTTAATAGACCCAAACTCTGAGATTTATATTAATATATTTAGATAATAAGTATATATTAATATTATATATATATATATAATTACATATATATAACTCTACAATTTGGACCATTAATTATTTGATATTAATACGAGAATGAGATATTAATAGAATGCTGCGATTTCAATAGTTTAATTCATCAGGTATTGATTTCGGATTTTTATGGATCTAATTATTCTAAATTTCTTTCTAAATTGAGGTATTAACCAAAAAACCGACCAAATTGACCAAAGTGGAATGGTCGGTTATAACCTCACTATTACAAAAACTGATCGGTCATTGGTTTTCACTAATGAAAAAACTGAACTTTTGGCCCGAGGATGAATATACCAAATAACCGACCATACCGACCAATTGACACCCCTATCAAGAATAACTCATGTTCAATAGAAGATTGAACATATAGGGTAAGCAATATCACTTATTTCATACAACAAAGTAATCGCACAATAGGGTTGTTCTCCCTTAGGCATAATTAAGGCGAGAACGGAATAATAATGATCAATGAGGAAAATAAACACTCTCAATAGAAGGAATATAGTCATTGGAAATGGAAAGGGTGGAATTTCCCTACCTCTCCTCTTTAGCTTTTATTCAAATTTCACAAACCGTCCCACGTGTGCACCCAATGCTTTCCGAGTACTATCCATCGAGCCAATTTACCATAAACAACATAAATTGTCATTATCAATACATAATTACCAATTTAAACTCCCAATTCCAAAATACCCATAAACCCTAAAATCCCAAATCACCCAACCACCCAAATTCACTATTTTAAGTTAAACAAACTCACCAAGGATGTAGAAACACGTAAAAGAAAGTGATTCAAGCTTCTGTTAGGCCTCAAATGGTGTAGGAATTCATGGATTCGAGTTTGGGTCCTAACCTTGAAGTTAGAACAAAAATGGAAGTTGAAGAACAAGTAATCTAGAGAGAGAAGTCATAATCCAACTTGAAAGAGAATAATCTTACCTTGGTTGATGATCTTGGACTGATGGAAGTGATGGAATTTGAGAGAAAATGGCGTTTAGGGTTGGTTTTCATCGATGGTTTTGAGAGAAATCACAAAATGGGTATTTGAAAACCTCAATTTCACGCGTGCTGGAACTGTCCTATCGATTGGGAGAAGTCCTGATTGATCGGAATTTGCCTCTGTCCCTTTTTCCCGTGGTGGGTTCCGATCGATCGGAACTGGGGGTATGCTATTCTCCATATGACTGTCCGGATGACTTTTTGAAAGTTGTCCGGACAGTTATACCTGTTATCCATAATTTTGGCTTAACACCTTCTATACACCCCCGACTTACTCGGTATTAATTTCTAATGGTTTTTAACCTCAAATTTAACTTCAAACCTGTCTACCCGACTCAAATGGATATATACTCGACACGTGTCATTCGTACAAGGACTCTAAAGGTACAGGGCATTACAGCGGTTATGAAGCCCACTAATCTAGGCTCCGTTTGATAGAGCGGAAAGACTGATTTTCAATGTTAGTAGAAAAGCTGTGAAAAAATGCTGAGCTTAAAGCTGTGAAATATGTTGTGAGGTGTTTGGTGAAGTAAAACTTGATGCTAACTGAAAAACTGTTGAAATAAAGTATTGAATATTAGTTTTTTATTAAATTAAATCTAATAAATATAATTCTTATTAAAATTAATTTAAGTATTAATTAATAAATATTTTTAATTGTTAATTAATAAAATTTTAATATTTTTTATTTTAACTAAAAATATATAATTACTAAAAGTTTAGCATGGGCCCACATTATTAAAAATATATATAATTTAACTAAAAATATATAATTTACATTTAAATGTCTTAAATAATGTATTAAATATATATTATTAAATCTGTGGGGCCCACATTAATTTATGTTTAAATTAAAAGACATAATGATGACTGTGGGACCCATAATAAAAATTGAAACAAATAAAAATGCATAGCGTTAGCATCAAATAAGCTTCAATGTGGAGCTTATTTGATGCTAGCGGATCCGGGATCCGCTACACATGCTATGCTGTTTGGCAGAGCATTTCGCCTAGCGAAAACGCTGTGGCAAACGCTTTGCCAAACAGGCAACTAGTCATTCTAGCAAGCAACAATAAGGTGATTTCCTATGATTCCCCGTGATAGAGTATGTGAGGGAAGTGCTATAGGGAAACAAGATAAAAGACATCACCATGATCACCATGCTATAAAAAATAAGAAAAGAGAAGTCTACAGGCACTCCACGTCAACCACAGACCTATCCCCTGTAAATCTTTATTGCTTACTTAGGCAATGACTCGTTCAATCACTTATCTTTTCAATTAGCATGACTCAGACCAACTAGTTCAAGATTTGTCCTTTTCTTTTTTTAAAAAAAAAGCCTCCGCGGCTATGTCTTTAATTTAGATTGTAAAACAAGCCTTGTTACATCTCAAGACGTACCTCTTTTCAAAGAAATTCTGGATGCATTTCAAGAATGTATTGTTCATTTCCCTCCATTACAAGTATTTTCATTCCAGAGATAGTCTTATGTATCTTGCTTTTTTCGATATTGACACCACGAATTTTAAGTTCTTTTCTCGGATGACAAATCTCGAACTAACAGTTTTGTGTTCTCTAACTGCACACAATCCATTTGGTGAAGAGATCAGACTTGGTGCAATACATTATCAAAACCTTTAGACTAACAACAAACCTTGACACACCTGATTTTTTATTATTTACAACCCCAATACTCTTGTTTCTAACAACTGGATTTTTGATATCTCATGTCCAGTGCAGAAGACACTTCCATTAACAAATATATATTATAAACATAAACCGAGATGTGCCCGAGTCACTACTTTTTCTATTCTTGAAGTCATCCAACGATGAGTGCATAATTTATTTATTTTTTTGTGTCTTTGTTATGGTTGGTGGACTGAGTTACAAAGATAAAAGACTAGAAGAGAGACTTTGAAGAACTCAAGTTGGTGGGTCGCGGAGTTGGTGAAGGGTGGTCTCGTCATTTGAACTTCGCCAATCGCCCTGAAAGAGATCTCTTCCCTCCAGGCCTCCATCTCTCGCGAATATAAAGTTATTCAGGTTGTGTGGTCAAATTTCGCTTTACCAAACCCCACTTTTCATAAGGTTTGAAAAAGAAAGTTGTTTGAACGTGATTTAATAGATTTTTTAAGTTCATAAAATATGATAAGAAAAACTTCCAACTATATTTCACCAACCCATTTAGGACTCGTATGACATTACGTATAATATCAAAGTTGGTATAGTTGACTTTTCGAAAACAAATTGGTGATGTCGTAAATAGGTATGCCTTATCAGAAGAATCAATCAAGTCAGACCGAGCTGGAACTAATGGCTTCCTCCCTAACTAGTAAATATCTCCTTCCTTCCTAGTCGGATAGGTATAATTCACCTCGGTCAGATGGAAATGAACTCATCTTGATCGGTTGAGATAACCTACCTAGGTCGGATTGGTGATTATGTACCTTGATAGGTATCTTAGATTGAGAGGGCACCTTGCCATGTGTCAATAAACAATTGGTGGGGTCAATTTGATAACATCACAAATAATGATCAACTTTAGACTCACCATATTGACACCCCGCTAGGTACATTAAGATAGACTGATACAATCATCTACTTGATCAAACATTTACGTACATATACGCAAAACCAAATACACATATATAACCATTTAGGTTGATAAAATGACCTAGAAACAATAATTAGGAATCAAACTCATGACCTCCACAATCCCACGTCAAGGATGTAGTCAGGATTTGCAATAAGGAGGGGTACAACGAGGGTTCAGGGGAAGTAAAAAATTTAGGCTATATATATGTCGTTTGTTAACATCCAGTTTAATAAATATAACTTGGTCTACAAGACTAGAGTCATTTTAGTTATATATATCATTTTTTATTACTAAAAATTGATAGATAACAAGAAAAAAAAATTATGATTATTAGTTTTAATGAGTGGCCATGAAATAGTAGAATAACTACAATTTAACTATAATTATCTTTGACTAAATCTGTGGTCAATAACTTCTGTTTCATGATGCATAGTAGATGAATAAAAATGCTACAAAGAGTTGAAATTGAAATGAAATAAACAAAAAAAAAATAAATATAGCCTTTTAGATAAATAAATTGAATAAAGAACAATCTTTGTTACTTAGTGACTAAGGAACAACACCAAATTCTTGATCACCATTAGTGAAGAAACAAAATAGGCAAAATAAAAAACACAAATTGAGCACCATAAGTAAAGAGACAAAATAAAAAATAAACAAAATATAAGCTTTTGGGTTGATAAAATTAGGGAAAGTTTTAGGCCAATACCTTTAAGATGACTTTTAGACATTTATGTCCACTCCAAAAATACATGGACATATAAGTACCCATAAAAATAATAATTACATCACTGCCCCTGCTATGTATTAGTTCATGTTAATGTTTGAAACAATAACATGAAAGAAGAAGTCTCAAATCCAGACGATTCTGACGACGGTTCGATACATCACCACCATCGTTAGACTCCCCCTTATTGAGATGCACAATGTCCAGTCATATTTCATCCAAAACGACCACTAAAAATGGAGACCCGAAGTTGGCCCGTTTTGCTCGCGTAATGTTACTATTTCAAACGGTACCATGATGATGATATTACTGTTTCAAATAGTAACATGGACATTAAAAAGTCCATCTACGTCATATAATGTTAATATTTTGATTGTATGATTTTACAGTTTCAAAACATAGAGGATTAAGAATATAAGTCAAATTATTTGATTGTATAATGTTACATTTTCAAAACAGTAACATTGAAAACTGTAACATTATAACTATACAATCTCATATCTACACGATCTCAAATTTGAACTCAATACATCTCAGATTACGAAGACGAATAAGAATAAAAAGAAGAATAATAAGAAAACGAAGAAGATGATAGTAGAGGTGCGACGGTAGTGGACGAGCGATAGTGGAGATGGACGATGGTGGTGGTGGAGGTGGAGGTGGAGGTGGCAGTGGTAAAAATGGAGGGGAAGTTTCTAAAATCTAGAAACCTTACGTCTATGCCTATTGAAGAAGAATGACAAATAAGAGAATATGAAATTATTAATTTCTTAAAAGAGGCATTTATGTGGAAAAAATATACTTACGTGAAAAAGAGATTTTCAAAGAGACCTATGTGTCAAACAATTGTCAAAGTGGCACTTATAGGGCATTTGCTAATAAAATTATCTAAAAACAATAAGTAGGAACCAAACCGATAGTGAACTCGTAACCTCCACAATCCCACTGCCCCTTCTAGGATGGTCACGTGATCCTCCACCTCCCATCTGACTATGATATTTTTCCATTTTTCTCTTCATCACTTCTCACGGACGCCGGCTTGCAATGTTCTCATCCCAATTCATACACACTTACTCATCAAATAACAAAAAATCATGAGAAAAAATAGATGTTGTGAATTAATGAAACAAAACTCAAATATAGAAAACTACGAAAACAAAGGAGATAAACATGACACAAGATTTAATGAGGTTCGATACAAATTGCCTATATCCTCAGGCGGAGATTAATGAAGAATTCCACTAATATGAAGAATATTACAAAAGATATGGGCTCTTGAACTCAAGAAATAACCCAAATCTTTATATCTCGCTCTAGACGACACTCTCCCAATGTGTACAACTCAATACAACCCTCTCAAGTAAGCTCATACGAAACCTAGTTATAAATAAAATATATTTATAAGGGCTATCCCAACTACAAATCTGTGACACTTGTCCAAACTGTTTGAGGATCTATCCAGACGGATACTAAACTGTCTCCCAAAAAATGCACTTATGTCCATATCGCTTGAGGATCTGTCCGAACATCTCCACTGTTTGAGCCAAAATTTCACAATAGAGCTGTCTAATATAACAAGCTGTCCTATTCACATTTTTTCCATACTCATACATAAAATATAGGTGTTAGATTCAATAATTTATATGTAGAACAACGTGTGTATTATGAATGCTACAAATGACAAATTTGTTATTATGTTCATTGGGTTTTTTATTCCAACAGCTATAAGCATTTTCAAATTATTTTTGATAGATGTTTTGCTTTTAGTCTCACCAACCACACTATAAAACCTTTTTGTTTCTTGATAGATTGATGATGTATTGTCCTTTTGGCAAGGCGGCTCCACCCTGTCAAACGCACAACAAACTCCAACAGTTTCGTTGAGAAATGCCAGCGGAACCGTTGGCCAAAAAAAATTGGAGTTTTTTTTAAGTGGTTCAAGCATCTTTTAGTTATTTATTATTAAACTAAGATGGGTCCCATAGTAATAATTACAGTTTACTACTTTTTAATAAAAATATGGTTGGGCCCACCTAAGTTTTTGAACATTACCTGTAAAATGAATTTATATTATTTTTTACTTAACATTTGTTTACCTTAACATTTCTTTATTAATTTTACTTAAAAAATATTTACATCTCTTTATTAGTATTTACAACATTATATTTTATGATTTTATTTCTTTTACTAATTAACATTTTAAGCTTTGATATAAAAATATTTATGATATAATTAAATTAATTCTAATAATAAATTATATTTATTATTAAATCTAATAACAAAAAGATTAAAAATTTATTATTAAATTCAAAATAATTTTGTTCACCAAACACCTCACAACATATTTCACTGCTTTCAGCTCGGCTTTTCTTCCACAGTTTTTCCGCTAGCATTGAAAATCAATCTAACCGCTTTACCAAACGGATCCGTAAATTACTCTAAAAAAATATACATAACTCCAGCACTTGTTTATTGTTTATTTTTGTATTTTAATTTTGTTCGTGCAAGTTGGTCGATATTTTTTTAAAAGATCTGATAGGTTGAAGAACACCAACTTTGACTTCTTTGACTAAAATTTCATATCCATGTTCAATAATTTAAAAAATAACATACATGATGGTTGTGAAATGTTGTTTTACATGCTAACATATATACTATCTAAAATGTTGTGACTCTTTGGTTGAATTTTTGTTGCATATACAAGTTCAAAATGTTGTGGCATACAGGGACATTATGCAATTTATCATAAAACAAAAATGATTAATTATCAAATTGTACCACATTTCAAGTGAATTAGGGACATCTTCAACAATAAAAAAGATTAAGCTCTTTACATATTTAAAAAATTAAACAAAGTATCTTCTAGTTGTCCGACAATTAAATTTCAAAATATTTATCATATTGGTGTCTTCCAGCACAATTGTTTTTCTTGATTTCCCCATATTTGTTGATTAATGTGAAATTATGTCATAGCATATACAACGTTAAATTGCACACTTTGTAAAATAACTTTATGATGAGACATTCGTGAAGAAATTAGTAAGTTGTTCTGTTGCCGGGTTCTTTGTTTAATTTTCTTGTTTAGTATTGGTGTTTAGGTTCTTCTTTAAAAACAAACACTTCAATGATTAATATCATTCCACAAAGCTTGGTTCATATATCTGTCACCATGACTAGTTTGTATGTATGTATACATCAAAATGTAACATTTTCTCTCACACTATACATACCTTGTAGAACATTTTTTTCCCAATTTTAGGTGTGCATCCTTTTGCATGTTGATAATATCAAAATGACCTTACCAATGAGGTTACTAACACGTGGCACTCAAAACACATACAAGACAACCTGGACAAAAGGACATGAGAAGCCACCTCGCCCTAATCGAGAAGGTACCTCGACACAAGCCGAGGAGGCCATTTATCACATTGATGAATCTATATCCAGAAAAGATACAAACACTAAATAGAGTCGGACTCCCCTTGGAAGAGGAATCTAGATAGGATTTACCCACAGAGAAAATTCTTATCAAAACCAAAGAGAGAGAGTTGTACTCCTACTACAATTAGAAAATTTCAACTCATATAAAAGGGAGACCTCAACGTCATGTAATTTCAATTGCTTGTTCTGAGAGGGAGAGACTCTAAGTGCCAAGCAATTCTCCTTAGCAAAGTTTTGTGTTGATGAGTACTTTGCTGACTTGAGCATCAAAGAGATTCCCTTGAGCACATCCTTGAGGCCCTACCATAACTTAATTATGTTCATTCATTGTATAGAAGGAAAGGAATTTGTCATCAGGAAGGAATCGAAATGAAGGAATTCGCCATCAAAGAACCAATTTGACTAACTGATTCGTCTAATAGGATCCATCCTATTTGTGACATCATCACATGTCTTAGATATTGAAAAAAGCTATTGTGTATGCCCCAAATAGCTGATCCGCTACTAGTTAGGCCATTAGTTAAGGATTCAACACAACATGCGAAGTGTGTCTCTCAAATTTTTTTTTTAATTTAAATAGATATAAGAAGTTATAAGGATCCCAATAAAAAAACATCTTAGTTATCCCAGTAATGAAATGTGTCACTCTCTTGTTCACTTAAACAATGCTCACAATTTATCATAAGGGAAAAATTCAGTGAATTTTGTTTAAGCAAAAGAGAGAAAAGTTACATAACTCCAAAATCTGAACTCTATTTAAACATAATACATATAGAACTCATTTAATATCCAATAGTTTACATTAATTAATTGGGGTGAAATGTAATCATATTTGGAGTCTCAATATTATTCTCAAAAAAAATCTAATTTTGTTTGGAAGGAATTCTATGCATCAGTGAGTAGCTGCCTGTTTGGTGCAGTGGCCCGCTCTCTTCATTTCCGCTGCACCAAACGGTGCAACGGCTGCAGCGGAACCGCTCCACAATTTACAGCAGTTCCGCAGCAATATAAGAAGCTCCATTTAGGAGCTTCTGTAGGCGGATCCGCCTACTCTTTTTTTTAAAATTTTTTAATTGTGGGGCGCACGTAATGATTATGTCTTTAAGTTTTTATAATAATTAATGTGGACCCCACAATTTTAATAATATATATACAATTATCTATTTAATATTATAATATTATGTATACAGTTTTCTAATATACTTAATTTTTTTATAATAAATTATATTTATTAAATTTTAATAAAAATTATATTTATTAGATTACGTATTAAAATAATTTTAATACTTAAAATATTTTAACAGTTATAATACTATAAAAATATTTTAACAGTTATAATACTTAAAATAAAGAAATATTAATATTTATTAATTAATAATTAAAAATATTTATTAATTAATACTTAAAATTAATTTTAATCAGAATTATATTTATTAGATTAATTTTAATATAAAAAACTAATATTATAATACTTTATTTCAACAGTTTTTTCGTTATCGTCAGTTTTTAGTTCACCAAACACCTCACAGTATATTTCATAGCTTTTAAGCTCAGCATATTTTTCACAACTTTAAGCTCAATATATTTTTCACAATATTTTCATTAACATTGAAAATCAAGATTTTCCTGTGTCAGATAGCCTAGATTTATCTTGCATTTCCACGTAACGAATGTTACGAAGCAAACTCGACATGACAGCCACAAATGGCACCGCATCAGACGGTGTAACCTACGTACATCTTTTGCCAAATCCACCAACCGTACTCACTAAATCTCAGCCGTCCATTCACACACACTACTGACCTATTTATACATCCTCACTCGTCCCCATACGCTCGCTCAAACTTCGCTCTCCATCTTTGAAGCTCTAAAATCTGAATCTCATATCTACATCTACGAAATGGCTTTACTCGTCGAGAAAACCGCCGGCGGCCGCGAGTACAAGGTCAAGGACATGTCCCTCGCCGATTTCGGCCGCCTTGAGATCGAGCTTGCCGAGGTCGAGATGCCTGGGCTCATGTCCTGCCGGACAGAGTACGGTCCCTCTCAACCATTCAAGGGCGCCAAGATCACCGGCTCCCTCCACATGACCATCCAGACCGCCGTCCTCATTGAGACCCTCACCGCACTTGGCGCCGAGGTCCGTTGGTGTTCCTGCAACATTTTCTCGACTCAGGACCATGCCGCTGCAGCTATTGCTCGTGACAGCGCCGCTGTGTTCGCCTGGAAGGGTGAGACTCTTCAGGAGTACTGGTGGTGTACCGAGCGTGCTCTTGATTGGGGTCCTGGTGGTGGCCCTGACCTGATTGTTGATGACGGAGGTGATGCTACTCTGTTGATTCATGAGGGGGTTAAGGCCGAGGAGATCTATGAGAAGACAGGGACGCTCCCGGATCCTGCATCCACCGACAATGCAGAGTTCCAGATCGTCTTGACTATCATTAGAGATGGACTCAAGACCGATCCTAAGAAGTACCACAAGATGAAGGAGAGATTGGTTGGTGTTTCTGAGGAGACCACCACTGGAGTTAAGCGGCTGTACCAGATGCAGATCAATGGGACTCTCTTGTTCCCCGCTATCAATGTTAACGACTCTGTCACCAAGAGCAAGGTATCCTACTTGGCCAGATCTAGTTTCAGTTTTTGATATGGTTTAAATCTGCTTAGTTTTTATATTTTGTTTGTCAAATACTTAGCCTTTGCTATCAGATTCGGTTTAGCTGTTAAAGATCTTAGCTTGAAACATTAAGTGTGGAAAATGATATTTGTAGTCCACAAATGTATGTTAGCTTGGTGGTGCTAATCCCCTAATGATATTGCTAGTAATGCTTAATATTGGTTTGGTTGGTATATTGTACTTTCTTTTATTCTCCTGTGCTTAAGCTCTGTTTTTGGGTTCCGGTTAATGTTTATGATTGAACTCTTCATCATAAACGTATTTCTTTCATTTTCATATTTTCTCTGACTGAAGATATAACCATATCGTATTTCCATTCGTGTTTGTATGAAGTCAGACTAATCTGGTTTGTAATGTCATATGTCTAGGCGAGCAAATTTGAATTCTTTCTTAAGTTAGATTAATCATTTCTGTAATTTTGGTGCAAACAGTTTGATAACTTGTATGGTTGCCGTCACTCACTCCCTGATGGCCTGATGAGGGCTAGTGATGTCATGATTGCCGGCAAGGTTGGTGTTGTCTGTGGTTATGGAGACGTGGGCAAGGGCTGTGCTGCTGCTTTGAAGCAAGCTGGAGCCCGCGTGATTGTGACTGAGATAGACCCTATTTGTGCCCTTCAGGCTCTCATGGAGGGATACCAAGTCCTGACGCTTGAGGATGTTCTTTTTGAGGCCGACATCTTCGTCACCACCACCGGCAACAAGGACATCATCATGGTTGACCACATGAGGAAGATGAAGAACAATGCCATTGTTTGTAACATTGGTCACTTTGATAATGAGATTGACATGCTTGGGCTTGAAACCTTCCCTGGCGTGAAGAGAATCACCATCAAGCCTCAAACTGATAGGTGGGTCTTCCCTGACACCAACTTGGGCATCATTGTGTTGGCGGAAGGACGACTCATGAACTTGGGTTGTGCCACTGGCCACCCTAGTTTTGTCATGTCATGCTCATTCACAAACCAGGTGATTGCACAACTCGAGCTCTGGAGGGAGAAGAGCACTGGAAAGTATGAGAAGAAGGTGTATGTTTTGCCTAAGCACCTTGATGAGAAGGTGGCTGCTCTTCACCTTGGGAAGCTTGGGGCTAGGCTTACGAAACTCAGCAAGGACCAGGCTGACTACATCAGTGTTCCTGTTGAAGGTCCATACAAGCCTGCTCATTACAGGTATTGAAGGACAAACTCTCAAGAACTTGAGAAAAAGAGTACATTTCGAAGGCTTGATTGTTTTTTTAACAATATGGCATTGAATAAGGTTTTGAATGGGACTTTGGGGGGCTGCTGCAGGGTTAGTATTCTTTTTCACTACCTTTGATTTTTTGTATTCTTGAAGACAACAATTAATTAAGGTTGTTTATTGCGGATTTGAGTAAAGTTTTGTGCATTTTTCCGTTCAGTTATGAACTACTTCTCTTGAGGTTATTAACGTTATTACAAAGGAAAATGACATAGGTACATAATTCTTGATATCCATAACATAAATAATCTATGTGGCATGCCAACTAAGCATGCCATATAGATTTATGTAGTCAAAACCCTAAAGTTGAATACTACTTTTTTGACCTCACTTTTTTGGTTCTCTCTCCCATTCTCTCTCTTCAGAGATTACACACCACTTTTCTTCTCTCTCTTCGTTCCAACTTCTTTCCTCTTTCTTATCCCAACAATCTTTGGGATAATTACATTGTGCACAAATAGTGCAATTATACAATGGACCAAATACACTAGCAAATTCATAGTGTAATAACCCCTGGACTAAATACAGAGTCAGATTTCATACTTTGTGTAAAATTATAAATTGTCAAGATACATTACACAATAGTTTAGGGCCTACAAAAATATGTATTATATTTTACAAATGACGGTGTAAAACCAATATTCCTTAACAAAACCTAGTGCAATAATACACTGGGCTAAATACACTATCAAATTCATAGTGTAATAACCCCTGGACTAAATACAGAGTCAAATTTCATGCTTTGTGCAAAATTATAGATTGTCAAGATACATTACGCAATAGTTTAGGGCTACAAAAATATGAATTACATTTTATAAATGACAGTGTAAAACCAATATTCCCTAACAAAACCTAATTACATTGGTCTTACATTTGAACCTATAGACAATAACGAGAAATATGCTTAGGTGCTCCTCACGTAGGCGAGTCCATTTGTGTCTTTGGTTTTGGTCATCCTGAAAAAGAAGGTTCAATTACATTACGCACTAGTGAACGATGACTTTCAAACAAACAAATTAGGTTGTGCAAAATGAGAGGATATCGAAATACAGAAAATGCATTCGAAAAATAATTACATATCAAAATGTCAATGTGTTGAACTAGTGCATTGTGCATAATTTGTAATGTTCCAAATACAATATGCATTGCCCAAAGGCCCAATGGATGCATCTCTGTTTTTGCAGTGTCTAAAAGGGATTTAGAATTTGATGTATCTATCAAGGTTGCTAAAATTTTTAGGCAATACCCAACAATCTTTGGGTTAATTACATTGTGCACAAATAGTGCAATAATACACTGGGCCAAATACACTATCAAATTCATAGTGTAATAACCTCTGGACTAAATACAGAATCAGATTTCATTGTGTAACAACCCATTGGGATAAACACACTGGAAGAAATACACTACCAAAAATCACAACTATGATCTTGAACATAAAAAACTATAATAACAATGTCATAACAAATAAACAAGCCAAAACAATCAAATCAACAAAAACCACTACAAATCTTGAACATGTGAAACCTAATAATAACAATGTCATAACAAATTCAAACAATGAAACCTAATAATACACTAGATCATAACATTAGACTTCACTATCACCAAAGAAACTTGAACTCAACTCCCCATCTTGATAATTAAGATTTTTCTTGACAGTGTAATTAATTGGGGACAGTGTAATAGCGCACTGTAGCATACCTTCGATTTGGATCTCTATTTTCCGGTGGCTGTTTCGAGCGAGGAAGGGCTGGGCTAGGTGCTCCTCACGTAGGGGAGTCCATTGGTGGTGTCGGGTTGTCAAACCGACATCAGAATCAGTCGGATCTGTGATTTTTGTTCGATGGATACCTAAGGCTTCATGGTGGATTTTCGGCAAAATCAACAACCGTTGACAGCAAAGTGGTGGCTGGGCGTTGCTCCTGGCGGCCGGACGCTTCTTTTGGCGGCAAAGGCGATCATATTGGTGGCCGGATGGAGGAGGTATGTTGTTGGCCGTGAAAGAGTGAAGCAACCGGCATAAAAACAATGAAGTCGCCACCAATTGATTTTTAGGATGCAATTGGACATCTGTTCTGGTCTACGAGAAAAATGGGAAAGGGGGTCTATTGAGTATGGGGAAGGTGTTAAGCACCTCTCAACTCCCGAAAATGGTTACCTTTGAATGTTTTCCTATTTGGCTCTAATTTGTTTTTGAAAATCCCATTTTGATGGGTCTTATTGGAATGTAGTGAAAAATCCACTCGGAGTGGTTTGGAAAAAAAGGTGCACGGGATCACTGTGGCCATTCCTGGCTTGGTCAAAGATTAGATAAAATCCCACTTGGAGTGGGTTTGGTAATTTGAAAAAGGGTGTGCACGGGATCATTGGGGACATTCCCGGCTTGGCCAAAGATGAATAAAAATTCCACTTGGCGTGGATTTGGATGATTTGAAAAAAGGTATGCACGGGATCATGGGGGCCATTCCCGGCTTGGCCAAGGATGAATAAAAATTCTACTTGGAGTGGATTTGAATGATTTGAAAAAATGTGTGCACGGGATCATTGGGGCCATTCTCGGACCAAAGATAAATAAAAATTCCACTTGGAGTGTGTATTATAATGATTTGAAAAGAGGGTGCACGGGATCATTGGGGACATTCCTAGCTTGGCCAAAAATGTTGATTTTGCTTAGTTTGGATGAAAATTTCCACTTGGAGTGGATTTTGATGTTTTTGAAAAAGAGACTTTTTGGGGACTTGGTTGATGTATCAAAAGGGCTCACAATCAAGGAGAAATGTTCAATTTAAGCCTTACTCACAATTATGTTCTTCATGAAAAAAGAATAATCCATTTAAGGCCCATCGGACAGGCCAAATATCTTTAAATCCCCTTTGAGTCCTTAAATAAATTCTCCTAATCCCTAAAAACATATTAACTTTCCGGGTCCACGAAATCCAAATGTTTTGAATGAATGCCAATGGAACCCAATATCTTGAAGGCTCCTTGGTATTTAAACAAAACATAAAGGTTCCGTAAATTAATCTTGGTGTGTTTATTAAAGTGAGACGGCTTGGATTAATTCTAATGACTAACGCGTTGCATTTATTTTCATGGCATTCAAACAATCCTAACACACGTCTAAGCATCATGGCATAGTGTGAAAAATCAAAGTCCTAAGCATGCATTCTAATGCAATTCATTCACAAAATCAATTCCTAATTTCTATATGCTTCTAACATCCTAGAATATCATGTATGCATTTTTACTATTTTTGTTACACTATTACAAGACTTACACTTTACAATTATGCATGACAAATAATAAAATGTACAAAAATCAAATATCAATCGCGAGGCCCATTGCTTCAATCCAGCCCAAATCCTCTAAGTATTCCCTTCGGCCCAAGTGGGATCAAGCCCGGTCCAAGCCCCAACATCAAACACAAAAATAATGGGATCAAAGGATTATCCAAACACAACATCAAACCAAGCCCAATATTTAAGAATTCGCATGTACATATAAACATATATGATAATAAACACATATAAATCTACAAACCACATATACATGCATATACATATATATGAACACATAAAACGTTTACACATAACCCACGGTCTATATACACACCCATACCCACGGTGTATATATACATACAAGCAAATCCATACATACACAACATATATATATATATATATATACACACGCACACAGCATATATACACATACAAACACACATGAACTCATAGACACGCCATATATATATATATATACTATACACTTCATGTAACATACCATATATATATACACATCACATATGTATATATATATACACATCATATATAAACAGATATAAACACGTATAACATATATATGCATACAGAGACCAATATATGCCTACAGGAGGAAGAGTCTCAAATATGGGCAAAATCTCAGTCATTCATCAACATAGAACAAACATGACAAACATGAAATGGAAACAGAGGCCAAGAACCCGAAGAAACTCAGAAAATGAATCTGCAATAGAAACAGAAACAGAGCCGAGGAAATGGAATCCAAAGAACCAAAGTGTATATGAGATATTACCTTCTTAGAGTAATAGAAAGTCCTCCTTTTCTTAGAATCAAAGTTCTCCTTGAGTGACGAAAGGCTCTCTCCGCAACTCTCCCTTAATTTTGGCTTTTCTTTCTCACGGTTTGCTCCCCTGATTTTCTCTCTTTTTCTTTGACTCTCTCTTGCTGTCTTCTTTCCCCTCGGCTGCCTTGCTCTCTCTCTTTCTCTCCTCTGTTTTTCTTTCTTTTTTTGCTCTCCCTCCCCTTTTCCTTGTTGTGCGGCTGCTTCCAACCCCTCCTCTCAAAGAATGCTACCTTTCTTTTATATTAAGAGAGAATGAGACCACCCACCTCTTTCCTAAAACCCTAGTTCTTTCAATTTGTCTCTTTTGCCCTTACTTTTTCTTTCCTTTTAACTAAGTGTCTATTCTTTTTGGTCTATTCCACTTTTAATTTTCCATTTAATTTATTTATTTTTATTCTCTAGATATTTTTTAAGGTTTTGTTTTTGATAATTGGGCCAAAACTTAAGAATTGGGCTTTAAATTTTGAGTTTATGAATCCACGGGTTTTTAAGTAAAGAAAGGAGTTTGGGGTTCTTTTTCTTCCTTTAATTTTTATTTTGGATTTCATATACTTATTTTTCTTTTACTAATATTTTTGGCTGGACGAAAACCGGTTACTACAAAGAGGAAGAGAGAATTCACGTGAGAAAGAGGAGAGGGAGAGAGAGTGAAAAGTGAAATATGAGGAGAGATAAGAGTGATTTTAGGGTTTGATTTTTTATTTTTGAATTTGCTTAGTCACTTGTTTACATGGCTTGTCATGTCATTATGTATATTTATGTATACCAATCCCATGTATGTATATCATAACTGTATTACTATATTCTTTTGATCTTTTTCTCAGTGGTATTCCTCTGAATACATGCATTATTCTAGAAAATCATCTTAATGTTTCACCTAGTAGGATGAAGACAAAAATAAAAGAAAGTGGGTGGAAGCTAGTGGTGCTAATGTCCATACTTTTCTGAGGGTTAATCTGTCCAATGCATATTCTTTTGTGCTTACGATTTAATGAGAACATTCTGTCCATTGAATCAGTGCCTAATGAAGGAACAAGGAAATCTGGATTTTATTTTAATATTTGTAAAGTGGGTTTGGTGTTGGGTCAGATGGTTGAAATCTTACCAATAGGGTGAGAGGAGAATTGAGAAAACTAGAATATGATTGGAGCTTATCATTCATCTTGAGGCTTTGTATTCCATTTGAAAAATGCTTGTGACCCCACTCCCATTCTACCCGCAATTCTATGTGTAGTGTTGGATGTTAAATTGATTCCACGTGTATTTTTAATCAACGATTATCACATATGCCACATTGATCTATTTGGGCAAACACAACGCAGAGGAAGAACTAATTGAAATTCCATCCACTTTTCCCTTATCCTTCTTCCTTTTGCAAGGATGTTACAATTTCTGTCCTGAAATTGAAATTGATTGAACATGAAGAAGGGCAAAGTATCTGCAAAGACAAAATGAACAGGAAATGCAATTAGCACTTGTCATACAAAAGTTCTTCGTTGGAAGCTATATAATCAGATCAGATTGTTAGCTTGTGAGTGATCAAAATGAATTCAGACGACAAAAAATTACGTGCAGTAATTCCTTCCAAGTATATATTGTAAACTTGATCTCAAAGCTTCAATTGTCCTTTATCTGTACATTCTACTTTGGATGGTTTATGTGAATATGGATGGCTGAAACCTTGGATCCACACACTCCCAGGGCTCTCATCCCAGAATAAAGTGTCAATAATCCCTAACATATTGCATAGAACCATCAAAAGTCCCAATCGCGGAGCATAGCTATATAAGCGATGGAAAATATCAAATTAATTCATTTGGATCCCCTCATTTGCATTCATTTTTCTCACATCCAATAGTTAGAGATGTAAACCGGGAGAAAGTTACTGAAACATTTTATAGTGGATAGGGAAGCAACAGGAGGAGAAAATAAGAAATCCAAGGCTGGGCTGGTCTGGTCTGGTCAGGTCAGCCACCAAAAGAGAGCAAATATTGGAATCTAGAATATCTATTGAGAAGAAAATAGTGAAAGTAGAGTTGACATCACTTTTAACCTTAATTAAAATCTCTAGTCTAGTCTATATGGTGTTAAAAGCCGGTGAAGATCTTCTCAAAAAAAAAAAAAAAGAGAGAGAGAGAGCCGGAAAAGGCAGAAAGAGAAGCAAAAATCACTTTGATTAGTATGGTGGCATAAATGAATTGATTGGGGAATTTTAAAATTTTGTTTCCATCCAATTTCACTCTTTATTTGTATTCAGGCATCTACTTACTAAAGTGAAGTCATAGATTAGGTATGCATGAATTTAGTAATGAAGCAAAATATAAGATAAAGGCAAAATAATTTATTGTTACAGATCTAGAAAAAAAAAGGAGGCAAATTGTCGGCAAAAACTTAAAAAATGCCTTAAGGAAAATCAAGTACATAATCTTCAATCAACAACATTGATATCTTCCTCGGGCACTCCTGGCACATCGACTGGCAAGGTTGCTGGACTGGACTCAGTGGTTAGGGTTTGTGGCTTTGTACAATACGAGTGTGCGATTTTGGATTTTGGTGGATCATGTGGAGTTGTGGACTGGATTCTGATGAGTGAACAACATGGGCCCATGTGATTTTCTAATTATCCACCAACCAACTTTGAGTAAATTAAAAACCATCAATCGATCCACATAGATATGAGTCGGTTGGTATTTTTGGCTCGACCTCACAGGTCGGTTGATGGTATTATTTTCGGCCTGAATCTTTTTTTTCTAAATCTTTTTGTTTCCCTATGATGTATATAATTATCAGCGCCAGATAATCTCCGACCCTCTACAAGTAGCTAGGGTTGGGCATGGATCGATTTACAGTGAACCTTTTGTGCCACATAAATCTAACACTATGAGCAAAACAGGAGAACACATAGGTAGCGGAATACTACAACAGAAACTAACCAGAAAAGACATGTAATCAGAATTAGACACACATGGGACAGTAGAGAAGAAAATATACCACTCTCATAAAAAACCGTAACAATTCAAAGTTCTTTTATTTCCACGTGGTGTTGATATGTGGCTAAATAAAAAACCATTGTAAATAGCTATGGCATTGTGCCATGTTAATTGCATAAAAGGATCAAAGATAGACTTTAATGGGACATTTGATTCATAATTGTGTGAAGTGCGTATGAGATGAATGTAAGGTGAGTGTGAGATGAGTGTAAGTTGAATGTGAGGTGAGCATGGTCATTTTTGATATAAAGTAAAGAGTGAGCATGAATTACCAACATTTTAGAATAGCCATCATAAACAAAAACCAGTTAAGAGGACCAATCAGCAGTTGAATCAATTCAACCAGCCAACACAATTTGACAGCTCACGCATTATGAGTTCTCTTCCTTTCCCTACAGCCATGAGAGTGGTGATGAAAACCTTGATCTTAATAGAATTAAGAACAAGGTTGGATTGAGAGAAATCTCTAGATTTGGAAAACAAGTCTCAATTTTTATTTAATTTCTTTGATTCCCCAAATAAGTACAACTCTACCGGCTTATATAGCCAAAGCAAACAACCCAAAACTTACTCAAACAAGAAGACCAAAACTATATAGAAAACTACTTTATACCTTAGCCGAAACCCAACTCCTAAACTAGACTAATTAAAATTAAATACCAACAAGAATGTAAATACTAAACAAATACTAATAATAGTTTTGTCTTTCCTTGATTCTTATCATTCCCTCCCTCTTCAAGACTATCCTTCTCCTCAAGGATGAAACTGCATCTTGAACAACTTTCTAACCACTGCATCAGTCTCCTCTCGTTGGAGAAAACTCGACCTCGAATTTTAAAGAGTAGTAGTAGTAAAAACACTGTCGAGAATAGCATCAATGACCGATACTTCCTTGAACCCTTAACTTCAATTATCAAAGAGACCGAAAGATTCTTGATCTTGCTAAACCAATTGGGAATGACAAAATCAACATATTCAACAAGCATCATAATATTGTCGGGATTTGCTATTTGAACAAATTTCCTTCGTCTGTATAATCATCGGATATTGGGATTGATAGTTCATTTATTCCCACATCAATAGAATTCACGTTCAAGTCTTCGTCGGAAATAGACGTTGATAATTTATTTAGACCATCTTTGCTCCTGACGAGTAAATCATCAAGCTTATCTAGCTATTACTAGATTAGGACAAACTGTTATAGAATCTCCATGCGAAACATTTGAAGGTTGACTTTGATACGATTCTTGTTAGAACCCATGACGAGTTCTCCCAATGAAATAACCAACGATGAAAACCTTTATCTTTATAGAATTGAAAACAAAATTACGTTGAGAGAAATCTCTCGATTTTGAGAACAAATCTCAATTTTTGTTTAATTTCTTTGATTTCCCAAATAAGTACAACTCTATCAACTTATATAACCAAAGCAAACAACCCAAAACCTATTTAAACTAGAAGACCAAAACTATATAGAAAACTACTTTATACCTTAACCG
The DNA here is from genome assembly GCF_013401445.1 of Tripterygium wilfordii. NCBI lineage: Eukaryota > Viridiplantae > Streptophyta > Magnoliopsida > Celastrales > Celastraceae > Tripterygium > Tripterygium wilfordii. The sequence continues at coordinate 4,527,909 of NC_052249.1, read as the reverse complement.
AAACCCAACTCTTAAACTAGACTAATTAAAAACAAATACCAACAAAAATATAAATACTAAACAAAAATTTCGAATTTATGGAAGACCATGTAGCAAAAAGGCATTTCTGCATTTCAGATAATAAAACAGTTGCACTCCAAACGCAAGAACCAACAAGGAGCACTGGATCTGTATTTTAACCTACCGAATTGAGTTGAAACCATCTTCCTATCTTTAATTCTCTTCCAAATTCATCCACACTCAAGAAAGCCCAACAAAATACCAGGAGGACTATAAACAAATGCCCACTGACCAATGCCATAGCCAATAGGCTGAGCACAATTGGACATATGCAGCTAGTGAAATCAGGCGCTATACTTTCTCTGGACGTATATTTACGGTTTTAACTATATACAATGACATTTTCACCATATACAGTCCAAGCTAGTCATCAGAATGAGGATATTCACGAATCCTCCAACAACCAGACCCCATGAAAGGAGGCTGTGATACCACTTGTGTTATGTACGCTATAAAACAAGATCTTTCTTCTCTTTCTGCTTCCTATTCCCAAATCTGCCCTCGATTAAAATTGGGATTTCTTGAACTCACCCAGCACTAGATCCTTCAGTATCTTCATGTCAGGTTTGAAAATTTTCCCAGGCTTTCCATAAAGCCATTTCCGTTGCTGATACTTTGTCATACCAGATAACCTCTTCGGCCCAAAAAAGAGCGTCTCCAGCACACAGAGAGAATGCTGCAAAATTCTGATTTCTGAAGAACCAAGCATTGTACTGCAAAAGAACAAATATTAAGTGATGTCAACAAATCAAAAAGGGCGTAAGCAAGAAGAGAAGGGAATACATAGAGGCACAAAGACTTGCATCGAAGTGTCACAGTGAGAGAAAATAAAACATAAAAAAGGTCATAACATGTAAGGGAAAGGAGACAAAAGCGCAAGTAGTAAATATATTTTCTTATATTTTACACTTAGTGCCATTGGAAGACAGAATTAACAACTTTGTGGAAATAAAGAGCCAGAAATGGGACTTCAACATCGTCTTAGGGCACCAAGGATTCTAATGCTGAAAAAAGGTCAATTCTGGAGCATGACAATGAAGATACAACTCCTTAATGCAACTTCAAAAAAAAAAAGATACAATTATTACTGGAGTCATTTTCTACATGATAAAGAACTCCAATTGACCTCTTACGAAAACAAATATTTACCACAAAGCTAATCTTTTCCACGATTAATCTATACACAGTTCTTTCCTATGGCAATCTATGCATATGCATCAACTTGCATATTACCAGCTAACTGCCCAAAAAAGTTCAAATGAATGATGCCCAAGCCATCATCAACATATAATAAACTATCATTTTCAAGCATGCATTTCCAATTGCAACCCTAGCATCTAGGCATCAGCAACAGCAACAAATACCACATTAACTAACAAAGCATGAAGCAAATTGTTTGAACCTTTAATGAAGGGAATAAGTATCAGAGACAGAGAGTGTACCCCCTCAAGTCCAGTAACACTTTGTCCGCTTTGGCCCCAACTGGCCCTCACGGCTTTGTCTTCCCAGGAGGTCACCCATCCCAATATTGCTCTCGCAGAAGCACGCTTAACTACAGAGTTTTTATGAGAGATGATACCACCACTCCAAGGAAAACTGGTTGTTACTAGATTGAGAGTTTGGCCTATTATATTATGCACTTCCCATCATCCCCTGAGAGATGTTGGGTTTATGAGATGTAGCCCCCTCGCCACTCGACAACACCCCCAAGCTTGCCTAAGCAGAGGCTTGTGGCCCTACCCACACGAACCGGTCGGGTACTACATAGAGTGTCTCTTACCACCCTCATGCTACTTAGTTATAATTTTATGAACAGTGGTAAAATTTTAAGAAAATCAATTACATTTTTTTCTCCATCTACACATATAACCACTTTGCCTAAAATTTATTTGCATTGAACTGTGAAATTCCTCGTAATAGTATGGGCAAACATAACAAAGAAAAAGAAAGTACGAACTTTTTCAGAAAGTTCCTGAGTAGATGGCATATAAAAGATCTTGATTTTGGATCATTTGAACTCTTAGCACATACCACTAGGCTCAAGAGTTGCTCAATATTTTTGGAGAAAGGGTGAAACAGAATGAATGGGAATATTATACTTCATTTCAGACGAATTTATCTGGTAATGCTAGAGTCCCAAAGGTGAAGCTTTGAGTCCACAAGGCCACCTTGTTTTTCATGCAAAGAGCTAATGGCTTGGAGTAATCTGTCCACCCTTAACACAAAAAAAGAAGAATTTGCAGCTGGTTCCCATGGCTATTCTTTGGTGCTTATGGAATGAAAGGAACAAGAGGACCTTTGACAAATATGGAATCTTCCGTTAATGTTATTAATGAGAGTATTTCTACTTTAAAGCTTTGGAGCTCCTGCAACAATCTTCTTCAGGCTATATTTGTATTGCCTCGTAATTTTGGTGCCCCTTCTTGGTGCCTTTAAATAAAATTCTTTTCCTATCAAAAAAATATGTGAGCATTCCTAGGCTCCATTTTTTTCAAGGAAAATCAAAATGGTTTCCGTTTGGTTAGTTTTCTATTTCTCGGTTTCCCGTGTTCTCTATTTTTCCAGGATTTTTTCCGTTTTCTGGTTTCAAGTTGTTTTCAAGTGATTTCCTATGTCCCGTGTTTTCTAAAATGGGCAACCAAATGTGTTTTCGGATTGTTTTCTGTTTCCTGGAAAATGAAAACAAAAAATGCATGGACAACGAGAATACCAAACAGACCCTTGCTTTTTCAACATATGTTATATGAAAATATGTAAAGGAAAACTACTTGAAACAAACAATAGAAGTTTTTCTAAAACCTTTGCCTAGAAACAGATGGAGCAATGACAATTTAAATCAACAAAATACTAAATTAGAAATTTTAAAATATGTTGTCACACAAATACAAAAGAGAAAAAAGTGACATGATAAAAAGACAAGGGATTGAAGGCTTACCCCCTCCAAAAGACACTAAGAATCCAAACCTGACTTTTGAACCCAAACTTGTTTCTGTAAATTCAGTGGATAGAAATTCAACTTATAAGAGAAGGAGAATGTAAAACTGGTTATTCAGGTTTAACAACAAAATAAAAGGCGAGATCACCTCATGGGAACCATAGCCAGTAGTACTGCTTCTTCTTGAAGACTTTCCCTCACTAATTACTAATGAGCCATCAGCATCCTTCACAATTTGCGAAGTTCCACCATGAACAACATGTTTAGCAGATCCTACATAAAGTCAATACCAAGTTGTTATGTGCCAAAATGTCAATGATACAGACAAATCTCCATGTGCCCACACATATAGAGATGGATGATTGCTAGCCATTATTATCTAGAAAAGTTATGACTGCTACATCCACTTCTAAAGACCTTAACTTCCCTTCCCCTTGCTATGCTAATTTCGAGATCTTCGTTTTTCCTGGGAGATTAATGCAGAAATTTTTTTATTTAAGATCCTCAAAAAGAATAGAAGTAACTAAGCGCTTTGTTTCCCAGTAAAGGATATGGATTGTTTTCTTTCATTTCCTTTTTTTTTTTTTTTGCCTTAAGTGACCATGGATGTGTGCTCCAATGTTTTGGGGATATTGTTAGCAATCACTTCTTTTTTAATTCTGCAACCAGAACACTGACGCGGCAATACCCTCAATGTTATTTGCTGAATACCCTCTCATAATGCCAACCCACCCACGAAAGAAAAAAATAAAGAAAAGAGACATACAGCAAGAGAGAGAGAGAGAGAGAGAGAGAGAGAGAGAGATGGATGAATAATCAATGTACCATCCAAAGAATCTGACAGAGTATGTGACAGTTGAGAAGCAGATGATGATAATGACTCATCACTCCTGTGTGATCCATCAGATCGACGAAGAGGGGTCCATACTACACGTTCAGGTCTATCCTTATTTCTTGCACACTTCTCTGACTTCTCACCGTAAAAACCATGCAAGTTATCCCCGACCAACTTGTCATCTGAAGCCCCATTCATGTCCTTTGAAACAGATTTTACATTTGGAGACCGAGGAGGACGTCTGTCCTTGTCCAAAATAGAAGTATGGATTTTATGCTCTGACGGAATCCCACTAGATTGACTTAGGCAGGTGTCTTTGTTAGTAAGTATGCTTCTTACAGTCTTTTCAGCAGCTTCACGTCGTTGGTTATGCTTAAACGCAACTGAACCATATAAATTTTTAACTGACGTTGTCCTATTCTGCTGCTGTGACAAGCCATCAGACATCAGCACTGAGTATTAAATCATAGAAACAAAAGGTCTTACCAAAATGGAAAATTCTTGCTCCGAAGTTACATATTCCATGATAAAAAAAAACCATCATCCAGTAATTAAAACCACCTTTTTGTTCATCATCCTACATGTATGGCCATAGAACATAATGTACAAAGGCGCCAGGAACCTCTTAGGAACCATTAGCGGCATTGATGATTCTAGCATATAAGCAGAGGTGCAAGAAGTAATAGCAAATGCTTTCACAACGGACTGATGGTGTTAATATTTGAATGGCAGCAGATTGCATCACTGTTTAAGCATCATGCAAATTTCCTTTCGCTTTGCCAGAAAATGGATTGGAAGTTCATGGAAAAGGCAAAAATAACAGAGGTCATCAAAAAAATTGACAGAAAGGATATGACAATAGCATTACAATTTTTTTTCAAAAGACAAATAGCATGATATTAGAAGACGAAGAAATTAAAACCAAAACAAAAATAGAAAAATATTCAAATGCCTCGAGCTGAGTAAACAATATAAGAACCTGACAATTGAGCTGAAGGAAAATGTAAGTAGGAGACTGAAAAGCTCACATTTAAAATTTCTTTCTCTTTTCCTTTCAGCAGCAGGACTTTCTTCTTACCGGAGTCAGTACTTCCAGAAACTCCTGAAACAAAAACATCAGCAGTCCATATATAACAGCATAGCAACAAAAAAGAGCCACACATTGGAATACTGAAATGCATCATAAGCAATTACATCTACTCGAAAAACGGAAAAAATAAAAAACATGCAATTACATCTGGAAAATATAGTGTCAAATGGACTAACAAAATGCATCAAAAACAATTAAATGTAATAAATATTGTAAAACTTGTTTACAACGAACTCATGCAACACTACTGGGTTAAACACTCTAAGTAGTGACTTAAACAGACCATGTGACAAACTTTTATCATTATGGATGTTAGTGCATGTCTAGATGTTACAAAGAGGAAATGACGAATGACCCATCATAAATTAGCCAGAAAGTCGTACCACTTTCATCTTCGTGTCCTTCACCTCCAGCTGCAGAAACCCGCTGATCATCTCGCTTTGAAAGTAGTATGTAAGTAGATTTGTCTTTCCCACTGATACTTTTCGTACAGTCTCTCAGTACATACTGCTCATACAGTAATAGTTCTGATTATCCTCAGACATCTACCATCTAACCTTACAACAATTGCAGCTATCTATGTCGTCTTGAATGTTTTTTGCAAAGCATCTAGAAGGTAAAAGTAAAAAATAAACCATGACAACAATAATGGAACCAAAGTAGAAACTCGTGGACTAAAAAGCTCAACTTTTCATCATCTAAACATGCCACTAAAAATAACATTAAAATCTTTTAATGCAAAAAATAAAATGTGTAAATAATATAGGAATCTTGAGTGGAAAATGACATTCTTTTTTAATGGTAAAATTGTATCAAAAGGAGAATTGACATAAAAAAAATGCATGTTATGTGGTACACAATCCAAAATCCGACATAACATATTGGTTTCACATCACTATACTAAGAAAAATACCATTGTCTTGGACCCCCGTTTCATTTCAGAACCACGCTTGGATGAAGTTGAGCTAGAACTTCCACCTGATGGTCCACCACCCATGCTCCTCCGTCTCCCATTAGATGATAATCTCTGCTGTGAATAAAATCAGGTGTCACTGAGCACAAATAAAATAACAAATAACAAAGAGCAGTGATAAATTCAGTGTTCAATTTAACCTTCAAAACTGTTTTTATAAATAAATATACATCCACCCTCATCAGCCAAGAGAGTGACGAAATCCAAAGAGCACACAGTATGATATGTATATATAACCAAGAAGCACATCCAGTAAAGCAATGCAATTTTGACATAAGATTTGGAAGACAAAAAATGAATGCAAATTTGCAGCAAACACCATTGTGCGAGAAAAAATAAATATAAGTACAACATCAGAAGGATGAGAATGCAAATTTGATGAAAACTTTGCAGTTTTAACAGTACAAAATGAGAAGACAAAATTGCATTTTCAACCCAACATTCTGAGATGTAGATCTACACTTCAACCGCTAAATATATTGGGCCGGAATTTGCTCCAATTCATATCTCCAACAATGCTCCAATTCATATCTAGTAAAATAACCTAAGCCATCTCATCAAACTTAGAGTTAAAAAGTAAAAAGGGAGGTTTTCAAATTTGAATTATCAGTTGATGCAGTTTTTTTTATCTATTTGACAATAGTTTAGCCATTAGATTTTAATTGAAGCACAATAGGAGATATGAGTTTGAGCAAATCTTGATTCAAATTTATAACCAAAGTTTGCACTATTATAACATTGTGATGTTTTTAACTCCCAGCATGATTACTATATTTCAGAAAGAATAACATGGTACATCTTAAAATCTAACAAACAAAAGGGGCGACCTCCTCTCTTTTTCTTTTTTTTTGGTTTTTTTAAGCTCTCTGTTTTTTTTTCTTTTTAGAAACCGTGTTTTGTGCAGGTACATCCCAAGTGCAGATCGTGGGCTTTTTTCAAGAACAAACTACAAAGACTCAAACCAGGGTCTCCTAGCTGGAAGATTTACCCCTGGCAAAATTATCAGCGACCCGAGGGGCAGGGCAGAACCATCTATTAGCAGGAAAAAAAGTCTTTGGCTCATACAGATGCACAATAAAAACTTGCACTAGGCAAACCAGAATGATACAAAATAATAATTCAACTGACCCACCATACAGGTGTGGAAGATTAGTTTTATTATGAATGCATAGTGTTATCATATTAAGCATTCCTACAATACCCAATATGCACATCTTTGTCCATCTGACAAAATCATATTATTAAATTTCAAAATCCAACAAGCAAATGAAAAGAATAACTGAAAATAAACTGTCAATTAAATCAATAAATACCTTCAAAACAGTTTAGTCCAATGGCTGGAAAGAAAAAAAAACACAGACCAACAAAGGAAAAGCATAAATTCTTTAACATAGTATATTTAGAATCCTAGAGACATTTGATACCCGAGATCCGCTCTTAGCAGCTCTTTTCCGTTGAACAAAGTCCATAAGAGGTGTGATTATAGGAGGGTCTTTTGCAGCGCCTGCAAACACAATAATTGAACAAAATCAATGAAAAAAATCCCCAGTCATCTGCCATTACCTTGCCATGCAGAAAATGTTTTATTTCAGATCTTCCTGACTAACCAGCTCGTTCTGCTTCTCTCCTCTCCAATTGTATCTCTGCACTCGGAAGATTCTCAACAGGCTTTGCAATAAATTCAAGAAACTCCAGATACTCAGGATCTAGATGTTCAACAAGGAAATACTTGCGTTTATGAACATATAAAAATGGATGTCATGTGGAAAACCCACATGCAAGAAATAGAAGTGCTAGATTCTAATTAGACAAAAGAAGTACCTTTTTGTATGGTCCCTTCACGACCATCCTTCTTCAACCATTGCTTTGGAACTCGCTGCGAAGGTGCATACTCAACAATAGTTTTGAACTGAGTCCCTGAAAAAGAAAATAAATAAATTAGCTTACAGCCCTTGCATGATATACAAACCACCAAAGTTCAACGTAAGAGGAAGTGTAAACATTACGAGAAATGATAGTCAGTCAAAAACCACCTAGAGAAAAGAGCCAGATTCCGCATCCAAATCAAAACAACTAATTGTGTAATAAGGGGATAACGATATTTCGGGCAAAAAATATTGATGTATTTGAGGAATATATTCAGAAGATGCACAGAAATTACCTTTCTCATTAACAAAAACATGACCATTAAAGAACTCAGCAAAGTCGAAAACATCCTCTGGCCTTTTGAAGTCAATATATGCTCTTGAATAAGTTTGATGCTTCTGACTGCAAGATCATTTTTTGGGGGGAAGGGGGATGAGAAAGTACTTCAGCACACTATTTTATTCAAGCAGAATGCGAATAAGATACCCATGCATCATCAGTATTAAACAAAAAGAACGTTGTCCCCATACTATGAGTATTTACTGTAAAACATCCTTGAAGCACATTTAACCACCAGAAAAACACGATGCTATGTAACCCTTGAAGTGCTCTATGGACTGATATTCATCACGTTGCCAAATCAAATCCCTGACACCAAACTTAATATAAAATACATGAAAATGATAGATCTCAAAAAAGGAATCACAGTAGCAAAGCATTTCGTCACTTCTCCTCAATTGGAGGAAGTTATGTTAGCTCTATGTTGTTGAAATTGTATGGTAGCTTTTAGGTGCCAATGCCCCATAATGCTTGAGATGCTAGACACTTGCCAATTGGAAGTGAGGTAAAAAGGTAAACTCCTCCCATGCACAAGGCTGCCGCAATGGACGGGCTCAGGGACAGGTAGGATGTAGTGATGTACGCATACCTTGCCTGCACATATTAACCTGTGACCTCTAGGTTGCACCCCTACAACTCTACCATTAGGTCACATGTCCGTCAGTACCAATTGCAAGTGATTAGGCCCACAACTATATGCCTTAAGTGATTGTTTATGCCCGACGACAATAATGCTGAATCCTTGAAAAAGGAGGGTGTAAACAACACCCATGAACAAGGCCATCATGGAAAAAGGGTTAGGGAAGGGCAAGATGCACGCAGCCTTACCCTCACATAGGCTGCTATATCTAGGTAACTTTACAACTAGCCAAAAGGCTTGTCTTTTTTAACTGATTTTTTATAGAGCACTTCATCTTAAGCCCTGAACAAACATAATCTAAAACAGAAAAGGTCCAGCAAGCACATCAAATTATCCTAGGCCATGCCTAAGCGAAGGCACTTCCCCAAGGATAATGAGGCATTCATGGGTTGTCTCACTTTTCAAGTTGCCTAAGCAAGCACCAGGTGTGCTCTGATAATATTGCATTAACTTTACATTTTTTATTGGAATCATTAACTATTACATTAGTAACCTGCATATAACATCAAGAAAACAGGGTTCATATCCTTTTTTGTCTCGTGAGAAAACGAGGTCTCTAAGTCAAAAAGAAGAGAGATCCATTTTACTTCTTGTTCGTCAATTGGAAATCAAGACAAACAGGGCACTACGGTGAGATGTGAAAACACCCGATCCCATTCCAACCTCGATATGTGGAATCATCTTGCGCCGGCAGTCAACGGGGTCTCCAAAGGGAGAGTTGAGTTCACTTCCTTTTGACCTAGTCACATCCAAGTAAGGTAGCAGGAATAGATCTACTAGGCCTTGAGTCAGGTTTGAACTCCTCTCCTCTCACTACTCTCTTTGGTTCTGCCTTTAAGAGGCCTGTAGAGGCAGTCTATTTTAATTTTCCAACTTATCACCACATGGTAATAGCATGACATTATTTCAAGATTGATCCCTTTAATTTTTGAGTGAGATACATAAATGTCCCATTAATAAAATGTTGTTCAGGCACCAAAGAGGACCAAATTCCAAAAAAGTAAATCCCACTTCAACACGATATTCCATATCTGGAACTGGAAGCTGTCCCACTTCAAAGCATAGCCACATTGCATGATACAAGTATAATAAATAAAACGGGAATATAAAAATATTTAAACAAGACACAAACACAGATGCTCATATCCACCCAAAAGAGGAAATGACAAACACTTACACATACAGATATACGGTAATAAAGTGCATAAAGACCACCCTAAGTTGTCAGTTGATACATGGTCGGGGAATAAAATAAAAAAGAAAATTCCAAAAGAAATCCTGTTAGTTGATGCTTATAAGAATGATACATGGCGTCACAATGTCATATGTAGAGGAAGCACATGGCATCATACATAGAAGAAGCTTGATAACAGAAATTCATGTCAGCACACCAGGGGTTCAAATTGAATCCTATGATTGCTATCCACTATAAGGGAATCATTGATAAACACCAACAAATCCAGTTGATACTAATTCATAATTTCATGCAGCATTACTTAATATAAAGCCAAACTATCACAAGAACTTTTTAACATTCCTCTCCCCACCCCCAAAAAAAAGACAGAAAAAAAAAGGAGAAAAATACCAAGTTTCTATTGAATCCATTACCCATTCAGCTTACAGGGCATCAATTAGAATGAGCAATTTATATTTCCATAAACATCGTCCTAAACAAGCAACGCTTATCAACATACATAAACCATAACAAATAATTTGTTAAAGTCATTCAATTGCCTATTTACAAACCCAAACACATTCAACTTCCCTAACCCCAGAAACGCTCCACTAAAAAAGAACAAAATTAAAACACTAAGTTTAACCCGTTTAATTACATAAACCTGTGCTTTAAAGAATGGCATCCTCGGTAAATTGAAGAGAGTAGCAAAAAACTGGAAACCCCAAAATCCTTATTGAAAAAAGAAACTTGCAACAAAAGCACAAACCCTGACCTGTTCTTTCCTGGGCAAAATGAGACCCAGTTGTAGCGTCCCGCGAAGGCAGAATCAACCTGGCCCATGAGCATAGCTTCAGAAATCGCCGGCGGCAGGTGTCGCAACACCACCTTGGTCCGATCCGACCAGCCTTTCATACCCTGAAAACCCTAGGAATCTAAAAACCAAAAAAGGAAGAAGAAAACTAAAAAAAAACCCCACGCTTCAGCCAAATATCGCGAGAAAGACTTCAATATCTCTGTAAGATCACATCTTCTTCAATTTGCACCGATCGAAGTCGATTCGTAGTGCCCTAATTTTGAATTCGAGCCCCAATCGCCATAGAAGAAAGGGAGAGAACAAGAGAGTGAAGCAAGGAAAATTAAAAAGATTGCGTGGTATATCAAATTATCAATACAGTTATGCGGTAAGATTTGATTATTAATACATAATTTATAATTATAATTAATATTAATACATAATTTATAATGTTCATAATATAATTTTATCAAAAAAAAATAATGTTCATAATATGATAGAAGTAAATACAAAATGTTGGCAGTAGAAAAAAAAAAGTAAATATATAAAAGATCAACATTATTTGCACCCTATTTTTTCCTAAATACACCTCACTCTAATGTATTTAAAGAGTTAATGAAATGTACTTAGTAAAAAACGGGATGCAGATAATGTTCATCTATATAAAATCTATACCTATGTATAAACTATAAAGCAGATGCTCTAACAATTGTTGAAATTATTTGGACACTTGGACTGCTAAAACCCTCTGTTTCTTCCAACATGGACTTTCCACTCTTCCTTATATCTATTTCACTCACTCACAAGTTCTCCAATAAAACATGCCTAGAGGCAATAAAAAAGAAAGAAAAAAAACGTACGACATCAAAGTCGTTTCGTGTTCTACGGACCTGTTGTCCGTTTGTTGCTCCCGTTTTCAGTTTCCATAGCCCACTAAATTTGCAAGGTTCAATGCAAGGTTTGAGGGTAACTCAGGTGAAATATGGAAGGTTTGGTCTCTAATTTCTCCCACCTCCACTGAATTTGCAAGGTTTGAGGGAGGCTCAGGGTAATTTTGTAGAATTGCAGGAATTTGCGGATTGTAAAGTTCTCCTTCAATTGGCTCATGTGTATGAGGTTAGAATTCCTCTTTTATCTGCATGAAGCTTTAGCACACTTCAATTGATGCTAAGCTTGAACATTCTTCTAATTGTTTCATTGAAACTATTTTAAAAAATGATGGCCAAGTGAGTACGGCCCTCATACTGATTTTGACATCTAAGAGACATAGGGCTAGTTTGGTAGAGCATTTACAAAGTATCTGATATGCCAGCAAAAATGGTGATAACAGAAATGCTGGACAATTTTAGTTGTAGATATGTTGCTTGAATGTTGGGTAGGTGTTTGGTTGAACTTTTACTGTTAACGTTTGTGCTGTGTAGCATATTATGATAAATTACGTGCTGGGGTATTATACATTTTAGTTGTATACGCTGTATCCAAGCATACAAATAATTAAATAATGTAATTAATCAATTACCAATTTAATTAAATTAATAAATTTATTTATTTATTTATTAAATAAGAAGGACAAGCAAGACAGTAACTGTACCAATTTAATTTAATTTATTTATTCAGTACGAGCAAGACGGTAACTGGAGATGAGAGTTGAGTTCGTAACTTAGGTCAAATAAGGGTATATTTGACATAAATTAAAGATACTAATAAATTATAAATTAATTAATTAATTAAAATTTTAATAACAATTAATTTATTTATTTATTAAATGAAAAATATTTTAATAAAACTATTCCTTAATATGAGGGGTAAAATTGGAATAACGGCCATCAATGAGGATAAAAAAGAGAATGAAAGTTAAATGCTACACAAATGCTTGTTAGGAGTAGCATTGACAAAATAGTATAAAATGCTCCAGAAAAAACTCTCGGATTATGTGCCCACAAATTGTTGTTTGGCAAACAACCAACATTTATACTACTTTGTAGTATAAATGCTAGTTAAAATTGTTGCCCAAACGGGCCTAGATGGTTTGCATGTTTATTCTAAATTTCTCTACAATTGGCTTATAAATTTGTGTAGTAACCGGTTTTCGTCCGGCCAAAAATACAAAAATATAAAATATATAAAAAAAAAAAAAAAACAAAAAACAAAAAAAAACAAAAATGGAGTAGCCGAAAGTGGAGTAAAAAAAAAAGAGAGAAAGAAAAAAAAACAAAAAAGAATGAAGAGGAGATGGTGAAGTGGAAGACAAGAGAGAGTGGGAGGGGAAAAGAAGTGGCAAAATTTAAGGAAAAAGGAGAGACAAAAAGAGTGGGGGAGAAGAAGTGGCAAAATTTAAGGAAAAAAAAGAATAAAGAGAGGAAGGAGGAGAGCCGCAGGGGGAGGAGAAAAAAAGAAGAAAAGGGGGGAGAGAAAATTGGGAGGAAAAAGAGGGAGGAGGCCAAAGGAAAAGAAGAAAAAAGGGCCAAGAGAGGAAGGGAGAGAAAAAAGGCCAAGAGAAAGAGAGGAGAACCGGGAGAAGAAAAGAGGGAGTTCGAGAGAAGAAAAGCGGTGTGGTTTCATCTCTTTGAGAAGGTTAGCTCGCACATATCTCTACCATTATTGATTCTATTCCTCTGGTTCTATTTATGCATGTTCGCAGTCAATTTCTAAGACTATGATGCATTCTTCGGACTCTGTTTCTGAGATGGTAATGGTGTGCACAGGCTTCTATCATGCTCTGTTTTTATGAATATGGCTCCATTTTAGACCCGATTCACATCATTGGTTTGTGTTGAGGATAAGTAACCGAGATGCCGCATCATTGGTCTTTGTGTGTGCATATATATATGGTGTACGTGTATATATATATATATAATGTGTGTGTGTAAGTTCCAGGTGCATGTGTGTATATATATATATGGTGTGTATATAGCGTGTGTGCATATAAGTGTGTCTCTGTGTGTGTGCATATATATATGGTGTACGTGTATATGTATATATAATGTGTGTGTGTAAGTTCCAGGTGCATATGTGTGTATATATATATTTATATATGGTGTATATATAGCGTGTGTGTATATATGTGAGTCTCTGTGTGTGCGTATATATGTACAATGTGCGTATATATGTATATGTGTGGTGTGTATATATATATATATGACATGTGTATTTGTGTGTGTATATGCGTACAGTATGTGTATATATACTATGGTATATATCTATGTGTTTGGTCTACAGTGTATATATATATGTTGTGTGTGTGTGGGTATGTGCGTACAATAGATGTGTGTATATTTGTGTGCAGATGGTGTGTATATATATATGTATACAGTGTTGCATATATATATATTGTGAGCATGTGTGTATTATATGGTGGGTGTGTGCATGCGTTCATACAGCGTGTGTATATATATATATATAGATTGTATATGTGCTTGTATATGTGTATATTCCAGTTTGTATATTTGTATATATGTGTTTATGTATGCATATTTATAATGTATATGGACTTAATTTGATTTGAGTTTTTATGACGTTGGATCCCATTTGACCATTCTTGTGTTTGTGTTTGTGTTTGTTGGGCTTGGATCGGGCTTGGTGACCGCTTGGGCCGGAGGGCAACTTAGAGGATTTGGGCCGGATTTGAGCAATGGGTCCCGTGGGCAACATCCCAATTGTTGTATAATATTTTATATTTGTCTTGTGTACATAATTGTAAAGAGTAATCCTTGTAATAGGATAAAAATAGTGGATGTAAAATAGAAATACATACATAAATATGTTAGGGTGCTAGAAGCATATAGATATTAGGAATTGATTTTGTGAATGATGTTTGCATTAGAATGCATGCTTAGGACTTTGATTTCTTACATTATGCCATGATGCCTTAGACGTATGCTAGGATTATTTGAATGTCATGAAAATAAATGCAACGCGTTAGTCATTGGATTAATCCAAGCCGTCTCACATTAATAAAACACATCAAGATTAAATTATGGAATCCTTATGTTTTGTTTAAATACCAAAGAGCCTTCAAGATATTGGGGTTCTATTGGCATTCATCCAAAACATTTGGATTTCGTGGACTCGGAAAGCAAATATGTTTTTAGGGATTAGGAGAATTTATTTACGGATTCAACGGTGAGTTTAAAGATATTTGACTCATTCAATGAGCCATAAATGGATTCTTTCTTTTCTCATGAAGAACATAATTGTGAGTAAGACTTGAATTGAACATTATTCCTTGATTGTGGGCCCTTTTGGTACATCAACCAAATCCTCAAGAGTCCTTTTTCCCAAATATCCAAACCCACTCCAAGTGGTGTTTTCTCCAATCCTTGGCCAAGCCGGGAATGGCCCCAATGATCCCGTGCACCTTGTTCTCCAAACCACTCCAAGTGGATTTTTCATTTACATCCCAATAAAACCCATCAAAATGGGATTTTCAAAAACAAATTAGAGCCAAATAGGAAAACATTCAAAGGTAACCGTTTTTGGGAGTTGTGGGGTGCCTAACACCTTCCCCATGCTCAATAGACCCCCTTGCCCATTTTTCTCGTAGACCAGAACGGATGTCCAATTGCATCCTAAAAATCAATTGGTGGCGACTTCATTGTTTTTCAAGCCGGTTGCTTCAATTTGAATTTTAGTATATTTTTGTAAAATAAGGGTGCAAGATCAATAATATTCTCACTAGTGTGTGGATGATTCCTACAGCTTCATATGTTTGATTTTCCAACCCACTTTCATATGCATATCCTCTAGAAATAATCCAACGATGGCGGGACACTTTTTTTTCTCTTTTCAATCTTACTTAAGCTCTTGAAAATTAATAGTTTGGCCCTTTCTGCACTATTGGTTATACATAAGTATATTCCTATCAAAAACTTAGCTTGGTTTTTGCTTATCAAATATCGCAATGTTTAGTTATCTTTTGTCTAATGCTGAAAAATGTTTAAAGTAGTCAGGTTGCATTTTATGATCACATTTATGGTGTATTCACAATTTAAGATTTCCTCTTATCTGTATCTATAACACTAAATGTTGAGGAGCACCCTGTCTAAGGGGTTTGTATCCCCATTTCTATTGAACAACCAAAAAGAAAATTAATAATTATGAATGTTAAGGTGGAAAAAAACAGGTTAGAGCTTCCAACTAACATTAAACTATGAGATTTTCTATAAGTATTTAAGTAGCTGATCTTATTATTGGATGAGTTTTGGGTATTTTGTCTATTTTTAGTCTCATTTGAGATCATTGATTTTGGCCTTTTTTATTTACACTTTATAGTATGTTTGGGTCAGTATTGAGTGCATTCATGATTTACATCTATGAAAGTGGGTGCTTTAATGATGAAAGTGAGGGATTTCTGCACTTGCATTTGTTCTACATTTATCGTCTAAGTTCGCTTATAATATGAAATTTATTTGACTTGAAATGTTAATAACCCATTCGATGAAGCTAACCTTAATTTCTTTGCCTAACAAGTTTATGTTTTAACTCATAAGTTAAACTTTTTGGCTTTTGGTATTTTTTCTTTATTATTTAACCAATAATAATCAAAATCTTCATATATGTGGTTGTAATTCGTCATCAAATACTTAGCTATTTAGTTAGGGTTATTAGTTATCAAATTATAGTTTTTTAGACCTACTGCTTTGGTCACTTGCAATATGTATTATAATTATTCTCTTTAATACATATGCTCACAATCTTACCATGAATTCAACAACTGGTACTAAAAGTATGTGATTGTTAGTTGACATTTACCTACTAAAACTTATTCATTGCAGGTTGTGTAGGAAACACTTGATAAAGCCAATTTAATCGAGAGGGACCTATCTGCAGTAACAGTAACTATTAGCCCTGGCCTAAGTCTCCGTCTTAGTGGTAATTGAAATGTAATTAGCTGTTGGACTACTGTTCCCGTTCTCCTACTTCCCTACATCTGTCGTCGACATTCTCCTACTTCTATATAACCAGTGGTTGGAAAACCTTGGGGTTTTTCTTGAATCCTACATTTGTTGTCGACATTCTCCTACTTCCATACAACTGGTGGTTGGGAAACTTTGGCGTTTTTCCTGAATTTCTAGGTCAGTTTTTTGTGGTTAACTCTATCAATGACTCATTTCTTTTATTTCTCAACAAAGAGAATTGATTTTGTATAGCTTGCACTGCGTTGTAAATAAGTTTTGGGATCATGGCACATTACATGTTGATAGCGATGGATTTCCGCTTTATATGAGAAGAGATGCGGGGAATTTTGTTAAGAAGAAAAAAGATAAAACTCGACAATCACTATATTGTCCCTTATAATAGGTTTTTGTTGGTCAAATAACAGGCGCACATAAATGTTAAAGTTTGTAATCACTCCAGATCAATCAAGTATCTCTTCAAATACGAATAAAGGTCCAGATAAGGCAACTATTGTTTTTTGAAATCGACGCCATGGTAATGATAGTGCTTCTCTTAATATTTCTACAAGTGAGGCTTGTTGGAGGATTTTTAATTTTGATACTAATTATCGTGATCTTGCAGTTCAAAGATTGAGCTTGCATTTGCCGAATCAACAATCAATCATTTTTTCAGGATGGATCAAATATTCAAGATATTTTGAATAAAATTGATATTGAAACAATCATTTTCATGTAATGGATAAAAGCAAATTTTGAAAATGCGGATGCAAGATAATTTGCTTATGTCAATTTTCCAATTGAGGATTCCACATGTGAAATAAAGCAGAAATCATATCTTGTAGAACTCATATGCAAAGCTTCACCTATAATTTGGGATGAGGCACCTATGGCAAACAATTATTGTTTTGAGAGCCTTGATCGAACACTTCGTGATATTCTTAGGAAAACGTACGATGATAGCGAAAATAAGACATTCGGTGGTCTGAAAATTGTTCTTGGTGGTAATTTCAGATAAATATTACCTGTTGTTCCTAAGGGTGGAAGACAGGATATTGTCGGGTCATGCATCAAATGATCTTATCTTTCGAACCATGTCGAAATTCTTTATCTTTCAAAAAACATGAGACTTGATTTTGCTACTGATGATAGACAGAGACGTGAAGTTGAAAATTTTTCAAAGTGGATTATTAGTATTGTAACAACTCATCTTAGAGGGGGGTCTGCAAAATTACTAAACCAACCTCGACCATCAAATTTTTTTTCAAACTCTTCAAAATAAAGTTATTATTAAAATAAATACTACAAATGTTCAAAATTCAAAATTTGCGGAAGCTGAAATGATAAAATCCACACAAATACACGACTCATAACCCTACAAGATCCTAGTATCCATGTAACCAAGATCACATCGTCGGAAGCTAGTCACCATCAATGAACTCACTTGAAAGCTGGGAAACAAAATAGAGGGTGAGCTATAAAGCCAAGTAGGGGTAAGTACCCGACAGGAACCCAGATACCTATGTGGTAGGTATCCGAGTGCGTAACAATCACACAAACAAATCGAACAACAAACAAAGTAAAGAGTAGATTAAATCTACTTGAACCGAGAGTAACAATCAATCACAATAAAAATGACAGATAATAATCAATATGATCATTCCACAGATAATACCCACAACATATTGTATATGAACGAGCAATATACTCATGCAATCATACATATCACAACTCCAACACAATCATCCATCCAACGCAACAATCGATCGTAGCACACGACAGTCCAGAATAACCATCGGAGGCCATGACACTCAAACCCATCCACAATCTCAAAGCCAACACACAATTGTCTAGAACAACCATTAGAGACTGTGGTGCACAAACCAACCACACCTATCAAAAGGCAACATGCGACAGTCTGGAATCACCATCGGAGGTCGTGACACCAATAACCATTCATATAATTCCACAAACCACAACCAACCATATAATATAATATAACTAACAACAAGCCACAAGTGAACAACAACAAAAGCCACCAACACAAATTCCATAATAAACCAAACAAAAACAACAATACTATCGTTTTAATGGAAACTACACCATCGACACTCATCCAAACCAACTAGTTAATCATGATGCATGTCTTCAACATAAATTTTCAAATGATTCAATCTTTGTTTAGAAAAATATATTTTATTCTCTAAAATATGATGAAAGGCTCTACAAAGAACCTAATCAAATTCAAAATATTATTATGTGATTTACACATAAATTTATGAAGAAATATAAGTAATATTTGGATAATGCTTAAGGCCCCCAAAAAGTGACCCCCAAAAGATTCCAATTTAATATGGAGTGTTGGATGTGAAGTGGGTCCTACATGTGTGTTTTAATCAATGATTATTTTAATGCCACGTATATTTGGGGGACTTTTTGGGATCATATTTTGGGGGTCTCTAGCATTGTCCATAATATTTTCAATTTTTTTTGGCAAAAGGTTTAGGATAAAATTTATTTATTTAAAACATTTTCTAGCCAACCAAATTACCAAATTGTTTCATGCCAAATTCACATGTTGAGAGAATCAAATTGAATATCAAAGCACACTTACAATTAAGAACAATCAGAATACTGAAAGGAATTTATCAACGTGTACGTTACAGCGAGATCAACGAAACAATCGAGAATGAATATCAAGTACTAGTCAAGCGAAAGGAGCGATTCATGAAATCATACTAAAAAGGAAATATTGGACACTAGAGGCCAAAAAATGTGAGAATCCCTACCTCGATAGCAATGACACAATAATCTATGCATCTACAACGTCGAAAGAGCCTCCTCGATCATATGTTTGATTGTTTTTCGAGCCCATTCGGCCTTGCCGCGTATAGTCTGTCTCGATCTCATTGGGCGGGGTCCACTATAGTGTTTCCCTACCAGAATCACATCTTGAGACTCTTAGTCATTGAATCCTTAAATCCTCTCTAATACACACACACATATGTATCTTATATATGTATACACACGTGTAATATTATAGTATATCTAAATTCATGTACCTATCAGTGCTAAACATATTACCCCATTTGTTTTACTTGGCTAGTTTATCATGTCATAACTTTCAACTTAGGAATGGTTAGGTCTCGAGTTGCATGTGTAGTATCTACTAGTAGGGCATGTCAAATCTGGTGAACTCGTACGGTGGGGGGCGGGGTTGAGTTCATATAACACCGAGCATCAAGTTGGAAACGTCGACAGTCGCAATGCGCCATAAAGACCCATGGAGCTAGAGAGTAATTAGAGAGAGAAAATCTTACCCCGTTGCTTCTTTTCCTTCGTACTGCTAAAACTGGTGGTTTTGGCGGTTATGTACATCATCGATGACTGTCTGTTGAGTCCATTGGTTGAAGGGCTCCTACCGATATCGTCGTTGTGTTCTAACGTCTTTGGCGTGAGAGAGAGAAGAGAAGAGGGTTTACATATATATTTAGATTTCTATCATTTTTTTAAACCCAAAAGTTTCAATTAATCATTATTCGACCCTCCTTATTTTATTTCATTATATCCAAGCCCTTATTTCTAAATTTTCAATCTCCCCAAATTTTAAAACTTAGTTCTGCTAAACCCAAAAATCTGGGGTTTTACAAGTATAGGTGATGGAATTATATCAGATAGTAATAATGAAGATTGGGTGAGTATTCCGGTTGATCTAATACTAGAGTGCAGAGAAGATCCATTGATGAGTATTGTAAATAGTATTTATGGTGACCTTTATAAAAAATATAATGATTGTTAAATTACATACCCATATTGGGTGCTCCTTATATTGAGCCATTTATTTGGGCCTAGCTGACCGGACCTCTATTTTGAGGTCCTAATACTATCTAATTAGGAGGTTCTAGTGCTTATAGTAATTCATTTGTGTTTAAATAAAGTAATTTTACCCTTATACATGTTTCCCATTGGTTCTGCAGGAAATCGGGCTTAAATGACTGAATTGGGCAAGTTGGAGCACTTTTTGGGCACTTTTTGCTGTGAGGTGTCGGGACTTAGATTATGAAGATATTCTTGAAGACTACAAGCTCCAACGGTACACTAATCTATGGCCGAGATTGAATTGTTTTGAATTATGAATGGATTAGATTACAACAAGACTTGAAGGGTTAAGATGATCATTTAAAGGTGAATCCAACGGTTGTGCATAAGACAACATTCTTGCTTGCAATTTTTGACTTAAAAGAAGATCTTACTTTATTTTTGGAGTCAAAGATGGCTGCAAGTTACTACACATTTAAAAGGAAATTGTTGGAGATACCAATGCCAAGATTTGGTGCAAGTTTGATCAAATGGTCAAAGATGACAAAATTGTTGGAGATACCAAGGTCAAGATTTGGTGCAAGTTTAATCAAATGGTCAAAGATGGCTGCAAGTGCACATGACAACTCAAATCTTGCAAAGCTAGACTTGGAAAATAATGCAAGTGCAACGGCTACATATTGCAAGGTTGAGATTTAATGATCTATTCATTCAATGGTCAAGATTTGCACATGTAATTGAAGGTCGAGATTTGAAGATGGAAAAAGATCCAATGGTGGAAATCACAAGAGCTTGGAATCAGACCTTGTTCTCACAAAGTTGGAGGCATGAAGCGTCCGGACACCCGTCCGGACACCTACGGCGAATCTGCAATTTTCTGCACCGAAATTTCAAGGGTATTTGGGGTAAATCATGTATGTAACCAATGGGAAACGATTTTATAAGGGTAGTTAGGTATTTTCTATTGTAAAAAGAGAAGAAAACCCTAAGATTTGGTTGGCTTCCAATTTTATTCATTGACTTCTCCAAGAGGAAGCCACCATAGGAGTATTGTTTTTTCTCTCTATTTCTCTCTCTAAGTTTTTCTTGGTTTCTTGTGATTTCGTGTGTAGACATTGATTTTCATCTATAAAATTGATGTTTATGTCCATTATGATGAGTGGCTAAGTTCTCTTTCTAGTTTCTAGTCCCAAACGGTGGGTGCTCGGTTTCGATTACTTAAGGTATGCTCAAAGAATCGTAGCTTCGATTTCTCTCTTTTAATTTCGTGATAGTTGTGTGCTATGGGAATGACATATTTGCTTGTATTCTTGGATTGTCTAGTCTAGGGATTGCATCTAATGCGTTCGATTGAGAATTGTTAAACCCATTGCATGATTTCCTTAATTAATTGAGTTTTTCATTGCATAGCTATTAATTATGGCTCCGTTTGGCACAGCGGAAAAATTGATTTTCAATGCTAGCGGAAATGCTGTGAAAAATATGCTGAGCTTAAAGCTGTGAAATATGCTGTGAGGTGTTTGGTGAAATAAAAACTGACGCTAGCGGAAAAACTGTTGAATTAAAGTATTATAATATTAGTTTTTTATATTTATATTAAAAGTAATCTAATAAATATAATTCTTATTAAAATTAATTTTAAGTATTCATTTAATTAATCAAATATAATTTATATTTAAAATTAATTTGAAGTAATTTTTAATTAATCAACTTAATTTTCTTACATTTATTGTATTTTTTAATTTATATTTAAGTAATCAATTAATTTTCTTATATTTATTGTATTTTTTAATTTATCATTATGTATTAAAATTAAACACCTATAAAATTAAAAGTCTTAAATATAAATATTTTATTTGTATTTTTTAAATTAAATTAATTTTATTTTAATATTAAATTTACTGTTATAATAGTTATAAATGCATAAATATAATTAATTTATTAAAAAATAGTTTTATTTAAACCATTAAACACAATTAAGTGGGTCCCATTAATAAAATAATAATACTTTTATCTAAAAAGTGTGGGACCCACACATTAAAAATTTTTTTAAAAAAAACTGCAGCTTTTTGGCGTGGGACCCACGCCAAAAAGCTACAGCGGCAAAACCGCTGTACAAAAGAAGCTCCCATTGGGAGCTTCTTTTGCGCCAGCGGATCCGCTGGAAATTTTCGCCTGTTTGGCATGACGGAGCCGCAAAGCGGCTCCGTGGGCGGCTCCGCTTGTGGAGCCGCCCTGCCAAACAGGCAGTATGTGTATTGATGATGGGGTTTTGGGTTAAATTAGGAATGTGCATGGGAGAGTTATGGTTAATTGATCTTTGAGTGTGAAACTAGGGTGTTAGCCAAGCCAAGCCCCAAGGGGGAATATTAATTCATAATATTAGGTGCTTATCCCTTTGCGTTCATCGTAGATTAAGAGACCCGATGGCCTACATGTATGAATTGAAGTCTTATAGCCCAATTCTCTTTGCATATGCATGATTGATAGTATCACACAATGCATTGTGTATGGTTGTGTGTGTTTGCAATGATACCTTGAGTATGAGAACCGAGTAGCCACCGGGACGGATTAGAGACTAGGTTTTTAATTAATTGTTTTAAATCCAATTTGTGCTTACTTTGATTACAAAATCGCTCATGCTACCGAGTCATTCGGCCCATTTCTTTTACTTGCTTTAATTTGATATTCATTGTGTTTATTAGTGTTAGCTAGTCATTTGCATATCATTCACTTCAAATTTGCATTGCTTCCTCGTGGATCGATACCGGACTCACCGGTTTATTACTTGACGATACCCTACACTTGGGGTAAGTACACACACACACACTTTGGTGTCGGTCACTAGCCCATTTATGATTCCCATATCTCCAACAATAGAAGCACATATTATGACAAGTTCAAGTAACATGGCAAAGGTACTTATACCGAGGATAGTATTATCATCTTCAGATGTTAAGATGCCCTTCACAATGATACAAAGACAGTTCCTTGTCGCAGTTTACTATGCAATGACCATTAATAAAAGTCAAGGACAATCTTTGAGACACGTAGATGTTTATCTTCCAAAGCAAGTGTTTTCATATAGTCAGTTATATGTTGTTGTATCGAGGGTGACGAGACGAAAATGACTAAAAATATTGTAGGCAGATGATGAATGTGAAGAGAATAATAAAGTAAGGAACGTTGTTTATAGGAAAGTTTTTGACTTATAGAAACCAACATTGTACTGATCACAAACATACAAAATAGTGCTAATAAAAATCCATGAGTTGGGAAGCTAAAATAGCAAGATTTATGTCATACCAAAGAAAAAAGTTCGTTAAAGCACCCGAAAAAGGAATCTGAGTGCATACTGTAGAATAGGAACCAAGATAGCAAATTCCCCATGACGAAGATTGAAAGGAGATTCCCTAGTAGGAATAGGTCTGTAGGGAAAAGGAATCCTATACTGCCTCCTAAAACCCTCAACCTTTTCTTCAGTAAATCTACAATCCAACCTTCGAGCTCTGAGATATTTGATCTCCTATACCCTCTTCGAGCATTGGGAAGAACATTCCTTTTCAGACTCTAAAGATTCATTCAAAGCAAAAGCAGAGGTATCTTTAAGATGTTTGGAATAAGAAAGGATTGCTTGGAAGATTAAGGATAGGTCTGCCTCAAAAAATTAAAGGCTTGTAAACATTGAAAATGACAGGCCTCTCGCTATTTATACTAAGGAGTAGATCGACTCAACGGATGAGATTTGAAGACTCTTCGCATCCTCCGATCTGAGCCACTGATCTCAAATTTTGAAAAGTTTCTAAAAAACTGTGAAGAGCAATAAATGAAGACTTCTGAATCGAAAAAATAGGTTCAGCTTAGTGCATGCATGCCTCGTGGCATATGATAACACCAATTTTACCCCTAGCAAAAAACAAACACATGGCTCCTCAAAAGTATAAATCTAAAACATAATTTGGTAAATCTACATCGACTCAAGTCAACAGGTACAACAAATATCAAGATGGGCAAACACCAAAACTAGGTGTTATCTCTGAATGCCTTCCCTACAGACCTATTCCTACTAGGGAATCTCCTTTCAATCTTAGTGATGGGGAATTTGCTATCTTGGTTCCTGCTCTGCAGTATGCACTCGGATTCCTTTCTCGGGTGCTTTAACGAACTTTTTTCATTGGTATGACATAAATCCTGCTATTTTAGCTTCCCAACTCATGGATTTTTTTAGCGCTATTTTGTATGTTTGTGATCAGTACAATGTTGGTTTCTCATATACCGTTATGCCTCATCTTCTCTTTCTTTGTCATCTGCCGAAGTTTTCCAGTTTCTAGTACTTAAAATTTAAGAAAAGCCATATGTCCCTGAAGTATGCATCTTTCAACAATGACCGGAGACAAGCTTCAGTTTTGTTCTGGTTCCAATTGATGCACATAAGCATCTTCCTTTTCGTATGAATTGAAGTCTTCCTAAGCTTAATAAGTTCTCTTAGTTGTCTGAGATGAATTATTATGATGTGAACTACTATACCGACCTCAATAAACTTTTCGCTATTCATACTTGTCTATCCTGCTCAAATGGATACATACTCAATCCGTGTCATTCGTATAAAGACTCTAAAAGTACGAGGTATTACACTGCTAGTATATTTGTTAAACTTTCACTTTCTTGTTTGGTAAAGCTTTTTTTTTTCAATTTCAACATTAGCTTATTCTTATAAGTCGTAAAAAATAAGTTAGTTAAGCTACGAAATAAGTTATCACATATTTGGTAAAACTTATAACGGACTCTATCTTATAAATTATTAAAAAAACATATTACGTCTAATTTAAAGGACAGATGTATAAATACAAATGTATAAATTATTTTATTCTGGCATTTTATGATTTTTTATTTTATTCTAATATTTATTATTATATTGAATTTTAAAATTTAAACTTATAATTATAAATTACAAAATATTTTTAGATTTATAGATCAATAACAACCTTTTCTTTTTTTGTTTTGTTTCGTAGTGTCTATTCAAAGGGACGAATATTTCATCCAATAAAAATCGTACCTTTTATAAGAAGCATATTCAACATTTAAAGCCCTAGATCACAACTGTCATGTTAGTGATTTTGATGCGGCTGTATATAATAGAATCATCACAGGTCTTCTCTGCTCGGATGGATTGGGGTAGGCTGTTATTAAAGAATAATAGCAGCCTGTATTTTTGTTCTAATCTCAGCTATCCATTTGATCTATTGGTTAAAATAAGAGCCACGTAAGCAATCCTCTCAAAAGGAGAAAGAAGTCTAGTCTTTGATGGCTCTTGCATCCCTTCGTTCTCTCTTGCTCTCGCATCTCTTTGATAGCTCCAACAAATACTATCACTGGGGCTTGATCTTCCGCCGAATTTTTTCAAGTTCAATGCCTTCTAAGCCGACGCCGTTCTCAAGTAACATCCCCTTATCTTACTCCCTCTCTATTTGTCTCTGTTCAACTGCCAAGTAGGTTTTTTTCTATAACTTTACCGTCGAATCGAGTTTTTTCTGGGTCTCTCGCCTTAGATTTGTGTAGGTATGATGTTGATAGCGTGGATCTAAGCATGAATTTGAGAAACTGATGATTTATCGTGCTATGTTTTATTTGGTTACATATTGGTGATTACTCTCAATATAATATTTATTTATTTTTTCCTATCTATATTTGTATTCCAGGTGATCATTCATTAGCAGGCATACCCAGTTTTGACACTATTGAAGAACCTGAAGGTCCTGAACGATTGTTCTTCTTCGTGTTTGACTTCATGCGAATGTCACAGAAAAATGCATAACCTCTCAACCTTCTTGTCCTCTACTAGATCCATTACTTGAAATTATGGATTGCCTGCCACCATTTGTATCATCAAAATAGTTGATGTAGAAATTGAACTATTGTATATGTTTGTCAAATTTCAATGATGGGAGTTAGCCCTGTGCATATTAAATTTTGTCCAATAAAATTTCATTTCATAGTTTTGATCCAATACCTTTTGGTCTCATACAAGAAAACAAATGGAAGAACCAAACAACTGCTATGAAGTCTTAACATTCACAGTATATTCAGATAAAACAAAGGCCATATGGTCAAAAATTACAACTTTCTTAACAAAATAATCACATATCATAGGACAAAAATGTTTCATATGTTCGATGATGATGGTCTTGGCACTCCTCCGAAGCTTCTCATATATTCTGAAGTCATTTGCAATTGTCCTATATTTGTAGTGCTAAAATTTCCAAGAATTGGCAAATTCCTCCAATGTGCAATATCCTGATAATAGAAACAAAATCAGTATATGGTTCAGAAAGTCACTACATTTTGTATTACTTATATTTGCAAAACTTACTTGCAAGTTGTAACTCAAATCAGTTTGAGGCTAAAAGCCAAGTCCCTCCATACTCAATTGATTGACATTTGATGCACCAATATGGGGCCTTATTTGCATTGAGTGTACCTAAGATCAACAACAATTTAAGAACATAAGTAACAAAAAAAATCAGTGGGGTCTTTTTATCCCTTCCAAATGATTATGTTCAGAAACAAAATCATATACTTTGTACTTTCCACTCTTCCGATCATGTGAAAGAAATAATCTTGCTTTACAATTAGTTCTTGTCTCTACTCTATGGTTACCGCTAGTTCGACGCTTGTCTTCTCTTCGAATGCCTTCTTTAGAGCACACAAATCCTCTACTAGTAATTTGATCATCTTTCGGACTCTTATTTTTGAAATCCTTTCACACTGAAAACCCCATTTTTTCCCATAATTGAATCAATATTCCCAAGCCTCTTGTAGCATATTAAATACAATTCCAATATGAGGTGTCAATTCCTCAGCGTTGTCATCCATAATAACACTTGACATCTGCATATTAACATGGTAGAAAAACTATTTTAGAAACAGAGCAAATGATAAAACAACATGTAAACCAATGACCTATTATAAGAACATAAAAGCAATTGTTTAGGCTTGCAATAAACCCCAGAATAGCTATAATCAGACTAGTTTAGACTAAAATTTTGAGAACTTTAATTGACAAACAGAACCTACCATCCTATACCACCCTGAACAACGTACATTCCTCGTCTTTAAACAACAAATTTTCTTTAGCCAATGAGAAAAAGCTATTGCTATATGGATGCTAAATCAGAGTGGCCACCAAAAGCAAAAGTCGAAAAACTATACAAAATCCCAAATAATATTCTATTTGTAGTGGCACTTCCTATTCTTCTATCAATCCTCACCACCTATGACCCAACTAATATCAATCCAAAACACCAGTACCAAGGCGATCAATTTCAAAATTTAGAAAACAAAAGTGCAAGCATTCAATACAAAATCTATAAAGAATCGAAGGAGAAAATGAATACTTGTACCCAAGAACGGCGAGAAAATTGTGAGCATGATAGAAAGTCTGAGAGATAGATGATGATTGAGGTGCACCCATGGCCACAAATAATCGACAAATCCATCTGTTTTCGTCCGTCTATGTTAAGAAAGAGATGAAAAAAAAACGCTGCATATTCTGACTTATTTCAAAATAACCCTAATTTGCAATCACAAATGGGAGGGAAATTTTAATGCTTACGTGGCTCTTATTTTAACCAATAGATCAAATGGATGGCTGAGATTAGAACAAAAAAAGAGGCTGCTATTATTCTTTAGTAACAGCCTACCTCCTTTGCCTTGGGCTTCGTTTGCAGTGGATGTGATTGTCATTATTTCGGGTCAAATTGCAAATACATTTCATAACCTTCAAGAAGGATTGCTCTTGGACGCAAAGCAAAATTGGTTTTATGCATTCTGGTAATTGGATTCCAATGAATACTGCCCCTATATAATTATATAATTTGCCAACATCTTATGGAGTGCAGCTTTCAAGCTTTCGAGGTAAATATAACTCCAAATGTGGATGTGGAACTACATGTACCGTCCAACAGAAACAAGATCTTGCCTTCTTAACAAGTTGCAACTTTGGAAGCATTCAAATTCTTCCACTGCAAATACAAAGAAACAAGATCTTATTCAATTTCTAAATCACGATTCACAGAAGACGAGCCAAAAAGGAATGTGAAACAATAGCTGACAAAAAATTATTGCATTGATGATTTTCTTCTTCAAGAACAAATGACAACATTTCCTCCCAGAAAATTTCAGACAAAAAGCAATTCCCTCAGCTATCAAGAACCCCAATTCCCCAGGCACGACTAAATGTACAATTCTGCAAAAGGGAACACAAAAAAAATATCTAGTCAAAGAAATACAATGAACTCCTGTATCTGCCGATTCAAAACTTTCAAAACTCCATTACTGTGGAAGTTAGGTTAAGCAAGGGCTCCAATGCACTTGGAGCGAACTTCCGAGCAAAAAGGTAACAAACAGATGTCACCTCAGAGTTATAAGCACATTGTGTCTCATTATTCCTGATAGACTGTATGAAATCTTCTGTAATGTTAGCTTTCCCATACAATGCTGGATGTGGTCCACCCATGGACCAGTCAACCCAAGTTACACTCCGGTTCGCATTTAGTGACCCATGGAACATATTGAGGAAAGTTGGAATGTAATGCTCATCAGGATAGCAAGCTGGCTTGCAATATCGTTTGAAGAGGGTGTAGTACTTGGAGTCTGAAACTAAATAGACAGCCAGCGTACGGTGGATTTCAAACCATTGAGATCCTTTGCGCCATTGATAAAGCTTAATATCAGGAAGCATTTTACGGTTGTAGCGTCCACGACCATAACGGGATTGATCATCATAGGAATCAACAAAACTATGCTCAGATCCTATAAGATACTTGTAGACAGTTCGAAAATTATAAACTGGAATGCAGCTCTCTGAGAGAAGAACGAATCGCTCATTTGAAAAGTCAAGCAGAGCATTTGCCAGAAGACGCCTCTCAGCGTCAGCCAGTGTCACTGTTCCCCATTCAACAGTCTGGAAAAAGAGGAAAATAAAAGGGATTCCTTAAGGAACTAAAGAAAGATACTTAGCCAGATAAAAACTATTGAGTGGCACAGTGTAATTGCATTCTAAAAGGAGAGACATAACATGTGCTTCATAAAAGAAAATGAATAGAAACACAGTCGTACACTGTGTTTACTTTGAGTGCACAACTTGATTAAAAGGCATCATGCCATCATCACAAACACCGTAAATAGGGAAAACATATATGACAACACGAGTACATGACACTGCTTCTAAGCTTTTTGTGAAGTATGAATCACACGTTAACATTCGTTTACTGTCTGTCATCAGTCACCTAAGAGAGTACCTCCAATGCTTTCAACCATAAATAAACGTGTTGTACATGCCAATGTAAGTCCCAGAAATTCACTCTGCAATGAGGGCATACACTCTTTTTTATTTTTTCTAAGAAAAGTGAGGAAGCATTTGTAAATTTCAGTTTGCCAATATACTATGTGCCAAGGGTGGGGTAGAAATTCAAAAGCATTTTTTGTTTAGCATAGAGCAGCTCATTTAGAGTCGCATGAGCATGTAATATCTGAAAAAAAGAGGGTACTTTTTGCTAATTTGGCACAGAGCAGCTTCTTTAAAGATTATTTAACCATTTCATTAAAATCGTTTGATAACAAGTAACTCATAATTCACAATACATTCATCTTCTTAGGAGATAATAATGGATTCGTCAAACTATACGAGTAGGTTAACAAAGAACTTAACAAACTTTACTGCAATACGCCATAAACATAAACATGAATTAGAACTTGCACTAATATCCTGTTTACTCCAGCTCTTATCACACAGCTCAAATCATTGTCGTTTGATCCTTTCTAAAATATTAGCTTTACATTTCTAAACATTAAAATATGGATAGTATCCTATTTTTGAGGAACATTCATATTCTAATATGAGATATCACTTAAACTACTAATTATTGGAGCAAAAACTTAGGTTAGGATACGACAGACTCACACATTATACATGCACAAAGCAACACCTAATGTATCATCACATCATTTATAAGAATGTAACACAAGGCACAAGGCTCCTCTCATCAAAGAGGACCTGTAGTTTGAACATGGCAATCTTACCACCACACCTAAAGCCCAACATTATCAAAGGATGCTTACAGAGGAAATTAAAATACATAAATTCAGATTATAACATCCACAATAAGATATCAAAATTGAAACCATCTTAAAACCAAGTCATACCTGACTGGGGATCTGCCTCCAATAAAATGGGGAGTCCTCAGAAACATTAAGCTGGTAACCAGGAAGGGCATGGACATAAATGGAGAAATAATTGTCATGGCCCTTGAAGAACCTCTCCCACAACGGTAAAAAGGGCAAAGGCCCTCTAGTCAAGAACATGAAAGCCACCTTTGGGACTCTATCGAAGGGATACTCCTCTTTATTGGGCAATAAAGAAGCCCTCCAGAAGATCTCATTGTCTGTCATGCCATGGGTCAAATTCTTTGGACGCAAAAACGTCTCCATATTCAAACAATCCACCTTCTCGCAATGCGGTACAACATTACAGTTGGCACCCACGCCGCCCCCGACGGGAGGAAGGGCGATCTGAAAATTACGGCTGAAGTAAAACTCTGCTTGTGAAGTGAAGTAATGGTTGATGTGAGAACTGGTTGCCAAGCCTATAATGATACCGGCAACGAAAACTACCAAGAAGGAGAGTATTTGTACCAATTTGAGCAGACCTATGTGCCTCTCAGTCTCTTCCTTCTCTCCTCCGACTCTCCACCTCGCCATTGCTTTCTACCCCCAAATTTAACAGAAAATCTCGATTTGTTCATATAATAATCATCAGCTCGCATGGAATATGAAATCGTATAGAGTCAATAAAATTCATGACTACAGTAGTAACTTTGAATGAAGAATTCGATTCATTTTTTGAATCAAAATTTATAGAGTTGAATAGAACTTCTGAAAAAACAGAGATGAAGCTTCGGCGTGATCTGAAGGCAGGACAAACAAGATCGATATGCGATTCGGAAATGGATCAGAGAGAGACGAAATCGGTGAAGCAATCCAATTCCAGACCGTCCGATGAGTATTGGATTTGTTAGAGAAGTCGAAAAAGGCGACAGCAGCGTCGGGCACGGCGATCGTGGTGGTTATGACCGATTTTGATTGAAAACAAGTTTCTTCTCGGAGATGCGGAGAGAGAATCAAAATCTTAGTCACGGTGACAGATACACTTCTATAAATATACTAAAATGGAGGATCAGGGGCGGTTTTAGAGTGTCCACGCCAACTTCAGTTTTCAATATCTTACTGCCACGTGGAATTATGATCAAATTAAATTTTATAAAAAATTTGTGAATTTCTATTGAAGTTATTGTTGGGTTCACAATTCTTCACCTCCAGTTTCCAAAGCAGTCTAGATTCGTTGTTTTCGTTAATTCACGGAGATGTAAGTACATGTCAAACAAGCTGCTTTAAATGCATTCATTGATCAGTTTAATCAGATAAAAACCTGGAGAGCCACTCTGTATTTATTGAATTATAGACGACGCTTCCGATTTTTGTACATATATAGGTATTGCAGGAAAAACGCAAGTTTGAGAGCAAGCCACTTCGCACCGACGATTGACGTCTTCACCTTTCTTGCTTTGAAGTGCCTCTTCACACATAGAGTCATGCCTAAATTGGTAAGTTTACCTCTGCTTTTGTTTTTTTGTTAGATATGATCTTGGCAAAAAATAGAAAAACACCCGCAAGGTTTGGTAGTCCCCCCCCCCCATTTTTTAGTGTTGTGTTTGTAGATATTTTTCTCTCTTCAAGATCCGCACAAAAAGAACATCCGCAACCTAAACTGGTGAGGTTATCTCTAACTTTGTTTACTTTTTTTGTTCGATTATGTTTGTTGCCCTTCTTTGGCCATTGTTTCATACTAATCATTTCGCAGATTCGTGCATATTGTTCTTTTTTTGATGCAAGTCTTGGTTGATTGGAGTTTCTCCTTCAAGAAGAGATTAATGTTTTCTGGTATATCAGGCCGATTGTCGAAGATTTATGATGCGAAGTGGTGGACGTTCAAGAACCCGAACAAAGTCGATATCAAATTCAAAAAACAGCTCCGAATGGCAGGTTTATTCGGACGTGATTGTTGGTAGTTTCCTCCATCCACTTTATTTACTTCTACGCTTATTGTTATATGAACTTTGATGATCTTTCATTGTTAATTCTTTGGATGTGCTACGGTCATTGACTGGATAAAAGGTATGTTACCTGATACTTTCCTGTCTACGTTGGGATATTCTTTATGTTTGTGGATGCAAGATTGTGTCTACATAGAAAGCATCCTTTGTATCCATCAAGTCCTTATGTGTGTTGTGACCAAGGTTAGAAAAACAATAATAATTGTTTTTATGAACAATGATATTATTTGTTCTTTACAGAAAGGAACTATCCAACCTACTTGATCATTAGGCAGATTGACAAAGTAGCGTCGAATATTTGCTCTGACAGAATTTGTTGTGAGTAAGCATTTTTTAAAACTTGCAAATGCCCTTTGCATGGAAATAGAGAATGGAGGCAACATATAAGAAAAGCAAGTCCAATACGTAGAACTACAAGTCAACTGCGATGAACCTCATCTATAAGACCATTTAGTAGAAGATTTTTTTAAAATCTTTGAAACGTTATTTACAAGCTTAGATGTGAAAAAGTATACTACAGTCTTAGTATTCTGAGTGTATAGA
The DNA here is from genome assembly GCF_013401445.1 of Tripterygium wilfordii. NCBI lineage: Eukaryota > Viridiplantae > Streptophyta > Magnoliopsida > Celastrales > Celastraceae > Tripterygium > Tripterygium wilfordii. The sequence continues at coordinate 4,494,775 of NC_052249.1, read as the reverse complement.
ACAGTTGATATTGCTGACATGGTTCAATTATGTGGTTAAAGCAATGATACCATTACCGAGGTATGGGGATTAGTTTGATGCACTGATTTCTATCTGCATTCTGTGTTTAGCAAACTAAAATTCTGTGTTCACTGACTTCAGTTTTTGATGAACGAGGATACTGCGTTCAATTACAAATTTCCAATGCGGATTATTAGGTTTGCGGTTTAGTTAATCTTTTAGTTGGTGTTCTTTCCTGCTGGTGGTAATTTGTTATCGTAGTTGAGTTTTAATATGAATAGTTGTTGAATTAAATTACGTTTGAAATTTCCATAGGTAGGTCTTCATCAACTATCGTGGTGCCAGTTTCTTCCTCAGGAATCTGATGACAATTCTTTACCTGACAAAAGGTTGGCATTAGGTTCGTGTTTTGTAATGTCCTTGAGCTTGATATCCAACCCTCACCTATTTAAAATTGATTGTCTTATAGTCACCCATCTTAGTCTTGCTATATTTTTATGCAAATGTCGGGTTCCAGAGTAATTCGTTATTGGAAAGTGCATGTGAGAAGGGAAGTTTATGGAAAAAGTGTGAGAACTGAGAAATACTAGGTGGCTATTTCAGTATATCTTTCAATTCTTGCTTATGTTAGCCTTTCTTCCTTTCTTTACGGCTCTTCCCTGTTTAGTTGGGTATTTAGGTTGATTTTCCTGTACATAATTTCCAGGGCACTTACGATTTCTGTAATTGTTTTCCCCTTTTTACGTTGATTACCTAATTGGGACTTGGTGTGTAGAGTAAGTATGTTAATTACTCAATTCATGCATCCAATTTTCTGTATCCAATATTGAGGTGTTCACCTCACTACAGATTTCTCTTTCATACCTATACCAAAACTTCTGCCTTATCTTTTTGGGCTGTGATGAGTTGACCAAGTGATGGTCTACATTGTATTAGAGTTAAAATCAGAAGCTACTCTACTGATATATTAACATTAACATTATTTATTGGATATATATTGGGAGCCATGTATTTCGCAGCCATTTTTCTTGGAGCAGGCACTGCTAATTCTGTGCAGTCTAGGCACCCAAATTGCTGCGTAGTTATGTCCATGTCCTTCCTCCCGAATCTCTAGAATTTGTTCTCTGGTTTTCTACTTCCTCGGACCGTATGGTTTCTCAACTTATACAATATGTGGATGAAATCAATATTGCTAAGCTTTTGTGGTCATTAAACACTCCAGTTAAAGTACATTGGTGTGGGGATGATATGCACCTATATCATAAAACATTTAAGTACTTATAGAAGGCATTCTTTCCTGGGGCATAATGTGGCCTCTGATAGAAACTAAAAAGGGAGAATGGTACTCTAAAGAACTCAGCCAAAGCAGCCGCCATGGTCTTTGAGGATACAAGGTAATTCCTCCACTGTTCATGTTCAAGTCAAATCATTCAGAACCTTGAGACTGAAATATATATCTTTTTCCACTTTGCGTGAGAGTGGCGATTCGGTATTTTGTTTTATTCCTTTTGAGGTTAGTTTTTATGTATACAATGAAGCCAATTTTGTGCAATTTGCTCTGACATACTTATTGATTTTCATCCTTTAGTTGCAATATCTACAGGTTTATATTGTTGACTATAGAGTGGATAATATTCCTCTCAGCTTTCATCACTGTGCAGTCTCTTTTGAAAGGAAGCGACAAACTGAGGTAAAATCTTGGGATCTTAATCCTGATTATTATTTTCATCCTTCCAATTTCTTTTCACTCTTTTAGTGGTGCTATTTGCGCTATTCTTACTTTCATTCCGCATTACACTTTATGAACCTTACTGTCTGAATCTAGATTGTCCATTCAATTAGCCACTATTTCTTTTTGCTCTGTTATACATGATTAGTTCAGATGACAAAGTCGAGCATTGCATGAATTGCATTAATTCATAATGAATTTTGAGCATTTACCCTGCATTAGAAAAATGCTCAAGCAAGTTTGTTTTCCTGCCTGCTAAATTCTACTAATATGAAGCTTCATGCTTGATTTGTTCTCTTAACTCATTCATTATGCCATATAGTCAGCATTCTTTCAATATCTTAATTGTCTTTTCTGCTCATAAATTCTATTTGAACAATAATTCTGTTCTTAAATACTTCTACTACCTAGCTGTTTATAATAGAGTTGAGACACTAATTCTTCAGTAACTACAATAATGATTATGCAATACTTGAGCTTCCATTTTTCCTTGATCGAAGAATCCGAAATTTTTCATTGTAAAAAGATTTATTAAGGTACAAAAGGGGTGTAATCAGTGAAAGCTTCAAAAACCTGTATTCTCAAGTACATAAGAAGAAGAAAAATAACACCACGATCTAAACCATTTCTCTACAAAAAGTTAATATTAAAGACTTCCCTGGCATCAAAGACTGTTGTCATCATACAAAGAGAAGCATTCTTCATCACCATTTAGTGTTTCGCATGGTGCGAAGATTACGTTGGGGAAAAAAAAAGAGATTATAGAGAAATTCAAAATCTTATCATTATAACCTTGATTATTATTTGTTAAGTACAGGTATAATGAGATGAGGGTAATATGGTTGGGAGATTATTTTGTTACGTGGCTTATAATAATATAGATTTGTCAATCTCAAATGATTTGCCTGCCAACTTTCCTCATCTTTAGATGCAATTGTCCTCTGCTATGTTTGAGCCGTGCTAAGTTGTGTTGAGTGTGTGGCTGGGTATGTTTCCTTAACCATGAGGGATTAGATGACAATTGGGTGGTGGTGGTTAACTTATTTCCCAATTGGGCAGGTATATTTTATTTCGGTAAATAAAGTGTTGGAATTCTGAGCTCTAACTTTACTTCATATATTTCAGGAATGCTGCATGGGCTGCATGTAAGTCAAGCCATACATGTCCTAAAGCACGAACTGGTGTGCTGCGGAGCATAGCTCATGTAGTAGATAAGTGTTTACATGTTCGTGTATCCTTTGAGATTGGCCATGTTATGGGACTGAACACCACGCACGCTAGGGGTTCCATCGACAATACTTCCAATTGTTGCACTGTGTTGTTTGCTGCATTTATATAGGTTGAGGTAAGGAATTCAGTATTTTTGTCTCAGCTATCCCAAATGATGAGATGGACGCACGATTCATAAGAAACCGTGTGTCACACATGATCCATATGAAATCTTGTGTGTCCACCTTAGTATTTGGGATAATTAGGACAAAAAACATTAAGATCCGTAAGACTCTTGGTGAAAGATTTTTTCGACACATTTTAACACTTTTGATAAGTGATTGATAGTTGCGGTAGAAACATTAATTACAAAGTATTACCTTAATTCACGCACGAATAATTCAGGAATATCAAAATTTCTCAACCGTTTATGCATGACACCAGTTAATTAAAATATTATTATCTTAATATGCTTCCCTTTTTACATTTTTAACAATGATATATTTAAGAATCAATCTTCGATATATGATAATTTACTATTAAAATGATCTTTAATGCTCGACCTGTTGAGAAGATCTTTGAAGACAACGATGACGAAGTAGTTGTTATTAGTTCATCTCACAATTACACCTCTTTTCTACAACTCAGGTTTTAATTTCATTATGCTAATAAGGTATTAACAAATGATATGACATCTTTACTATCCAAATTAATAGTAAACCCCGTGAAGCGCGGGTGTGCAACTAGTTTATCTGAATTTGGAGGCTTGCAATTTGTTTAAAAGGAGGTGTGACACATTATGTCATTTTTTGTTTTTTCATTTATCATTTTTCTCCATCATTAAATATACGAAAATATGAGAATCATTAAATATACGAAAATATTAATCTCTCATAGATAATCTTGTCCATAAAATTTCATAATCTAACTCGCAATACAAGTCAGATGCCAGTTAGATTGATTGTCAGAAATACATTAGGTTTTCAGTTTATTTCTCCTGCTTCTATCTCGTCTCTCACGCATTTCAAGACTTCATCTAAGAGTATCCACACCAGTAACTTGATACTCACACGAAACTCTATATTTAGAGTTTTTCTTTTGTCTTTTTGTGTAAAAACTCCTCACATCAATGACTGTAAACCCAAACTCTAGATGCTTGGTTTGCTACAGTGACACTCCACATGTTTGGGGTAATAACACTTTTAGGTACTAAATAATTTGACCCAGTTCAATTCGAAAACCCATCTTTCAAACGTTTCAACTTGAGTATCGAAATTTCAAATTTGTTCCAAAATGCTCACACGGGCAGTTTTCAGGAAATTCGATCAGTCAAATTTGTGATGTGGCTAAAAAAAGTCAAATTTAACTGATTTTTACTGATGTGGTCATGACAAATTGATGACTTGGACATTTCTTGTATTTTTTAAATAATATATAATGACACATAGAAAAAAAAATCCAAAAAATAAAAAAAAATCCCAAAAAGTGAAAACCCATAAAAGTATTGAAGAAGTCAGTGAGATATTGAAGAACTCAGTGAGATGAACAAATTAAAAATAACCACATGGAGTACTCTGTTTATAAGTAAGAAGCTTGAAAAATAGATTACATGTAGTGACAATTATTATTTTAATGGTTATGAATTACCTTGTTCATCTCACTGAGTTCTTCAATATCTCACTGACTTCTTCAATTGTAGATTTGAATTTCTATTGTTGTAACCAACCATAAAATTGGTAATAACATAACTATAACCTTCAATCAATATATCCTTGAACCTTCCAAGTAAAGATGTTTTTATAGAGGCATGAATTCTTCCACCCTATTAAGAATAACCAAATCAAATATAAAAAATGATTATTAATTTGTAACAAAAAAATTGGACAAAGAATACCTTTTCATCCATAAGAATCAGGTCAATTATGTTTGTTTGATCTGGCCTCATAAATGTTTGGAACCATCCATAACCCCGTATAATGCGAACCTTCAATTTTCAATCATACCTATCATGGGTAATAGCATCAATATAGTCAAACCTTTGGGTCATTCTTAGCATACAATAGATAAGAAATGAAAGAAAATAGAGACAATGAGGAGATGTTTGATGAATACATCAACCTCACAATTTATAAACAATATTTTCATATTCAAAATTCAAAAGATAATATTATCATAATATTTTAAAATTTAAATTGAAAATTTTATTTAAAATGCAATATTATCTACGCATGAAAAAAAAACTTCACAAAAAAAAAATTTATCAAATTTATCTAACTATTCAACATATTTATGATTTGATTGTTCTACATAGATATCAAAGAAATTTGATAAATTTTACTCAGTTGATAATTATTAATAAAAATGTAATTATTAAAAATTATCTATATCATTAAATCGAAAACATAATTGGACTTTAGTTGACATTAAAAAACTTTATGAGTTGATTATATATCAAAGAAATTTGATTTTAATCAAAAAGAAGTTGTGAGTTGTTTAGATATGATTTGAACTCTCCAATATCAATATTAATTATTTTATTCAATAATATTTAAAATTTCAAAAAGCTTATAAAATTATTATTATATTGTGACATTTTCGGAATTTTCATATTAATTAAAATTATGTTCAAATATGGATAGAGTGATAAGGATAAAAATTTTAAATATAATTTAGGATAAATTTTAAAAATATTTTTTGTTGGTTTATATTATGTACGAATGGAATTCAACTAACAAAAATTTTCAAAAAATTTATCTAAATGTCAAAATCTTTATGAGTTGATTAGATATCAAAGAAATTTGATTTTAATGAAAAAGAAGTTGTTTTTAGTTTGAATATGATTTAAACTCTTCAATAACAATTTAAATTTTGAAAAAGGTGATAAAATTATCTGTAAGGATAAAGATAATCATAAAAGTTGTTGTGTAGAATTTTTTTTTTAAAAAAACAACTATTTTAATTAAGGATTAAAATATGATTAACTAAGCATTACAATAACTAAACACCTGAATTAAGAAGTTGGAAGTTTGGGAGAGAAAAAAAATGGGAAGATGTCTTCTACTTTTATATATATATATAGATATATAATGACACAGAAAAAAAAAATCTAAAAAATAAAAAAAATCCCAAAAAGTGAAAACCCATAAAAGTATTCAACTATTCATCTTTCTCTGAATTGGTTTGTCCTCCACCCCCTCCCACATCCAACCCATCACCAAACTGTCGCCATCGGCAACTTCATCGAAAAATTACTTACCTGGAGCAACGTACAAGATATCTAGATTCGAAAAATTAGAGATGGCAACAAGGCCAACATCACTTATTTGAGCCTCTCGAGATGGATTTGAGATTCAGAGAAGATGTGACTAAATCAGGACCACTTGGCTCAATCGTAGCTCCATCCGTGACTGACCAAAAAGTACAATCCCACAACCCCAATGGCTGAAGAATCAGAAGATGAAGATTGTAGTACCTGGGTGATTCTGGAGGTTTTCGATTTTAAGCGGAGGTGATAAGCTGGAGAATCACGCGTCATTGCCCATTCTTTGCTCTTCTTCTTCACAGTTTTGGTTGTTCTCAAGTGACAACTCGCGAAATTCTACTCCTAGTGGTTAGACATGTTGAGGATTTATCATAGTTATTTACCGTAATTATCTCTTGATTTATAGTAAATAGGTTGATAGGAATGATCTCTGTAATTGAGTTATATACCATACTTATCTTCTAAACTTTAGGAACAGAGCATTATAAACAAAAGCTATTAAAGCTGTGTATCATTGTATTGAAAATATTCTGGAGTATTATTCCCAAATCTTCATGGTATCGGAGCAAATACCGATCCTTTGAAAGTCTTACGTAAAACCTATCAACCTTCTTCGTATCATCTGCCATGGCTACTACTGAAATAGCCACATCTGTTACCAAATCATCCGAAGCCTCCATGCTCAATTATGATGTCTAGTCCCAGATTATTGAAATGCATATAGCAGATCATCAAAAACTTGTTTACATTATTGGTGATTCTCCTCAACCGGATGCAAAGGATCCGTCTTTCTCAAAATGGTATGCTGAAAATCGAAAAGTTAAAGGCTGGTTACTTACATCAATGGCACCAGAAATCATGAAGAGATATCTTCGTATACGTACCGCTCGTGAAATTTGGAATGCCCTGGCCAAAGCATTCTATGATGGATCAGATGAAACTCAAATCTTCACTCTCAATCAACATGCTTTTTCCTTACGTCAATCTGGGCGTTCCCTCCCAACATACTATGGTGAATTAGTTGAAATCTTCCAAGCACTTGATCACCGAGACAAGTGAACATGAAGGATCCAGATGATATCCTTGCATATAGGGATGGCAAAGGGGTGGGGCGGGGGCGGATCATGATTGCCTTGCCCCCACCCCGCACCTCTGGGTGGTGCCCCGCGCCAGGATCGACCCGACCCGACCCAGCATGTCAGGACGACTTTTACGCCCCGTCCCCGCCCTGCCCTACCTCGCGGATCCCCAACATCTTTGAAAATTGCAAAATTAAATTGCGCATCTTAGGATTCGAACTTGAAACTTCTATAGGTGAGGGAGTAATGAACTAACCAACAAGCCAAAGCTACTTTCATGTTACACTTGTCAACTAATTAAATTATTATCTTTACATACCACCTATTATATTTTTAACACAATTAAATAATTTAGTTTTACTTAATGGGTATTATTTTAAATTTTATATTATACACATCTATAGTTTTAAATTGTTTAATTTTATACTTTATTTTATAAAATCTTAGGCTCTTAAGATTTTATCAACATTTATGAGTAGAGGGACATATTATGGCTTTAGGGTTTAGGGCCTTTAGGGTTTTGGAGATTAGGATGTAGGAGTATAGGTCATATTTAACTTAAGATTTAGGATCCTATATTTTTATCAAGATCAATTCAATTGACTTAGGAATAGAGACTAGAGAGTCATATTTAACTTAGGGTTTAGGGTAAGCTTTTATCAACATTTATTCAATATAATTAAGAGTATGATAATGTTATGTTTAGTGATTTAGGTGTGTTAGATTTTAATAATAATATCAAATTAAAATATGTTTAGACAAATAAATATTTTTCTATATTATGTTATATATATATATGAATATCTAAAGCGGGCCGGGGTGCGGGTCGGGTTGTGAGTCGGGGGGATCGAGGCGGGGCGGGTCGGGTTGAGAGGCATACCCGCCCCACCCCGTAGTGGGTTGAGATTTTTTGCCCCGTCCCTGTCCCACACAAGTTTCGGGTAGAGGAAAATCCGCACGTGGCAGCTCGGGGACAAATTGCCATCCCTACGTGCATATAAAAAATCTATTGAGAAATTGCAAATTCATATATTTTGAATGCCCTAGATACTGAATTTGAACAAGTGCGATGGGAGATTCTTCGCATGTACCCGAGTTTGGATCTCAAACACACAGATGCATATGTTCGTCGAGAGGCCAATCGTCGAACTCTTTTAACTGGGGAAATTACTACTCCTGATTCGGTGGCTATGGTGGCAAGCCGCCCCACACATCCCACTCGCAGAACTGGTTCGAGTGCAACACCATCTTCATCCACAACAGCCCATAGCTATGATATAGGCAACAAATCATCTGGACCATCTCGAACATGCACTCACTGTGGAGGCACGGGACACACCAGAACGCTATGCTATGACTTAATTGGTTATCCCGAGTGGTGGGATCCTGCCAAAGCACTAACAAAACGTACTTCCAAATCTCCATCTACTGCATCCACTGCAATAGCTGAACCACCTACATCAGAGGCTGCGGCCTTACATATTTCTAGCCCACCAAGTAAGTCTCTTAACAATTCTGCACCTATTGGGTCTTGTACTTGGATTATTGATTCTGGATCAACTGATCATATGTCCTCTGACACAAACTCTATTTCCACTTTAAAAACCTCAAACACACATATTGTCTTTACAGCCAATGGTACTCCAGCCCATGTGATTGGTGAGGGTTCTCTTTCTCTTTCTAACAATCTCAATTAGATTCTGTTTTTGTGGTTCATTCTCTTAATTTTAATTTGCTATTCGTCTCTCAAATTACCAATGCCTTAAACTGTGTTGTGATTTTTTGGCCTGATTCTTGTGTTTTCAAGGACATCAAGACAAGGAAGACAATTGGTTATGGTACTAGAAGAGGGAAACTCTATTATTTTGATCTCACATCGGTTAGCATTAGTGCCTTAGCTCAGTCTTTTTCCATTACCAGTCTAGCACCTACATCCTCTGACATATGGTTGTGGCACAAACGTTTCGGACATGCGTCATTTGGATATTTAAAGCATATATTTCCAAAGTTATTTTCAGATACATCTCCCTCAATATTTAAATGTGATGTTTGTGCCTTAGCCAAGAGTCACCTTGTTTCTTATGCCGGCATTAAAAGAACCTAGGTGGAAGGAACAATGAATGAGGAGATGAAATCCTTTCAAAAAAATGAAACATGGGAGGTGGTTGATTTACCTACTGGAATGGATGCCGATGGGTTTTCACAATTAAATACAAGGCCGATGGAAATATTGAGAGATTGAAAGCTCGACTCGTAGCGAAGGGATATAGTCAAACTTATGGAATTGATTATGCCGAAACTTTTGCACCAGCGGCCAAAATTAATACGGTACGTATACTCTTATCCTTGGCTGTGAAACTTGATTGGCCACTACATCAATTTCAAGAGGAAGTGTACATGACATTGCCACCAGGTTCTAGTTTACAGATGGACGGTAGCAAACAAGTCTATCGATTGTGGAAATCATTATATGGGTTAAAGCAATCACCCCGAGCTTGGTTTGGAAGATTTACAACTTCCATGAGGGCATTTGGTTATCAACAGAGCAATTGTGATCATACACTTTTTATGAAACATAGTAGAGGAAAGCTTACTGTGCTTATCATATATGTTGATGACATGATTGTGATAGGGAATGATAATGTCGAAAGGAAGGCCTTGCAATTATATCTCTCTCGTGAATTTGAGATGAAGGATCTTGGACCATTGAAGTATTTTTTAGGGATCGAGGTGTTGAGGTCTAAACGAGGTATATTCTTGTCACAATGGAAATATACCTCAGATTTGCTAAAAGAAGTTGGCATGATAGGGAGTAAACCGTGTGACACACCTGCAGCGAAAAATGTTAAGCTTGGTACATTTTCGGACCAGATTCCTACAGATAAAGGAAGATATCAGCTTGTAGGGCGATTGATGTATCTTGCCCACACAAGACCTGATTTGGCATATTCTCTAAGTGTGGTAAGTCAATTTATGTATGCTCCTAGTGAAGAGCATATGAATGCAGTGATACGTATCTTACGATATTTAAAGTCTTCACCGGGAAAAGGAATCATGTTTACTAAGGGAGACAATTTATCCATTGAAGGATATACTGATGCGGGGATCATGTTCACTAAGGGAGACAATTTATCCATTGAAGGATATACTGATGCGGATTGGGCCGGTTCAATTGATAATAGACGTTCAACTGCAGGGTATTTGACATTTGTTGGAGGAAATCTGGTTACATGGCAAAGCAAGAAACAAGGAGTTGTGGCGAGGTCTAGTGCAGAAGCTAAATATAGAGGATGGCCAAGGGTGTATGTGAACTCCTATGGATTAAAAGATTACTGTAGGAACTCAGAATTACATCAAAGTTGCCTATGAAATTATATTGTGATAATAAGGCAGCATGTGGCATAGCTCAAAACCCTGATCAACACGATCGAACAAAACATGTGGAAGTTGACCGACATTTTATCAAGGAGAAACTGGATGCAAAAATTATTGAAGTTCCTCATGTTCGATCCCAAGATCAGCTAGCAGATATTCTCACAAAGACAGTAACAGTTCCGGTCTTCCATGGGATAATTGACAAGTTAGGCTTACGAAACATTTATGCACCAACTTGAGGTGGAGTGTTGAGGATTTACCATAGTTATTTACCGTAATTATCTCTTGATTTATAGTAAATAGGTTGATAGGAATGATCTATGTAATTGAGTTATATACCATTCTTATCTCCTAAACTTTAGGAACAGAACGTTGTAAACAAAAGCTATTAAAGCTGTGTATCATTGTATTCGAAATATACTGAAATATTATTCCCAAATCTTCAAGACACAGAACTTTTGCTTGTTCTCTTGCAAATTATGTGCGATTTAAATGCTCTGATTACATGAGTTTAACTTAATCGATGTTGATAGAATTTAAGTTTTCTTGTTCATGTCTTTGAGAAGTCACAGAAAAGGAGTGGAGCTGGAGAGGAGGCAGTGCAGAGGAGAGGTTGGAGAAAGAAGAAGGGGATTGAGAAATAAGGGTTTGACTTTTGAGGAAGAAATGATTTGTAGTATTTTTAATTTTTTTTTACAAAATTCCATATCATTGCCACGTAATATAAAAAATTAATTATTTGATTTTTTAATACCATCTCCGTGAGTTAAATGTCTGAATCTACCCATGTGAGCATTTTGGAACAAATTTGAAATTTCGATACTTAAGTTGAAACATTTGAAAAATGGGTTCCTGAGTTGAACTGGGTCAAATTATTCAGTACCCAAAAGTGCTATTAACCCCACATGTTTGGTGTCACTGTAGCAAACTGGTCCAATATTATATTAATTTAATTTCTCGCTCTTCCATTTATTCTCTCCTTCACTGCATTCATCTCTCTACCGACGCTGTTGAGCTTTAACGGTATCTCTATCGACGCTGTCGAAATCTCTACCAGAACAGATAATTCGCCCTAGATCGAGATCGGCTCGGCTACGTGTGTAAAGACGAGCGCATAAAGAAATTGAGAGAAAAATAAAGAAACTAAAAAGCAAAAGATAAACCTATTCAAAGAGAGATGAAGATGATCATGCAATAGCCTGATAAAAAAAAAGATGATCATGCAATAAGTCAATAACTGGTCTGGCCTTCACTTAGCCTTCTTAAGCTGGGCTTTGTCATTTTTTTGCGTGGGATGTCTTTTTTTATTGGGCCATATAACCTCTACTTTTGGTTGTAGTTATTTTCTAATGATTTTTGCTTTCATTTTTTTTTCTTTTCATTTTGTTTTGTGTTTGGGAAATATTTGTTTCTTGGAGAAACAACATCTCTACAATAAAATTGATTCATAGTTGTAAATGTATTAACTTTAAATTAATAAAATTGATTGTATAAATGAATATTTAAATAATTTAGAGTATGGTTTAGAGTGTCTATTGAGTGGTGACACTGTTAAAGAAATTGTAAATCTGTGAAAAATGTACTTTTACTGTAAATTTAGAGTTTATGTTCAGAGTTTCTGCTGTGGATGGTCTAAGCTTTACTTTTTCTCTCTCATGCTTATCTTCATCTTGGATATACTTTTTCTCTCTTATACTTATCTTCAAGTCAGACTTACTTTTTTCACTCCCCTCCACGAAAGTCATGACAACGCCTAAATCAATATGTAAGTATGACCACAATAATATAATTAGAAATTATCAATATGTAATTCTGAATTGAAATAATGTAATTATTCATTGTTATTTTGTAATCATCCAAACTGCTTATGAGATATAATTTTTTTCTTTTTTAAAAGATGGTCATAAACCTCATTGTATTAGGTTACCCAATAAATTGAGTAACTGAGGCCCATAGGCACTCGGGTCACGATAAAGGTGGAATACAACCTAAAGACTAAAAAAACAAGAGCAAAGTAATAGAACACAAACACTAAATCGAACATCACCAGACATTGCTGGACGACACTAGATTACACTGGACACCGTCGAACCACTATCCAACAAGCCGAGTCTACCAGTCTAAGTTGGGTAACAAAAACTAAACAGGAAAAAAAACACATATTACAACTTGGATCTACAACCGGATCTTGGAAACCCTACAAACGAGAGAGGCCAAACCCCCTCATATTTGAAATCTCATCACTAAAATTCTGAATTAATGTCGTCGGATACCAGAAACATCAATGATCGAAGACCCGCAACAACTAGAGGAAATCAAAATCCGGAGAAGAGAATACCTACAAATCCTTATTCAAATCACAAAAGCATAACAAAAATAAAACAGATCCGGGTAAGAAAGGGTCGATCTAACCCATGGGAGGAAAATAATAGGAAAGAAGAGGGGGAAGAGGAGAGAAAATAGGCAGAGAAGAGGAAAGGGGGAGAAGGAGAGAAAGAGAAAGAAGATGGGAAAGAAGGAAGAGGAGATGGATGCAGGGAGAGAAAAAGAGAAGGAGAGGGGAAGGAGAAAGTGAGGGGAGGGAGCAGCGGAATAGGGAGAGGAGGAGCCGCCTCCTCGTTTAGGCTCCTCCTCTCCAAAATTTTTACAAGATTGGTGTTTTTTTTAGAGAAAGAGGGAGATAGAATTCGAGAGAGAGAGCAACTTTGGTCTTACTTGACTCCTTATGAGATATAATTAAGACAATATAATGTGTTAGTTATAAATTTATCTAGTATAATTGGACTTGCGAACAATGTAATTACATATATATCGCCAATGGCATCAAAAGAGGAAACAAATTTGATTCACATTATTATTTGTATGTTTTGAACTCAGTCTTTTTGATGATTCCATAGATTGTTATATAATTTTGAGAAGACAACTTTTAATTAGGGTTAATTATACTTTACAACACTGAAAGATAAGGGTTTTACACTTAAGTCACCCAAAGAAATTTTGTTACAAAATGAGACAATTTAGGGGCTCGGGCATATTTTGTATGGTGAAGGGCATGGTCAACGCTGACGTGACAATCAGTCAATATTTTTTGGTCAAAATATGCTTATGTGGCAACAAACCCTAACTCTGAAATATCCAACTAAGTTTTCTGAAATAAAATTAATAAAAGAATGACATGTAATTAACAAAATTTAAAAAATCTCTGCAACTCTACTTCTCCTTTCTCTCGTCTATCTCTTTCTAAAAAATTTCTCTCGTTGCCAATGATCCAACAACACCCTCTTCACTACTGTATCCTCTCACTCTATTTCTCTAGATGTGGAATGCGTTATGGTGCGAATCGAGTGTTCCAAAGAAGGCTTTCACTTGAAGGTCCCATGTGAAAGGAAGCCCATGTGCATAGCAATGCTTTTATGGCAAGATCACACGCTCTACCCACTCATCCTTGTATCCTACTACTGAACAGAGACGGGTATCACCATCAGTAAGTGTTGGGACCTTTTAATTTTCAATAAAGACTTGGCCTTCCATTAATTTTGTCGGTTGATTAGGTTGTATTATTTGTGGTTTTATCTTGGTTTTGGGACCAATGTTAGGGAAGTTCACAAATCTATTTCTTTGGTCAGAAGCAGAGGAGACCTTCCTTTTAGCTTCAATAAAGGGAAGTTCACAAATCTATGCAATCAATTGCTTGAAGCGGGACGGTGGAGGATGTGGAGTGAGGTAGAGGAAGAAGATGAAGGGAAAGAGGAGAGAGAGGGAAAGAAGAAGAGAACCAACCACATCAGCAACTCTACAATATTTTTAAAAAAAAAAAATTATATTGCCTCATAAGTATTTATTGGCCAATAATAGTTAACTAGATGCCACATCAGCATTGACCCTGCTTGTTACTGTAACAAATCTGATTGAGTCCCTTAAAAGTCTCATTTTGAAACAATGAGTGATGACATTGTATCAAAAAATATTTGGGTGCTAAAATTGTAACAACCCCTATCTTTCGGTGCTGTAAAGTATAATTAACCATTTTTAATTATAACGTTAGAGCAATATATTATGAACCGTGTAACTATGATCAAAAATAATGTAATTAAAAATATTAATGTGTAATTACGCATTAAAATAATGTAATTATACACCTTTGTTTTGCAATTAAAAGTTATCAATGTAATTAAGCATTGTTATAATGTAATTAAAAACTATCAATGTCTAATACGCATTTGAATAATGTAGTTATTCACTTTGAATAGAGTTTTGAACGTCCAGAGAGAGAGGAGAGCACCACAACCAGCTTTGAGGCAAAACAACACAAGCACCAAAAACAAACATACCCACAACATGAAAAACCCTAAACACCAAAGCCACAACATGGAAGACCCCAAACAAACATACCCACAACATGGAAGATCGACCACTCTTCGTCCAGTGATAAGATCCGTAACAACCACCGTGAACGGAAGACCGATTTGTCAGAGTAAATGAGTTTTATCATCTAGGGAGGCTGCGTAAATGGGTCAGAGTAAAGACTTACGAGAGTGAGAGATCGATATGTGCTAGACAACACAAAAAGGAGTGCTACCGCGATGACCACCATGAACGGAAGACCGATATATGTTGATGGTGTTTGAGACGAACGCACAATGGGTTTTGTTGTTTGTTTGAGAGAAAGAGAGAGTGAAGAAAGATGGTAGATATTTGCCTTTTGAGAGAGAGTGTGTTAGAGAAAGAGAAAGATGTTTTATCTCATATTTTTATTTTGAAATTGACACATCACTTGACCCATGTGACATGACAGGTGTATTATTGACAATCAGGGATGTGTGGCTGTGTATAACTGTACTATTGTTAAAAATAAATCGTAGACTCTAACAAATTACAGAGCTACCAAATCCCTTTTAACTTGTTTGATTTAATATTTTATTCAATTTTGTTGTATTTTATACTCTAAGTCTCTAAGAGCATCCACATCAGCTCCTCTTACAAGAGCTGATAGATATGCTCTAAGTTTTAATTCACCACATGTGAAATGACGTGGCCAACCAATGAAAAATCTTGAGTAAATGGGGATGAAGGGTGATAGTAATTTTTGATCGCTTAAAATAGCAAACAAAAATATCAAATTAAATTAAAATACTCGCAAGCACACAAGACCGTAGTAGAATAGGTTATGCAAGAACGAGGTCGAACCACAAGGATTGGATAAACAATACAATTAACTACTATACTAAACCTAGCAAAAGAAATAATTATTGGGAGATGGTTGATTTTAGATAGCAAGTAACGAAATTAAAGCAACGAAATAAAGAAAACACAAACTTGTTGATTTTAGTTGAGAAAACAAATTTATGAAAGCACTAGGACAATGAATCCATCTTAATAATCCTCTCTAGTTGTTGATTACCTCACCTTTAATCTACTCAATCGATGTTGTTGGCGAATCCACTAAGGCGTGAATTACCTATGGTATCTAGGCTAATTCGTTTATCTTAACATGAAATTTGGTTATGGTATCTAACTCAAATATGAACATGCAAGAGGTCCTTAAGTGCAAGAATTCATTAACATGCCATGTAGACCTTAGGAGTATGGTATCTACCCTAGGCGTTCCCAATTCCTAATCACAAGAAGTTGGTCCCAAATCCCGTATGATAATTACATGAACTTGCATCAAATTACTTAATTGAATACTTAGTTGGTGGCCAATCATCCAAGCAATCAAACAAGTATATAACACAGTGATTAGAAATCCAACATCAAAAGAGCAATCAAAGATAAGAACAATAAACAAACTAGAGAATCATATTAAGATTTCGTCATGCCCTAGCAAAATTGTTTAGTTACACATAGTCATGAATGAAAACCACAAGAAAAGTTGGAGAACACCCTAGAAAATTCGACTGAATGTCGGAGTGTTAAACCTCCGAACCTCCCTGAGAATCCTCTGAAGTCCTCCTTAAATAGCTCTCTCAAACCCTAGACTTCCTCTACAACAATTACTAAAACTCCAAGGAAACTTACCCTTGGTTGCCAAAACAATAAACCCAACAAAAAGGGAAGAGATTGACTTCTTCTTTGATTAGGAAACCGGACTGCTGAATGTCTCGCACGTTTTTCCCATTTTTTGTCCTTCAGAAAAATCTCCAAAAATATATAAATTGAATCTTGATGTCTTAACTTTCCAGGGCTATCTCACAAGGCTCTAGTAAAATTCAATGGAATCTTCTAGACCCACTTCTTCACAGATAACGCAGTTCTGCCGAGATCATATTCCAGGTCAACTTGTCTTCAAATTCTGGGTCAATTGGCTTGACAAAAATTCTCAAAATATTCTCCAACATTCTTCAAGGTCTTAGATCTATTCTCCAATTGACGGTTCTTCAAAATACCCAAAATTTACCCTTTTCCATCAAAAACCATCAAAGTGCTTGAGAAAACTGAAAATGAGGAAAACAAAGTAATAAGTCCTTTTTAAAGTCAAACCTCTAACAAAAATCAAGTTTTGAGAGTACTAAATTGAGAGAATATATGAGCTTATCAAATACCCCCAAACCTAGTTTTTGCTAGTCCTCGAGCAAAGAAAATAAATCAAACAAATTAAGAAAAACCTAACTCACTTTCGTAGGAATCACGGTTACATTCAGCATATGCAACAAGCCTTTAAACCCCTAGGTGTCCCCCCTAGTGGACGAGTTATAGTCTCGTGAAGGTTTACCAGAACGATACCCATAACATTTATTTACACAAATCATCATAATGTCATCATCCAAGAGCAACAACAAAAGATAATTTAGAGCTGTATTTACACAAATTAGTTCAAGCATTCAAACTCCACAATTCACATCTTCAGCCACTACAACCAAGTTCTCGTACCATCTACTCCATTAGTGTCCTTATGTATTTTGTGCATGAATCACACATGAATGTTTGACTTTCAATTGATCATAACACAAATATTGCAGTATCACAAGAATCATTGGAACCATCAAGTGAAATACCAAGGCATATATATTTTTTTGCACTTTTTTTTTTATCATGACTTGTGCAATGCTAAACCTCATTAAGCTTTCTAATTGAACAAAATTAAAACTAAGTAAAACACAAATAATTAATCGAATTGAATGACACAATCTCTGATAATGGCGCCAAAAACTTGATCGTAATTTTCGATCCCTTAAAATAGCAAACAAAAATCCCAAATAAAATACTCGCAAGCGCACAAGACCGTAGTAGAATAGGTTATGCAAGAACGAGGTCGAACCACAAGGATTGGATAAACAATACAATTAACTACTATACTAAACCTAGCAAAAGAAATAATTATTGGGAGATGGTTGATTTTAGATAGCAAGTAACGAAATTAAAGCAACGAAGTAAAGAAAACACAAACTTGTTGATTTTAGTTGAGAAAACAAATTTATGAAAGCACTAGGACAATGAATCCATCTTAATAATCCTCTCTAGTTGTTGATTACCTCACCTTTAATCCACTCAATCGATGTTGTTGGCGAATCCACTAAGGCGTGAATTACCTATGGTATCTAGGTTAATTCGTTTATCTTAACATGCAATTTGGTTATGGTATCTAACTCAAATATGAACATGCAAGAGATCCTTAAGTGCAAGAATTCATTAACATGCCATGTAAACCCTAGGAGTATGGTATCTACCCTAGGCGTTCCCAATTCCTAATCACAAGAAGTTGGTCCCAAACCCCGTATGGTATCTATGTGAACTTGCATCAAATTACTTAATTGAAAACTTAGTTGGTGGCCAATCATCCAAGTAATCAAACAAGTATATAGCACAGTGATTAGAAATCCAACATCAAAAGAGCAATCAAAGATAAGAACAATAAACAAACTAGAGAATCATATTAAGATTTCATCATGCCCTAGCAAAATTGTTTAGTTACACATAGTCATGAATGAAAACCACAAGAAAGGTTGGAGAACATCCTAGACAAGTCGACTGAATGTCCGAGTGTTGAACCTCCGAACCTCCCTGAGAATCCTCTGAAGTCCTCCTTAAATAGCTCTCTCAAACCCTAGACTACCTCTACAACAATTACTAAAATTCCAAGGAAACTTACCCTTGGTTTCCAAAACAATAAACCCAACAAAAAGGGAAGAGATTGACTTCTTCTTTGATTAGGAAACTGGACCGCTTAATGTCTTGCAAGTTTTTCCCATGTTTCGTCCTTCAGAAAAATCTCCAAAAATATATAAATTGAAGTTTGATGTCTTAGCTTTCCAGGGCCATCTCACACGGCTCTATTAAAACTCTGTGTAATCTTCTAGACCCACTTCTTCACAGATAGCACAGTTCTCCCGAGATCATATTTCAGGTCACCTTGTCTTCAAATTTTTGGTCAATTGGCTTCATCGAAAATTCTCAAAATATTCTCCAACATTCTTCAAGGTCTTAGCTTTATTCTCCAATTGACGGTTCTTCAAAATACTCAAAATAGACCCTTTTCCATAAAAAACCATCCAAGTGCTCGAGAAAACTGAAAATGAGGAAAACAAAGTAATAAGTCCTTTTTAAAGCCAATCTTCTAACAAAAACCAAGTTTAGATAGTACTAAATTGAGAGAATATATGAGCTTATCAAAGGGCAGGAATTATTTTTGCTAGAATGAGCTAAAATGTTTTAAATCTTACACATTCATTTCAGCCAATGGTTTCTAAGTATGCGTATATTATACATATGTATATGTCTTCTAACGTTCGTTCATTTTGTAGAGATTCTGGTGTTATTTGAGTTAAAATTCAAGAGGCAATTGCTGGAAATTAGGATCATTTGAAATGGCTTGTCCATAAAGCTAAAATTAAGAGATTAATTGTCAAAATTGTTTTATTCTATTTTAAAATAAGTTGTTAGCTGAAGACCGATATTTTAGCTGGATAGGTGCATAAGAGGCTCGGGAGATTTCAGAGTTTGCAGGCTATACATTCCTAAAATGTTTTAGACACATTTCTAGTAATTGCACAACAATCAGAGATCAAAACCACGTTCATTCTTCTCTTTGAGCAAGAAGAGACATTCTCACATTCAAGCAAATAAGAGCAGTAACAAAATGGCGACTACCAGTATCTTTCCCTTAATAGGTAGCATGAGGCCTGTTTTCCAAGAGAGTGGAGCAAGCTGCATGTTCCTAATGCTCCTATATCCATCTTGAAGAAGGGATAGGACTTGGGACTTTCACCATGATCCCTATTATTTTAAGGATGTTGCGGTTATTAATAGCTTTGACCCAGTAATTCAAGTAACAAGTAAGAAGAAAGTTTCCCACGATCCACCATGGTAGAAGACCATGAAGACTATACGAAGAAGAAGAAGAAGAGAAATTCACAAACACCCACATCAAATATTGATGCCACGTCTACAAAATTTACTTCTTTCTTAGCATGACTAAGGTCAATTATCTTTAGCCCATTTATTTACTTTAAGCTTCCGTGGCTATAACCTCTATGACTATGTTTTGTTTTAGCTTGTTAAAGCAAGCCCCTCTATACATTCTAGGATGCATTACCAGTTAAAGATCCCAATGCATTCCAATGATGTGTTATTTCTTTATGTTACAGTAATATAGGTGCTTTCATTCTAGTGTTATATCTCTTGCTTTTCACATTTGGCACAAGATAAATTTTAAGTCCTTTTTCGGGATCGCAACCTCGAACCAGTAGTTTTGTTTTCTCATACTGCACACAGCTTGTTTGGTGACATGTGAGATTTGGTGCAATCCCATATCAAAATCTTTAAACTGATAACAAGTCCTTGCACACTTGAACACACACATCATCAACAACCCAAACACTCTTATCCCCAGTGACCAAAATTTGGAGATCTCATGTCCAACGCAGAAGATTGATTGTACCTCTAAATTGAGGTTCTAATGTCCTTTAATTAGGGTGTTTTAGTATTTAATTAATTTTTTTTTGTGTTTTAGCATAATTTTACTCTTACGAGTGTTTTCCATTGGTGTTATAGGAAATGGGAGCGATATGGCTATTTTTGGAGCAAATTCTACAACTGCTAGGTGACTAGTAGATTCTTGTCCAGACAACATCAAAACCCATCCGGACAGATGAAGATTAACCAAGGCAAATAAGTTAGAATGAAGAAGGCCGTCCGGACGATCAGAATACCCGTCTGGATGAGCATAGCAGATTTTGAAGGCAAATGTTAGAAGGTCGTTCGAACGACCCATATGCCTGTCCAGACAGTTTGTCGCGACCAGCAACCCATGAACAGTGTTTTAAAAAGGAAACTTGGGAAATAAAACATAAAACCTTTGGGACTTGTTTTGTACGGGTAGTTAGGACTTATTAGGGTTAGGAGACAGTATATAAACCTACTCTAAGGGTAATTTTGGTGACCTTTTGATACTTGTTTTGTTTTCTTTGCAGTTAGCCTTGCAATTGTAAAATAATTTTCTCTTCTCTCAACCTTTCATAGATTTTTCTGATTTTCTTCTCATCGATTCCTGTGTAAGCACTGATTTTAATCAGTAAATTATTGTTTATCAATAAATTATGAGAGGTTAATCTCTTTATCTAGTCTCTAATCTTTGAATAGTAGTCGTAAAGTTGGATTATTCAAGGAATGGTTTGTAGTTCTAAATATTTTCATGTGATTCGCTGCTAATTTTGATTTGGGTAATTATAAATGAGCATGTTAATACTACGATTAATATATTTGGAGTGTGAAACTAGAATGACAACTAAGCCAAGTCGTTGGGAACATTAATTCATAAAATTCAGTGTGTTGTATTCTAAGATTTCATCGATAATCTTGCAATCCGATGTATTAGCATGTTTGCATGAAAGTCTTCAAAGACCAATTCTTAACTTCGTTGATTGTTTTGTTTTGTGATTATACGAGTCTTGATAGAAAGTAGTTTGATACCTATGGAATGAATGTGGTAATGTTATGGTGCATTGATTTTTGAGTGTCGAACTAGGATGTTGGCTAGGCTAGGCCAGGCCTTTCGATTGAAAATTAAGTGCGTTACTCTTAAGCTTTCATTGTAAATCAATGAACCTGATGTCTTGTCATATTTTAATTGAGGTCATCAAAAATTATTTTTTCAATTAAACTTGTGTGATTACATGCGTTCTGCCTTGAACATGAAAACTATGTGTCTACCGAGATGGATTAGGGCTAGGTTGTTTTCATTCATAGTTTTCTAAAATCATCAGTTTTTATACACTTTCTCATGCTACCAAGTCATTTGACCTTTTTAAATTTCTGCATAAAATTTGTTGTTCTTTGCGATAAACTCTCTTACTAGTTGTTGCATTAAATTCATTCAACTTAGCATTTGTTTCCTTGTGGTTCAACTCCGAACTTTCAAATTTATTACTTGACAACCACCTTATACTTGGGGTAGTTTTTTTGTCACTTCTTGGATCAGGTCAAGTTTTTGGCAATGTTGCTGGGGAAGCATTATTGAAGTTGAAGGGTGGCTTGTAGATGCTAGCTTGTAGACGCTAATCACCATCAAATAAGGAATGTGTTCGGTCACATGACTAGGTTTACTTCGTCCCATCTTTTACTGCTTTCATATTTTAGGTTAGCATAGTTGAAAGGTTGGAAAATTCTAAAAAAAAGTACGAAAATTTGGCGAAAATGGCTAATTTAGATTCCTTTGGACGATAGATGCCACCTTGTTTGTTTGATTGGTAGTGAAAACATTGTTTGAGAGAGATTTATCCACTTTCAATTTCCACTTGCTAGTTATTCATTCTTAGTGATATTGTTGCTTTAGATTCTTGTTATACCTCATTGATTGGTTGATATCTTGCTTTGATTGACTTCTTATGAGATCTCCTTGATTGTCAAATTTGTGCTCTTTGTGCTTACTTGCAAATTGTGAAAATATGTCTTTGCCAAAAGGAAATACTAGTAGACATGGTTCTATTAGGCATGGTAGAGGGGGTAATGAAAATGCTAGTGATAATGGGAGTGTAGTTGGGGGAACATTAATATGAATGCATTGCTTAATTTGTTGTGAAATGTGAATTTATAAGATTTGTAAAATGCTCAAAATGTTCGAGTTGACATTGTGGTTCCAAATGCTCAACAAACTATTTTTCATCCTCCTAATGTGTCTCAAGTGCCTCAACATGCCAACCATGGGCATGACATGAATGTTCCACCCTTGGACTACATTCATGCTTATGAGAATTGCACTTTGTGGGAACTTACTCATCCCGCTAGGCAAGCCCGACCATCATCCATCATCAAGCCAGTGAATCAACAAAATGTGAGCTTGAAACCCTCTATGTTTCAAATGATTCCCAAATTCCACGGAATGGAATCGGAAAACCCATACTCACATGTGCATAAATTTGATTCAGTTTGCTTTACTTTTGGTGATGTTACTTGCTTTCAAGAGATTTTGAAATTGAAATTCTCCCCCTTATTTTTGAAAGACAATGCAAAGCGGTGGTTTGAGAATTTAATTTGTGGCCCTAGTCCATTGCGACTTGGCAAGCCTTTTCTTCTCTTCTCATCGCACCATTGCATTTCAAAATCAAATCATGAACTTTGCATGTAAAGAAAATGAAACCTTTTTCCAAACATGGGATAGGTTTAAAGATTTGTTATTCATATGTCCCCATCATGGCTTTCAAATGTACCAAATTGTTAACTTTTTCCATGGTTCATTGAGTCTATCTTTGAAAAAATTAGTGTATACCACGACTCAATGTGATTTTCTACAATAGGGATGATAATGAGGCTTTTTGTTTTCTTTGATGAGTTAGCGAAGGAATCTCGTTCATGTGAAAATCTTCCCATGCTTCAACATGATTCTATGCCTAGTTCTAGTAGAAAATTTACTTTGAATGAGAATGATGATATGAGAGCCAAATTGGCTTTGTTGACTAGGAAACTTGCAGCCTCCTCCATGACTCCTTGAAGGATAATGACAGCCATGATGTTGAAGTTGATTCTGCTATTTCTTTAAGAACTCTGGCCACTCTTTAGAAGTTTGGGAAGAGTGTGGCTAGCAAATCCTTTGTCAAGTGATCAGGTGATGGGAAACGGCAGAGATTGTCAAGAAAAACTCTACCCTTTGTCGTACCATCCAAGGTCTAAACAATTCCTGACTCCTTTGAGAAGGTAGCTTATTTACTTGAAATAAACTAGCCTACAGATGTTAACCTTAGCATTGATTCCTTATTTGTGGCTTGAAAGTGGCAAAGAACAGGTGATCTACTATCTCAATATACTATTATCTCCCATAGAGCAGCGATATTCTCCTATTAAGAAACTTTGCTTGAGTTTGTTCTTTGTAGCCACCAAGCTCAGACATTATATGCTGTCAGTTACAATTGTGCTCCTATGCAAAACTAACCTCATCAAGTTTTGGCTATCTAGGCCGATTATCAGAGGAAGAATTGGCAAATGATCCATTACTTTGATGGAGTTTTCTTTCAGGTATATCCTTTAGAAGGCGGTGAAAGGACATGCGCCTGTCGATTTTCTCGTAGATCATCCTTGTCTAGACGTTGAAGAAATAGTCTCCAGAGTTAAAAACATTCTTCATATCCTATACTCCCTAGACGCTTCTATTTGATGGTTCCAGAGCTGACTTTGCCTCTATATATAGTATTATCATCATATCTCCTCTAGGTTAGAAGACGCTTCTGTCCTTTCAATTTGATTTTGGTTGTACTAACAACTAGGCACAATACGAAGTAGTCATGATTAGGCCGGAAGTCGTCAAAGAATTAGACGCATAAATTGTGGAAGTCATTGAAGATTCCTAGCTGGTGATCAATCATTTGGGAGGCACCTACAAGTGTCATAGTTCAGACCTTGCACCTTACTACATGGCGGCCAAACAACTTTTAGAAGATTTTGATGATGTAATTTTATCCCATATCCCAAGAAGATTCAATACATAAGCAAATGAGCTAGCTCAGGTGGCTATACGAGTCAAGATACCACAAGGCACTTATGACAGAACCATCACAGTGTAAAGAAGACTACTACCTTCTATCAAAAAAAGGGCTCTTGTTGTTCTATTGCTTTTATGTAGAGAATTCATATTCAGATAGGAGGCATTCCATGCTCTAGTTCCTGAAGTATCCAAACCTGAAGATGGACCAGAAGACTAAAAAGAGAGTCGTCAACTACATGTTAATAGATGGGGAACTTTACAAGAAGAGCCCAGAAGATGATTTACTCTTGAAATGCCTAAGTCAAGAGAAGTCTATGAAGATTATGGCAGAAGTATATAAAAGGTATTTGTGGAGCTCATCAAGCAAGAAGGAAGATGAGGTGGCTCATCAAAAGGTATGGATACTTATGGCCTTATATCCTGGCAGACTGTATCCAATACTCCAAGATATGCTAACCTTGTTAAACACATGGACAAATCCAATATGTACTTGTTACTGCTATGCAAACAGTTTTGAAGCCATGGCCATTCAGATGATGAGTTATGGATCTCATTAGGAAAAATTTTCCATATTTTGATAAAGGATATCATTTCATCATTAGTGGCTACAGATTACTTTACAAAATGGGAGGAGTTGTTTCCTCTCAGGACTATAACCCAGCAAGACGTGATCAAGGTCATTAAGGAGAGCATCATTCACAGGTCTAGTCTTCCCCAACATATTATGGCAGATCGATGCACAATTTTCTTTGGTGATAAGGTACAAGCCTTGGCCTTGAAATATGGTTTTGAAATTTTACGTTCTACACCATATTTTGCTCAACACAATGGCCAAGTATAGTCTACTAACAAAGTTTTGAAGAACATCATTGAGAGAAAGGTGGAGACTAGGCCAAGAGCTTGGCATGAGGTTCTCTTAGAAGCTCTTTAGGCCTACAAAAAATCAAGAAGAACAGCAATATAAGCTACACCCTTTATGTTGACATATGGGTAGGATGTAGTTGTTTCTATAGAGATAGCATCAAGTCATTAAGGGTAGCATTGTAGAATCAGTTATCTCCTAGAGACTATTATCAGGTTATGATGATAGAATTGGAAGGCCTAGATGAAGTCAGACTTGTTGCTTATGATAAAAAATGAGTTGGAGAGACTTCTCAAAGTTAGGTTCATTAGAATTGCAAGGTACGTGGAAAGGTTATCTAACATTATTCCTGTAGTGAAGAAGAATTGGAAGATTAGAGTCTACATAGACTTTCGGAACCTAAATCTTACTACCCCAAAGGACGAGTACCCTATGCCTATCGTAGACATGCTGGTGGACTAGGTAGCCAGATATCAAGTCTTGTCCTTCATGGATGGGCATTTAGGTTACAATCAAATCGTCATAGGAGCAGAGGATAGACCCAAAATTGCGTTAAGATGCCAGGGTGCCCTTGGAGCATTTGAGTAGCTAGTTATGCCTTTTTGCCTGAAGAATACAGTAGCTACATATCAAAGAGCCATGAATTCTATTTTCCATGACATGCTGAGCCGTTTCATGGAAATCTATGTTGATAATGTTGTAGTCAAATCTCCTTAATATAGGAAGCACCTTGCAGATATTAGGCAAACATTGGCCAAATCATCACAAACTTCTTTCAACAAATTCCACTTGGCGACGAAAGTGGCAGTGTTGACTTCGATATAGTTTTTTTGATCTACAATAATGAATGTGCTATCATCTAATTGGATTACCTTAGAGAAGACACTTTCAGAGTTCTTAAGAGTGATGCCATTATTCAGTGAAATAGCAGCCAAAGACTTCTCATGGGGCTTTCACCTCGGATTGAAAATTGGTGACTTTACCCTTCAAATCTTTAATTATCTTATTCTCTTTATATTTGGCCTCTAGAGAAGATTGCATCTCACTCCCCAATTCTTGAAGTTTAGCATCGATTTCTCATCTCCTCTTCTTCAACATTCAACTCAGAGAGACGGGCTCAGTTGCTAGTACAATCTTTAATGAGAAAGGGGAGGTTTTTCAGGAAGTTTAAAAGTTTTCCTCGAATAGCTTCAGTAAGAACAGAAGCTTGGAAGGCATCCTCAATGGTAGTATTTAGATTGGAAAACATGGAATAGTGTAGACAAGATTCAAGTTCTATAGCACTAAGGACTTTTAGAAGTTTCTTGGCAGCTATTATTTTATCCTTAGAAAGAGTGGCAAAACTAGGAAAGCCTAAAACACCAACATCAGAAGACCTTAAAACAGAAACTGGAGTTCGACTAGCCAGCTTGGCTAGGAATCCTTAAACATCAACACTTCTTGGCAGAATGGTAGAAGGAGTAGTTTTCTTCTTTTTATTGAACGACAGTTGGGAAGGAGATGTCTTGAGCTAGAAGGCATCTGATAGATCCTTCTACTACTAATATGTAGAGCTTCAATACCTTCTTTGGTACAGGAAGAGTAATGATAGGAGGTTTTGCTAGATACTCCTTAATCTTCTGGAAAGCTTGTTGATGTCTTATCTCCCTGATGAATCCTTCTTCCTGCTTCAATTTTAGGAGTTTAGAGAATACCTAGACTTTCCCAGCAAGATTGGAGATGATTCTTTTGAGAAAATTGATCTGCCCTAGGAATATTTGAAGTTTTTTCTTGTTGCCAGGAGGTTGTGCTTTAAGAATGGCTCTGACTTTATTCTTGTCAACCTCAATGCCTTTTTGATGAACTAGAAATCCCAAGAAATTCCCTGTTGATACTCTAAATACGCACTTCAAGGGATTTATCTTCAGGTCATACTTTCTCATTCTGGTAAACTTTCACCTAAGATCTGCAAGGTGCTCCCTATATGAAGGAGATTTGACTACAACATCATCAATGTAGATTTCTATGAAATGGCCCAACATGTCATGAAAAGCATGGCTCTTTGAAATGTAGCTCCTATATTCTTTAAGCCGAATGGCATAACTACCCACTCAAATGCTCCAAGGGCACCTAGGCACCTTAACGCAATTCTAGGTGTATCCTCTGCTGCTATGAAGATCTGATTGTAACTTGAATGCCCATCCATGAAAGACAAGACTTGATGTCTGGCTACCTGGTCCACCAGCATGTCTACAATAGGCATAGGGTCCTCGTACTTTGGTGTAGCAAGATTTAGATTCCGAAAGTCTATGCAGACTCTAATCTTCTCATTCTTTTTCACTACAGGGACGATGTTAGATAACCATTCCACGTACCTTACAATTCTAATGAACTCAACTTTGAGAAGTCTCTCCAACTCGTCTTTTACCACCAATGCCACTTCATTTGACATCCTCCAAGGATGTTGTTTGTGTGGTTTATAGCCTTCATTGATTGGTAATCGATGCTCCATAAGCTCTTTGGAGAGGCCTGACATCTTCTTATACTCCCATGCAAAATAATTCTGAAACTCTTCAAGTAAGAGAGTCCGTTTGGAACAAACTCTCTAGATGTTTTTCTGCTAAATAAGAGGTCATCTTCTGCATGGTGACATTCAAGGCCTGAGCCTATTAAACTTTTGTCAGTGGTCTTGACATCATTGATTTCTTGATGATAGGGGTAACGCCCTACAAATTCTGGTCATTAAAGAGCCAAAAACCTGAGTATGGATAGATTTTAACTCTTCTCAGGATGAATCCATGCTGAAGGTAACTTTTTTTGGTCTGTCATGTTCATCTAAACTTATGACTCTGAGATTGCCAATGTCTTGATCATGAAGCCTGGTTTCTACATAGTTTACGGATGCCAAAAATGGATTATTGTCTGCCATGATCACCTCTATGCCATTTTTTCGTTCCAGAGTACCATACACTAATGCATAAAGGATGGAACCGCCATAGAAGAGTGTATCTAGTCTCTCCCCAGCAAAAGATTATATGAAGAATGTGAATTTATCACAAAGAATGGAGTGGTTATGGTCTTGTTGCCAATAGAGAGGTTTACAACCTAACCCTTGAGTTGTAGATATACTTCGTACAAAGTTTGATATAGTGGCATTAGTGGAGACTAACTTAGACTTTTGTCTACCAATTTTTGCATGGTGGATCAATGTATCAGATTGGCTGCTAATCCATTGTCCACCATGAGCCTATTAATTAGCATTCCATCCACATGGCCTGAAAGATAGAATGGTCGTAGGTGCTAAATCATGTTGACTGTTGGTTTTTCAAACATAACATAGGAATATAGGATGTTACCTTATCTTCTGAATTTGTAGAAGCTTCTTCTTGAATGATCACCACTAGCTGGTTTCCCCGAGACACCCTTGAAGGAGATCCTCGAGATTCATTTTTTATTGACTTCTGACTTTCTTCTTTATTTGGCTCTTTGAGAATAGTAGCAATTATTGGTTGATCTGTTATGGATACCTTTGCTATTGGGATTGCTTCAACATTTCCAATATCTCTAGGTAGAACATAAGTCATGTTGCAAGAGAGATTTTCATAATACCTCTTGTCTGCAGAAGAGTTTTCATTCTTGCCACCCAAGCCCTGTCCCTACTGTACAATAGTCTGATGCTTCAAGAACGTTATCTTCTTTGAGTCAAGAGTGTTTGTTTCTTCAAGAGTGTTTGTTTTCTGAGTTTTCTGTCGGTTTGAACTTCTCTATTGAGCATGAGTATCCTCTGCTAGAGAGTTAGCCGTTTACCTAAAAAGAGACTATTAATCAATCCCACCCAAGGTTAAGCATATGAAGTCACCAACAACAAACTGAATGCATTTGTCAATAGATTGCTTAGATGGGATC
This sequence comes from Tripterygium wilfordii, assembly GCF_013401445.1. Classification (NCBI taxonomy): domain Eukaryota; kingdom Viridiplantae; phylum Streptophyta; class Magnoliopsida; order Celastrales; family Celastraceae; genus Tripterygium; species Tripterygium wilfordii. The sequence continues at coordinate 4,465,462 of NC_052249.1, read as the reverse complement.
TGAACATGCCTCTAACTGGTTGTTGGGGATGTTTGACATTATTTCTTTCTTTCTGTCGCTTCTTTTGTAACTTTCTTTTTTGAGTCTTGGTGAATGTTAGTTTATCCTTTGGATGTTGGACTTTCACCCAAACATTAAGGAGAAACAGGAGGTTTGACCATTATGGATCTGGGTTATGAAGGACGATGAAGATCCTGTTCTTTTGGCTTCCCTTTTCCTATGAAGATCCTGCCTAAAAAAAATTAGAACCTTCTAAATTTACCTTTATTGCATTAAACTTGCCTTCGAGATTGAACCCAAGCTCGAAGCTTCTGACTTATAGAAAGGAACCTTCACCTTTACTAGAGTTGGGATAAATCTTCCTTCTTTGTGCAGAACTTGCCTCTAATTGAGTAGTACGTGCCCACATTCTAAACAAAACATTGGTCTTCTAGAAGGTCTCATTGGTGTTGCCTCTGTGAAAATTGTCGGTTGTCCCAGAACTCCTTAGGATTTAATATCTGGATAGGAGGTATCTGGTGTCTATTTGGAGGTATGGCCTTTTGAATGTCTTATAGAATTGCCTTCTATCTTTGAGTTGATTTAGGCATTTGGCCTATGTTCATTGAAACCATGTGTGTTCCCATCTCTAGAGGAAATGTATTAGCATCCATCCTCATTGTTGGTTCAAGAATAAATCTCCCCTCTCTATCCTAGCCTGAATTTCATTTCTGAAAGCAACACAATCATTGGTAAAATGGCTCCAAGAATAGTGGAACTTATAGTAAGTGTTCTTTTGGATTTCTTTTGGAGGAGGAATTCTATGTCCAAGAGGTAACTTGATCATCTTATCTATCAGAAAACAATCAAAGATCTTCTCTTCTTGGATACATCATAGGCATAGAACTTTGCGGATTTGGATAAACATGCGGATCCTAGCTACTTAACAGGTTCTAACTTGATAACATCTTTGCAAATGTAGGACTTCTTACTCAGAATCTCGGCCACAATCATTTCTTGATTGAGTTCATCTTTGATGTTGGCCACTATGTAGTTAGAGTCTCTATATTATGTTCCTTTGGATGAGTTGACCATGTCTTGCTCCTCTTTAATGACTCTTTCTTAACGAACAACCCTGATAGTTAGGTGAGAAATCCTGGAAGTGTAAGTCATCAAACTTCTTTAAGGAATTGGACAAGCATCTCTTTCAAAGTAAGTGCTACCACTTCTCATTCTGGTATTTCAATATTGCACCAAAGTCTGGCCACCTTGAAAAGGAATGACTCAATTGAATGATCTTTGACAAGTCTGCCACTGTGACTTCTGGTTCTTCCTTATAGAACTGTTATGGAAAGCTTCCTCTATCTCTGTCCATATGTCAAGAGAATTAGCAAGTAACTTAATGTACCTGGCGAAAGCTATACCAGTGCTCCAACTAGATGGTGAAATGAGCTATGTGCTCCACAATTGACTGAGCATCTTTCCTAGAGAGAAGAGAAAAGTCAGGAGGTCTGAATCCTCTGTGAAGTGGAATACAATCTACTATCTCTATGAAAGACTTGTGGTGCATGGGTCTCCCTAAACACCTAGGCCGTAACATGTCTTGAACAATGCTCATAACTTGATCCCTATTCACCTCTGTTGAGGTTGACATTGGAGCAACTGCGACTGATGGTAATGTTGTTGATAGCCCAACTAACATTATCCCTTAACCTCAGCCTAGGGATAAGGTTGGTAATGTTGCTATTGTGGTTGGATATACGGTTCTCTCCAAGATTTGCACGAGGTACAACTTGAGAAAAGCTCTGGTTGACATTGTTTATTTTCCTTTGCTCATTCATCTTTGTTCCCAGAGGAACAATTGTGATTCCAATTATGGGAACAACGGTTAGTGGAGGTAAAAAGGTAAGGACGGAAGACATCACCTAAATACCATTCTCTTATGATCCAAGGTTCAGAGCATTTTGCACAGGAGCTGAATGAATATTTGTTCAGAACAAATTTAGCCGTAGAGAATTTCTGGAAAAAAGGAATATTGATTATCGAACCAGTTCATCTTGCTGTAAGAAATATCATACAGTTTCTTATGTACCAAACTATAAATATTTTAGTGGGTTGTAAGAATAAGTACAAAATGAATCCAAGACACCAAGGAAAGGGTCGTGTTGCTAAGACGAATTTGGACGAGTCCATTACAAACTAGAAAAAGGAACACTAGAAATAAAAACCAAAATCTTGATGATTTGTTTGTTCCTGAAAATACTTTTTCATCTCAACGTCGTAGAGAATTCGGAAGTCTAATTTCTTTAAATTCGAAGAATAGCCAAGGTATTCATCAGATAAATACAAAATTTTTCACTGGAAATAACACTAAACTTGTGGTAATATTTCAAATAAAAACAAAGATCTTTATAGATATTAAAAAAATAGAAACGAATTCAATTCAAACTCCTTTTTTTGGCCGAATTGAAATCTTTGATAAATTGTATTTCAAGCTTGCAACTTCCATTTTTTTCTTTTTTTCTTTTTATTCAATTCAGATCGAAAAATTGAACAGTTAAGTGAATAGAAAACTAAAAAGGGGTTCATGGCTAGGGGTAAAGATGCCTGAGTAAGAGTTATTTTGGAATGTACCGGGTGTATTCGAACAGGGCTTAGTGTTAATAAGAAATCAAGAGACATTTCCAGATATATTACTCAAAAAAATCAATACAATACACCTGGTCAACTGGAATTGAGAAAATTTTGTCCGTATTGTTACAAACATAAGATTCATGGGGAGATAAAGAAATAGATAGAATCGATCATATGCATGTCACTCCTTCAAGGAACCTGAAAAAAGAGATATTTTCTATATCTTAGATAGTATTCACTATATCTTAGTTAATAACACGTAATTAATTGTTTGTACCAAAACAAATCCTACAATTCAGTTGACACGTGGCAAAACGGGGCCTATAATACACAAAAGGCGATCAATCTCCTGGTGACACGTGACGAAGGCAAGGAGACTTTTATACTAACCGGTGTTCATTTTACAGGTTTTTGATTGGTTGTTGGCCTGAAATCTAGGGATTAGTTCCCAAAAATCAAGACTATCCAAGATTAGCTGTCCAAGAAGCTACAATTCAAGGAGTCTTGGTCCTAATGGATAGATTCTTTTCAAATGTAGTTTGTTAGATTATTATCGAGATTTTAGCAGGATTACATCAAAGAGGGACCTAGAGAAACAAAATTATGTTAGCTGAACAACCTAGTTTTTCTCAAACATGTGTCCAGTTGAAACACGTCTCTACGCAGCTCATGCCACGTTCGTCCTGCACCATCCAAAAGTATCCATTTTTACACGATCTTTCGTGCAAAAGCAACAACGAAATGATTGCCATGAGCCATATTCCCATATTTTGGTCCATGAAGCCTGAAGACTCGTGAAGCAGAAACTACCACGACTTTCAGGAGAGTTCATTTCCTCCATAAAGAAGCAGGACGACCAGAAGGACACTGCCACCATTCTCACATTCAGGAGAAGTTGCAGTTACAAAGCCCACAACTCAGTCACTCTGGCAAGTAGCAAGAGAGCGGTTTTGCCACGATTCCCATGACATCCCACGAAGTATACTTGAAGAAGAATAGAAGAAGTGCTCATCTCTTAGCACTATAAAAGAAGAAGAGAAAGAAACAACAAACTACCCCGTGTTAAACACAGGCCCAGCGTCTTCAATCCTTTATTTGCTTTCTTAGGCATGACTTCCGCCACTTATCTTTTTATTTAGCATGGCTTCGCGCCAACTAGCACTTAGATTTACTTTTATAAAATTCCCCACGGCTATGTTTAAGTTTAAGCTTGTGAAGCACGCCTATATCCCAGGATGTATCCATTTTCAATGAAGATCTTGATGCATTCCCGCAATGCGTTGTTTTTCATTTCACTTCAATATGAGCTCTTTTCATTTCGATGGTTTTTTGTTTTTTCCTGCTTTGTTCCAGATGGACACTCTAGGCATTTTAAGTTCTTTTCTCGGCAAGGCAAACTTCGAGCCAATAGCTTGTGTTCTATAACTACGCATAGTCTGTTTGGTGTAGAGGTCAGATTCGGGGTGCTTTTGGTGCACCATATATTGTCTTTCCACAATATATTGTTTTGACCAACCAAACAACAATTCTTTGGCACAAAACCTGAGGCATTTTCAAAACAATATGTGGTCATTTTTAAAATTGTCCCATTTGAGACAATTTTGGAACACTTTTGCAACATTTTTCCATTTCTACCTTCTTTTTTTATTGAACTGACCAGATTGCCCATCTACTTTTCCTCTCTCCTCTTCTTTCACATCTTCTCTCCTCACAGTTATCTCGTTGTACTGTCTCTCTCTCATATTTCTCTCATCCTCTCCATTAGTGCACCCATTGTCTGATTCATCGTCCGATCAGTGAACCCATCGCTTTGCCTCCACAAATTTGTGATTTGTTTTCATTATCTGGTTCTTGAGCTGAGACCGGGATCGATTTGGGGACAATGTACTCGTGCTGTGCGACATCCTCTGATTTCACCATTTCTTCGGATTGCTTCTTCGATTCAAGCTCTAAAAGATGCTGTGGTAAACCACCACGAATGCATGAAGATAAATGGTCCAGATTAATTGATTATTATATACTGTATAAATAATTTCATGTTATTAATTGATTATCATATTTGAAGCATCATTTTTAAAGATATATATATATATATATATAACTTTTATTTTTATCTTATTAAATTAACTTAAATGTGTTTATTATATTATCATAAAAATTTTCCTATTTATTTTAGTATTTATGTTGATATGTTACAACTTAAATGCATAATACCATGTACGTAATTTACACAACAACTTTAACACCATATATGCTACTAGCAAAAGTACAACCAAACACCTACCAGTATTTCAAAAATCATATTTGCTACCATTTATTATCTACCATATATGCTATTGGGCCCGTTTGATAGACCATTATGAAGACAATATATGCTACTCAAGAAAATATTTGTATATTGCAATCAAACGACCATTTTATGGCCCTAAAACCGAAGCAATTTTGAGACAATAATATTGTCTTTTGAAAATGGTCGCTTTTGATACAATTTTGAGACCATTTCGATTTTACTACCCAATTTGTTCCCAATTATTTATTGAATACCCTACTACCCCTGCCTTTTTATTGATGCACATTTATTTTTCATTTATCAAAAATGTATGGACTTATTTGAATTTTTTTTTATTTTTGTAAGATGGAATATTATGAAACTCTTCTATTTAACTATTTATAGGCTCCGTTTGGTAGACAATTTTGTCAGTAGCGTATATACTAGCAGATATGGTGGTAGCAGATATGGTGTTAAAATTCTGAGGTAAATTACATGAAGGGGTATTAGGCATATAAATGACAAAAAATAGAACAATTAATTTATATAAAACCAAAATATCTGTTAGTATATATGCTACTGACAAAATTATCTATCAAACGGACCCATTGTCAAAATTATGTGCCAAACGGACCCTCGGTGCAGAATCCTACGACAATCCTATCAAATCCTTTGGGTTGACAACAAACCCTGACACACCAACAAATCGAACATCCATATCTACAAAACTCCTGCTCCCAACAGCCAGACTTGCGAGGTCTCTTGTCCAGAGGAGAAGACGACGAACATTAATATAACATATATTAAAAACTTAATATATTAATAGCATAGAAAATTGAGGGACTTAGGATTAACAAACTCCGATTTCCCTTAAACTTTCTTTGAGATAATCATGCGAAAATCTTGATTATTCTCAACAAACTGATTTGGAAGAGGATAAACCTTAAGACAAAAATCCCATCATTTATAGCATTTTGAACATTAACTTTCAGGCAATCCTGATTTCAGGTTAATATCCACAAGAAAAACCTGTAAAATGAACAAATATTAGAAATAATAATGTTCTGCCCATGTCACGTGTCAATTGAAGATTAGTTAACCATTGTCAATTGTATGCCTTTCCTTGTCACGTGTTAGCTGATTTGCGGGTCATTTATGGTAGAAACAATTATACAAGTACACTGGCTTATATGTTTTTAATAAGTTCCACCAAATGGAACTAATTAATTCTTAAGAATACAGGCAGAAATGCTATTTATTAAATTGCCAAATGTGAAAAATGAAGGAGTTGGAGGGCTCTAAGGCAAGACAAGAAATTGTTAAAATTTGCTATAAAAAATTCATTCAATTTCAAAAATAGGGAAAAAAATAAAAGAACTTATTTTGAAAATCTCCCCTTCTTCTCCGTGTCCTTCTCCATCTTTCTCTGAGATACGGTACAGGAACGCTTCTCTGCAATTCGACTTTCTCCTCTAGATCGCTGATCTAAAGTTCCTCTCCTCGCAATTTGACCTCCTATACTTGCCTATATTACACACAACCTTCGATCTCCTTCTCTGGCTCACTCTCTTTTCATACAAATCTTTCTATATTTCGGACTCTAAATACATACAGACCCGTGTTTTGTAAGCATACATATTCGTTTGATTTTTTCGGATAATTGGAGTAGTAGTTGCATAAGATATGGATGCGATCGAGGAATTGTCGCAGCTGGCTGATTCCATGCGGCAAGCCACGGCGGTGCTTGCTGACGAGGACGTTGACGAGAACTCATCGTCTTCATCTTCTTCGCGGCGCACCACTACCTTCCTCAACGCCGTTGCTCTCGGCAATGTCGTAAGTTTCTTATCCCCATCTACAGTTGTAAGTCAGGTTGTGGTTTCGGGGAGGAGATCCTTGCATCTTCTCGGGATTTTTCGAGTTCCTGGTGTGAATCGGTGCATTTGGGAATCCTTTCTGGTTCCCACTAGAGCGATTCTTTGAATATATGGCTGATATTTCAATTTTTTTTTAATGGAAGTTGTGACATTGCGAGGAATTTTAATTGCTTTTTATGCAACTTTTCTTTGTGTTTGAGATAAAGGTTTCAAGATGATGCAATGTTTTTGTGTGCCTATTTCGGGATTCAATACTTATACAATGTGCTTGTAAAGATCAGTTATGCTGTTCTTAATGAAATTGCAGTTCATTAATTTTCATATGCTGATGTTGTTTTAGTAGAATGTTATTTTGTTAATGTGGCACTTGGCATGAACCTTGGTATTGCTAAAGTTTTGGGGACTATCCTATGTTATATGCATGTTTTGTTAAATTTTCAATGGAACTAGGGATGGTACGGATTTAGAATTTAGGTTAAATTTCAATGAAACTAGCTAGGGTTGGATTTAGAATTTATACATGCCTAAGGGAACCTAGCTTTAATCAACGATCCATGAGTTCACACCATATGATGTACCAAAATATTGATTGCAAATGCTTTGAGTGAATTGTCGCAGTCCTTTTTTTTTTTCCTTTCTTTTGTGCATGTGTGTTTTATAGATCTGGGATTATAATGCTTCACTGATACATTTTTAAAATCTATGAATTTTTATCTATTTGTGTGTTTTACACTCTTTTTTTAAAAAAATAATAATTCCTTTTCGTATTTATAAGACCAATTTTCTATCTTTATTAGTTTTGTCAATAATATAATTCTCATACGTTTTGGGCATGATCATCAGGGAGCTGGTAAATCTGCTGTTTTGAACAGTCTAATTGGACATCCTGTTTTAGTAAGTTGGATTCAGTTTGATTTTTTTTTTGTTCTGTTCAAAATGTTTTACTTGCATAGTTGCATCAATAAGAGCGGTATTAACAATTGTCTTTCTTCTTGTTTCATTTTTCTCCCCTCTTCGGTGTTTCTTTTGTTGTATCCATATTTTAAACAGCCAACCGGTGAAAATGGTGCTACTCGGGCCCCAATTAGTATTGATTTAAGTAGAGATGACTCTTTGAACAGCAAGTCAATAATCTTGCAAATTGACAATAAATCTCAACAGGTTTCTGCAAGTAAGTCCTCTTAAACAGATTCTGAATTTGGATTATAAATATTTTATTTTATTTTTCTTGCTTTAGATGTGCTTGGCATATAACAGTATATGTAGTATATTACAACAGACAGGTTTGATCTTGGTCTGATCTTCTGATGGATCTAATAATTGGGAAATCGTAGGTGCGCTTCGCCATTCTCTACAGGAAAGGCTGAGCAAGGCTTCTTCTGGAAAGAGTCGCGATGAAATATATCTGAAGCTTCGTACTAGTACAGGTTAGCCTTTTCTGGTATCTTGTTTCTCATGCGTACTGTTATAATTTTTTTTGAGACCATTTTAAATGAAATTAAATAAAGAGGAGCACATGTCAATGCTGTGAACAGCTTAATGATATTCATCTTGTAAGTGTGATATATAGCTGTTACTGGTTAACGTGGTGGATTCTGTTTTATTGCTGTATTGATTATTGTTGCCTGCTTTTGTGTTATGGTATTCTGTAGACAAAGGCTGATGATTTCTGTTGCCTTTGTAATTTTGTTCTCCTGGGAATTTACCTTATAGCTACGATATTTGTGGTGATGTGAGCAGTTGGCTGTTGTATCATCCATGTAGATATACTGGAGCTTAACTGAAGTAGCGGACATCTAGGGATTGCTCAAACTTCAGTTCAAACGTCTGTGGTTTTCAAGGAATTAATGATTGGTCGTTCATCTTACTACTCTTCTTAGGTTTATATTCTAGCTTAAGTCTTTTCTTTTTGGAAACCTAATTCAGTAGCTATATAAGATGATTCAATCTTACTTGTATAAATGGAAATTGGGAGTAACTGGAGAAGCTTCTTTTCAGTTTTGTCTAAATTCTGAAGCCAAGTCTCTCCAAGAAACGAGCTACCATAATAATAATCGAAGTGTGCTATCTTTTATACTTAATTTGGAACTCAAAATATATAAAATAGTCTGTAACTATTTGACAATTACATGATAACAGCCCTTTGGGAAGTGTGCTAGTTTCTTTGAAATTACCGTGGTGGATTCCCGGAATCTTTAGAATATGGGGTTGTTTATTAGCTGATGTAAGAATCTGTGATGATTAGTTGGTCTATTGATGATGATGGTGATGAAATGGACATTACAAAATACTTGGCTGCTGTCCTGTGATCTATGGTTCTTTCCCCTTTTACCATATGTTATCATTAATATGATTAAAGATCTGATTTTGCAAAAAAAAGTCAAGGGAAAATCTGTTATGTTCAAAAGTATTTAAGAAAAGGAAAACTGCATATATCTGCACTTTATATAAGTAGATGACATAAAAATTGTAACTGAATAAACAAGAATTCAAGCCAATTTATGAAAGATCTGTCAATCAAATTTTATCTTTACTTATTTTTGATGCAGCATAGAAATACTGTTTATTGTTTACATATGTATAAATATATATTTTTTTGTATGAAAATGAGTCAAAGAGAAATTTGTTGGGGCGTTCCCTGTGCGCGACACGTTGCATGGGGATCCCGGTGCAGCAATAAATGAGTAAGGGCCATTGGGAGCATACCCTCGTGGCCATGCGCACTGATGATAATATGAAAGAAATATATTAATATTATATGATAATTTTCCTACCCTAACACATAATAAATTTATATTTCCAGCTCCTCCATTAAAGCTGATTGACTTACCTGGATTGGACCAGCGAACAATGGATGATTCAACGGTGAGTGGTTTAATATTAAACCATATATGTTTGTGTATGCTCAATTCATGATCACTTTTTCTCAAAATATATAGTTTTCATTTTCTGGAAAACATTAGTAATTTACTTGCCTTATTAACGTATTTGGTTGTATAAAGATGAATCTTTTACTTTCATTTTCAAGTTATCCGGCATTAATGTCATTGCTAAATCCTTGACCCAATTATTTGGAGCTAGTTACACCCACCATAATCAAAACTATTAGGACCCGACCACATTGATTGTTTTCTTCACTTTCTTGCAGTTCGAAGTATTGCTTTCTACCAATTGTTTTGTTTCATAGGCATCTTTTTTGTGTTTATTTGTATCTTTTTTCGGCCTTATTTCCATCTTCTTGAAATTCTCTATTTAGATTTTCTTACTATTTACACCTATGTAACACGAACACAAACATGGGACACGACACGAACACGCAGACGCAGATACGTGATTTTCCAAAAAGGTAGGGTATGGACAGGCTGGGGACACGTCGAATAATCATATATATATATATATGTTATAATGTAATGTAACCATTGTCCTTATTATGTCAAGGCCAAATTAGGTTTATTGTTTTCAAGCCCAAGTCAAACTACTATGTCAACCCATTCCAAGAAAAACCCAGCCACAACTCTAGAAGTGTCCTATTTGAAAAAAAAATATAAAAATCAAAAACAAATGTGGTGGCTTTCACGGGAAGCCAGAAGTCACACACATTGGAAAAAAGAAAGAGAAGAGAAGGAGAAATCTCCTATCTATCCCCTCTGGAATAAGGTCCATCTCTGTCTATCTTTGTCGGTTGATCTCTGTCGATCTTTGTTGGTCGATCTCTGTTATTCGCTGTTGGTCTCTATTGATTGTTCTTTGATCTCTGTTGTCAATCTCTGTTCTTCGATGTTGGTCTTTGTTCGTTGTTCTTCGATCTCTGCCTCTGACGATCTTTGTTCTTCGATACTGGTCTCTGATGTCTCTATTATTTGATTATTTGATGTTGATCTCTTTGAGTATCTGATATTTGTCGAAGAGATATCTTGATCGTATCAGATGATGGTGTTTTGCCTTCCAATCTTATTCTCTGTTTGGATGCTTACTAAAATATGAAGCATATTTTATTAAAAGTTAAAAAAAAAAACAGAGTGTCCCAAACGTATTTAAGGGTGTCCACAACGTGTCCAATAATAAAAAATAAAATAAAATAATCCGACACTCTATTTCACGTATCCCGAACGTATTTTCCAAGTGTCCGAGAGTATCTGTGTCCGACACTGACATTCTATCCAAAATAGAGTGTCCGTGCTTCATAGATTTCCACATTGGAGTGCTGACGTTTCTTCATCTTGCATGTCGTACTATCTTAGATGATTTTCTCTCGTCTTATCTTCAATGGGAGCTATCTCTAAGTTAATTATTGACTCTTATCATATTGCTATTGATGCTACATGTCCACCCCAACATTTTGATTCCTGCCATGTTAATCTTTTTAGCACGTTGCCCTTAACAGCCAACATTTCACACCATAAACCATTGTGAATGAACAGCGCCCTATAAAATTTACCTTTAGCCTCATGGATCTTTCAGTTGCATAATCTTACAAACTCGTCCATCCAGCTCCACTTCTGTGAGTTATACCCTCTTTTTCAGGGATACTATTGAAAAGTGCTGGATTCATGTTCTGAGCAATATCTCGAGACTGAAAAATAGTGAAATGACTATTTTGTTTTTTCTATAACGGGACCGTTTTAAATCTAATTGTCTGGATCATTTCATCCAACAGTGTTTCTCTACTTTTTTATAAAGAAATTGAATATAAGATATTCTTTGTTCACCGAATGCACCTTAGTTTGTTCCTGTGGAAGTTGATGTTATGGTATAATCTGCCTTGTCTCTGTTTACAGGTTAGTGAATATGTGGAACACAATGATGCTATTTTGCTAGTTATAATACCGGCTTCCCAAGCCCCAGAAATTTCGTCATCTCGAGCGCTCAGGATTGCCAAGGAATATGATGGAGAAAGTGGGTTTTGCTCTCAACTTTTGCTGCTTTTTTTGTTGTTGAAAAGAGTTTATATTGTTTGCTTTTTCGGGAAGAATTTATGAGAACATAATGCTCCTCTTACTTTGTATTAAGTATTAACGGCTACTAACATTTTTTTTCTATTATTATTTGGTTGGCTTTAGGTACTAGAACAATTGGTGTTATTAGTAAAATTGATCAAGCAGCCTCAGACTCGAAAGCGCTAGCGGCTGTTCAGGCTCTCCTGTTGAATCAGGGACCAACAAAAACATCTGATATCCCATGGATAGCTCTAATTGGTCAATCTGTTTCAATAGCTTCTGCACAATCTGGAAGTGCTGCAGCTGAGAGTTCTTTAGAAACTGCATGGCGTGCAGAGAGTGAAAGCCTAAAATCTATATTGACTGGAGCCCCTCAAAGCAAACTCGGTAGAGTGGCATTGGTGGATGCTCTTGCTGGTCAGATTCGTAGCCGTATGAAACTCAGACTTCCAAATCTCCTTTCTGGGTACTCACCTTTCCTTAAAGATGCTGTTTGACCTTTGTTTCCTGTTATCATTGAATTGACTCTCTTTCTATTAGCATTTTTTGCCTGGGATCAGTTATATTTTATTCATGCAGATGTGTTTTTCGAATGTCTTTTCTTGGTGCTTTTCCTTGCCTTCCCAGTGTTAGAAATGTTCTGCGACAGCATGTATATTGCTCTAGGAACGCCAACATGATTTGTTTCTTAATTCAAGAATTGCTACAATATTTAAATTTGTTTACTTTTTGCATGTGCAAGGATGTCTCTGATGGTTGTTTGAGGTACTTTTGTCGGGTTTTAAGGATGTTGGAAGATGGATGAATTATACCGTATTTAATTCCCTTTATCCACCTCATCACAATAAAAGAGAATATCCAGGTTGATACTGGCTGTGACCTGTGATTGGTATTGCGTTAGTTTGTCTGACGGTCTAGATGAAAACTTATGGGTGTTTTTGAAATGAATTGCATTCATCTTGCAGTTATGCCTAATGCTAGGGAAAGACCTAAGTTAAAGTGTTCGAGAGCCATAGTGGCCACTATATTGTATATGCATACTGTGAATATTTAGGTCCCTTGTTAGTTATCCTTGTAAAGGCACACTAGCCAGCTTGGAAGGGAGTCTTCCATTGTAGATACTTGACTTCATGTTCTGTTGCGCCGGAATCTGTTTCCATAATTTTTTTAAAAATTCATCTTGCTGACAAGTAGAATGACTAAACTCCATTGTAGCTTGCAACTTTTTTCTTTTGTTTTTTCGAAGGAGAGTGGGGGAGGGGAGGAGTTGGCGGGTTTGTGGGAAAGTTTTCAGTTTCTCATTAAGAATCAATGGTTGTTTTCTGCCTATGTTTACCATGGTTCAAACAACGCCATCCTCTTTCTCTTTCCTTCCTCTTCCCACCGAGTGTTGTACTTGTATGATATTTCTTTATTCTTTTGATGCCAATTTTTTGTTATATGCATAAATGAAATTTCAGTTAATTATATGGTGCTCATCTTTGGGTTATTTTTTTTCCCTTCCTTTTTCATGTAATGTCATTCAAGGTATGTTTCTTCTTGGTTAGAAGGCACTAATATTTTTTTTTTGTGAAATAATTTTGCAGCCTTCAGGGTAGGTCTCAAATAGTTCAGGATGAACTGGTAAGACTTGGAGCACAGATGGTTCAAAGTTCTGAAGGTACAAGGGCTCTGGCTTTGGAGCTGTGTCGTGAATTCGAGGACAAATTTCTCCAACATATAATGGGTGGTGAAGTGAGTAATTATTTCTGAATAATTATTTCTTGATAATAGACCTAAATGGAAGTCTCTTTGTTAGACAAAAATATGAGTGCTTCTGGAAGATTAATTGGTCTGAAAAGTATTAAAAAGTTATGGTTGACCTCTCAATGCGGTGATAGTGTTATTAATTATCTGGAATTTTGGTATAAATGGTTCCACAAGTATCTAATTCTGAAATTCCTCCATTGTATGATGGAATGCGGAAGATATGGAAGGTTTGTCTGGCTTTTTTAGTCTGATAGAAATTTTACATGATAATGGATGAATCTTGGAAAGACGATTGAGAGTAAGTGGATATGAAATACATGAATACACTCACAAACTGTATTAATATGTTTCGAGGATGGAGCACATATACATATAATGAAGCTTGCACGAGATTCTATGTGATGACTGCTGTGTTAGTTTTTGTCAAAGGTCATATGATATTGTCATTTATGCTTGGCATCCAACTTTGCTGAAACAAGGATAAAACCGTCTGAATGCCCTTATTTGTCTTCATTATTTTATGGCTGCTTAAATTTCTACTTTTCTTAGTTCTCCTTGGTCTAAGAATCTTGGTTTCTGTTTTTCTTGGATTGGCATGGGTGTTGAAACGATTTTGAGGAACAGTGCCTTTACTAAAACAAGGATAAAAACGTCTGAATGCCCTTATCTCTCTTCATTATTTTATTGCTGCTTAAATTTATACTTTTCTTAGTTCTCCTTGGTCTAAGAATCTTGGTTTCAGTTTTTCTTGGATTGGCATGGGTGTGTGAAATGATTTTGAGGAATTGTGCCTGCAATTTCCTTCCCTCTCTAGAGAAAACTAATAACATTTTGTAAACCACCATCCTCCAATGAATCTGGAGAAGGACTCTCGAAGAGATCCCCTTAGAATTTTGCTCATTCTCAACCGGTGGAATACACAAATGAAGTTGGTGGTGCAATATTATATTCTCTCCTACAAAGCCACTCAAGTTTAAAAATGAGGATGAACTTCCTTTTTCTTTCCTGACAGCATCATCCTTCATTGGGTTTAGTGAAATGTTCTTTTTACTCGAGTAAAAAGAATAAGTATTTATGTTACCATGATGAATTGGCTTCCGATCAAATTGCCACAGGTGTCAAGAAGGATGTGATACGCATCCATTGGGAATACATCGCACCAAACTGATTCCGTAAAAGAAGACCCAATGGAGAAGTTGACAAGGCATTTTGAAGATACGAGTACCTCATTCCCTTTGTTGAACCAAAGGAAGCGATAAGGTTGTGGGTGCTTCACTATTTTAAGCTTCAACTTGTCCACCATAGATTTTATCTACTGCCACCATCAATTATCAGATTACAAAGTTTACTTCCTGCTGGACAGCGTGTTCGGAAAATGTTTTTGTGAAGCCAATGCTCTTTCTACTGAACAAGTGGTGCCAACATAAATCTACGAATATCAAGAACATCACCAATCATGTCACCTTAATTCCCTCGTCTTCAACATCTTTTGTTTTGGAGATTTCTTCATGATAATTTTCATCTTTTAAGACTGCCAAGTTTTCTTCTTTCCTCACTTGATTTTCCACTATTAATTTGCATATCAGCCCTCCTTTCTGGACATTCATTAGATCGATGGCCTAACTCTGGACACCTGTAACATCTGATCAGTACTTGGCCTTGATTGTTGTGACTAGCTCTCCCTCCGGTAGCATTTGTTTGATGATCAGGATGTGTAGGAGCTACTGCTTGTCCTCCCCAACTAGCATTAGTTGCTTTAATAGTTGATGCATCGTTGTTGCGATCATATATGTCACAGTGTTGGAAGTTAATTTAGGAATAACTGTTAGTAGTTTATGTTAGTAGCAATACGTTGTCGTTTTATAACATGATCCTTCTTCTCTTAGTCATCAGGTGCTTTAGAAAGTCAATGGCTGAGATGAGTTGTCAAGCTCATACTTGTAGTCTCTGTGTTTAGGGTTAACCAGTTTTTGGATGTTTGAATAGAGTCTAACTCTTGGAGAGCCGCCCTCTTGAATAGGCGTATTTGCTATCTTGTGAAGTTCCTTCCTGGATATTCAGTCATACATATCAATATCTGTTTATCTCTGTTGTGTCTCTTACCTATTGATTCTAATTGTTGTTTGGGTTTCTATTGATTTGGCTTTGTTACACTCAGTCGTGTAACAAATTGGTATCAGAGGATTTGATTTCTCATGGTGAAAACTCGGACTATGGCTGATAACGATTCCCACTCACAGCTTCTAGAAGCAATCTCTGCCATCACTGCTCGTCTCGATGCGCAGAACTCAGCGATTCAAACCCTCAATGACCGCCTTGATCATGCTCCCACGCCTCAACCTTAGCCTCCGCTGCGAGCATCGCCACAAGGTGTTCTTGCTCTTGACCATGGGAAGGAAGAGCATGTGGCCAACACTGATTGGTAGACTCGCAACCCACGCTTGGATTTTCCTAAGTTTGCCGAAGAGGACCCCACAGTTTGGCTCCAACGGGTAAATCAATATTTTGCCTATTACCATACACCCATGATCCAGCGGGTCTTGCTTGCTCTTTATCACATGGAGGGTCGTGCAGCTATATGGGCTCGTGCCTCGTGAGCTTCAGGCATCAGGCCAACTTCCAGCATGGATTGATTTTGTTTATGCCTTACAATCTCGTTTTGGCCTTGGGTTGTTTGAGGATCCTATGGAGGAGTTGATGAGGTTACGACAGATTGGCACGGTTGAAGAATACAAAATTCGTTTTAAGGATCTAGTAAGATTCCAGACTTGACTGCAGCTCATAAGTTAAGTTTTTTTTTGGGTGGGCCGAAGGAAGAAATTTGTTTACCTGTCAAGATGCTTATGCCACAGTCCATCATGGTTGCCCATGCCTTGGCAAAGATGCAGGAGTAAGCCTTACAAGCCACCAGACCGCAGTTTCGTAGTCCCCATTTGGGCACTCTCCCTCACTATTTGGAATCTCCAGTTGGGCAACACCAGTCTACTTCCTTTGCCTCAACCCATTTCTCCGATGTGGGATATGTGACAATATACAAGCTTTTTGGTTGAACCACGAGCTAATTGGGATTCAACTTTTAAAGCAAGAGTTGATAGGCATCACTTACTTTATAAGGGCATTGCAAGCTTACTTGGTCTTGTATGGTTAATTGCAGACCATTAACATGCCGACTAACCTATTGGTTTTCAGTTTCAGCCTGGCTACTCCTCAAGGACAGCCGATCAAATTATTGTTTACTCTTTCATGGTTTTGTCTCGTTGCCGCAAATTCCTCACCTTTTGATGCAACATTTGCCCATAATCTCTAGGCAAGAATTGAGCCATCAAGTTGGCCTACATCTTTTACCATCTTCTTAATTTTCCATTTTCCCTTATTTCTCGCTCACTTTGATAGTGTTTCCACCAAGTAGAAGCTGGTCCCCTCAACTTTGCTCCTACAAGTTTAACCTTTCTTTCTTCTGGCATGACTTTCCATTCGAAATAACTTTCAATGCTGTCCAACAACTCTAAAAACTCCTGCGACTCCATTTCTCCATCAAATTCTAAAATTTGAACCTGTACATCACTCTTTGGAATTTTGTAAAGCACAAACAATGCAATCCTCTCTTCGTGGAGGTTTCTCACTACGTCATATAGGCCTACCCAAATTTGGTCTTTGTTCATCACTTGAACTAGCATTCCCTCTTTTATATGGCGGGTTAACTTCATCTTCCCCAGCTCGATCGGACCCATCGTCGACTTCCAACCCTACAATTGATAGTAGCACGAGAAACCACCTCAGTTATCTTCCTGCACTGGACCTCGGCCTAGGTCTCAACTGGTCCATGGGGTTTGCGGGGTCTTCCATGTAGCCTGGGGTTTACGAGTCAGTTGTCCGGTGGGCAACTGGGTGAGTTCCACAAACCATCTCATTGGATTTGATTTTGATGTTCATAAAACATCTCAGGAGTCACTTGATTACCACCTCTTCAACCACGATTTCCTCGTCCACCTCTTATAGCCATTTGTTTACAGGTTTAGGCACTTTGTAACATAGGGAAACGCTCCTATACCAAGTTGATGTAAAACTGAAACGACAAAGAGAAGATCTTGTGGAAAGCAGAGAAAGGGCGGCTTGGCACTGACCTCTCGCCCAGAAACACAGCGATGGAGGGACCAGAGATAGCCCCATGGTCGACTCCTCAAAATCCAAACTTCCGATGCTTAAAACCCTAGATGGGGTGGAGCTAGAACAAGCTCTATTTTCTGGAAAAATAACCACTTCAAAGGCTGCCTTCTTCTTTCTCTTTTCAGAGGTTAAAAATACCTCTAGTCAAAGAGTCAAAACTGACCCTTGAATGCCAGCACAAAATCTGAGGTTGACCTTAGATGCCCAACACATGACTCCATGAGATTACATAAACCAAAGAGGTCCAATGAAGTGATGAACCAAAATTATTTAATGAACCAAAAATCATGAATAACTTCTGCAGCAATAAATTTCATTAAAGATTATAGGCTTCATCACTTGGTTTCCGTCTTTCTTGGATTGGCTGGGTGTTTGAAACGATGTTGAGGAACAGTGCTTTAGACTGAAGAATTTCTGCTAGTCTGAATTGTTTTAGGTGATTAAATTAGTTTGTCGGCATTTTTATGTTTTGTTTTCAGTTTGCTGTGTCTCTCTATTTTGCTTTTTTATTCTTCAAAATGGAATCTTTTTGTTTCATCATACTGTTAAAGTGAGTTTTTTTGGCCATTTTATAGACTCGAATTTGAAGTTTTCTTCTCAGCAAAAAGCATCTGTTTGATGAATTATTCTTATCATTGATCTCTACTATTATTCATGACATTAGATTCTAATTTAAGTCCTATTCATAGTCTTACTAACAAATTGCTTGGCAGGGTAATGGTTGGAAAGTTGTTGCAACTTTTGAGGGAAATTTTCCGAACAGGATCAAGCAACTCCCTTTAGATAGACATTTTGATATGAACAATGTCAAAAGGGTAGATTTCTAAACTGTATATCATACGATTGATATCTTACTTTCAGGTTCATTGCGTTTTCAACGACCCTTTTATATTTTATCAGATCGTATTAGAAGCAGATGGTTATCAACCTTATCTTATCTCTCCGGAGAAAGGACTAAGGTCCTTAATAAAAATTGTCCTAGAGCTGGCAAAGGAGCCAGGACAAATGTGTGTTGAAGAGGTACATTTCTACAAATCCAATATATTTCTATATTTTCTTTCTTTATTATTTTTTGACATCCTCTTGTTTTAATGTCTAGTTTAGTAGCATGTATAATTGCAAATTATGTAATAAGGTATAGAATTGACCCTTTAGCTTCTGGAGTACTCTTGATGTTTATGATTTTTTTTGGTAAGCCATGTTTCTTTTATTAATATTATCAGCTTGAGAGGCGACCTGAACTTGGGACCGTACCTTGGTGCAAGACCTAAGGAGTAGGCTAACACTGGGCCAATAGTTCATTGCTTGATGTTTATAATATAGTTCAAGAAAGAAAGAGTTGTCTCATTTCCTATCTATTTTATCCAATCCTCACTTTCTTTTTTATCTTCGTAAATTTGTACTTTACACTCTATTACATTATTCTATTGCCCCTAGATTTCAGGGTATGCCCCATGTTTTCTATTTTGAACTAACTCCTGGTCTAGAAAACATTATTTGCAAGCCAACTGGTTTTTTGAAGCATTAGAAATAGATATAAAATCCAAGCTGAAGTAATGTATAGAATATATGCTAGTAACAGTTGGAGTACCTTGATAAGAAAATGGAAATTAGCTGTTTAACAGTAAGTTCAGTGTTGCAAATGAGAACTGCTAGGATTGTTAGGTTATGATCTTTATGTTTTGGGCAACTTGCGTGAGTCATAAATGCATGGAAATCCGAAATCACCAGAGAATCAGTCATGATATGCCCTACCTAATATAATATCTGTATGTATGTATGTATGTTGTCTCTTTCATCAAGACAGAAAGTAGCTTATAGTTTATCGCTTGAGGGAAGAAATAAGTGAACTTTTTTTTTTAAACAGAACATTCTTTGATGCACATTTACTTTATTAGATCAAAGGTTTCAGGCATCCATTCTGTGATCAAATTTAATACTGATTTGAACTGCTTATGATTGCATTGATTTGTTATACCTGGCGATTTTCTATGCAGTTTGTGAATTTGAATGCAATATTTCAATAAATAACCACATCTTATTCTAGATACCACATTATAGTGTACACTTTATCCAATATATTATAGGTAATAAAATTTCTTTGAGCAAGAAGGCTTAAATTTTACTATTTGGTTGTAATTTGTAATTACTGCCACACCAAATCACAATGGTTCCATTAGGATTGCTCCAACGTTGGTGTTATAAATTTAAATTGTCGAAACCACATCTCCCTAGGCTTATGGCTGTGTACATCTGTTCTCCTAAATCATACAATGGCTGAACAATTGTAGACTGGATTGCTGCTGAACAATTGTAGATTGGATTTCCATTCTTTTCCGTTAAAACATTTTGCATGGATCTTCATTTGGTTCTTCCTGCTACTTAACCAAAATTTTGTTGGATGGATACCACAACAGGTGCATCGTGTATTGGTAGATATTGTTTCTTCAGCTGCAAATGCAACACCTGGTCTCGGAAGATATCCCTCTTTCAAGAGAGAGGTAATTTACTCTTACATTATCCACGGATGCTTTGTGTGTTGCATATCTATTTTGCTTGGTTTGAGTAATGCTTTTCATTGTTTCGACTGTTTTAGGTTGTGGCTATTGCAAGTGCTGCACTTGATGAGTTCAAGAATGAATCTAAAAAGATGGTAGTTGCTCTAGTTGATATGGAGCGTGCCTTTGTTCCTCCTCAACACGTCATCCGTTTGGTGCAAAGGCGGTATGCCCATAGTGACATTGGGATCGGTGTTTATTTAATTGGAATATTCTCTGACACAAAGGAAACACCGATGCTTTTAATATTTGCCAGTTCAAAATATCCTTAAATAATTTATCTGCTATGGCTGCTTAGCTTTGGGCCTATATATGTTGGGTTATATTTGTTTGTTATTGAATGTCATATGACCTGTGAACTATGTTCATTTATACCAACTTTGGGGAATTACTTGTGAACTTTCAGTTCATTTTATGTGATTGCTTTGCGAAGCCATCCAATCAAGAGGTATTAGGTGAATGCGAAATCTAATCATGTATTAAGTATATGTTACCATACTGATGTTAATATGAGAAAAACATCTGAGGATTGTGAAGTCAAGACATGGGATAAGTTTGGCTCAATTGTTATTGAAGTTGTATTTGCATTTTGTTTATGTATTTGGCAGTGTTATATGTTTTTCTTTGCTGATCAAGATGTTTTTGTAGGGTATAGTTGTTTTGCCCAATTAGCACTTGTCAATATGGTTAAAGTGAAGTTAGATTTTGTGTAAATGCTTAAATCACAACTTTATATCTGAAATTTGTTATAAAATTTCTTTGTTGTCGTTCTTTTGGGATTGTTGGATTTGATATTTTTTAAAAGCGTGGTCAGATTTGTTTGTCAACAATATTACTTTTTGCTATTTCTCCCCATTTGATTATTATGGAATGTTATCCAGAATGGAGAGGCAGCGCCGCGAGGAAGAGCAAAAGACTCGATCTTCTAGAAAAGGAGTTGACGCAGAGCAGTCCATCTTAAATAGGGTACGAGCTTACTTTGCTTTCTTTGATGTATATAAATGTTTTGTTGGCTTCATATTTATTGCATGCGCCATTTAATCTTCTGCTCCTTTCCACCTTTCCAGGCCACTAGTCCCCAGACAGCAGGCCAACACTCTGGAGGAAGCTTGAAATCAATGAAAGACAAGCCCAATCAGCAAGATAAGGAAGCCCAAGAGGGGTCAGGCCTGAAGATTGCAGGGCCTGATGGTGAGATAGCAGCAGGTTAGTGCAAACTGACTAAATCATACTATTTTATTTCTGTACTTGTGTAGGTAAGGATAGTAAGTGAGCACCTCCATGCACAAGGTTCCACCATGATAGGTGCTATAGATAATATATGAAGGGGTAAGTAGCCCTTGTACTTTGCCGAAGGGATAGTTTTGAGAGCAATTTCTGTAATGTTGGTGAATCTTGTGGACATCAAGAGCTTGATTGGGAGGTTAGCAACGTGCACCACTATTCCCCCAATTCTGCTTCCCATTTCTTCTTACTTTGCTTTCTTCTTCTCTCTTTGTGGGGAAAGGGATTTGAAAATCTAGGTCTAGTGGAATTGGGATTTCAAGAACTGATAGGAAAGGTAATTCAATTAGGGGTGCTTTAAATTGTAAGAATGTTGGTGAATCTGCTTTTGATTTTATTTTGGTTCCTCATGGGGTTTCGCCGGAGATGGAGTTTATCAACGAAGATGCGCCGGAGGCAGAGCATGTCTGCAATTTTTTTAAAAAAATAAAAAAATAAAAATTAGCCATGTGTCACCATTTGATAGGTTAGATCCATGTGTACGCCACATCAGAAATGAAGAAATAAAAAAATTGCACTTAATTGCCACGTCAGCATTTTTTAACGAGAGATTGACAGAAAGGCTCACTTGTACCACTCTTCAAAGTACAAGGGCTTTTTTGATCCAAAACAAAGCTTAGGGGCCTTTTTGAACCAAAGAGCAAAGTAGAGGGTCTAATTCCGTATTTACCCCTATAATGAACTAAAATTTCCAACACTGAAAGCACAGCTTGAAGTTTTAAGGAATTAATCAACTGCTCGTTCTACCCCAATCAGTTGATTGAATCTGATAACTGGATTTTGTTTGTGGCATTTATATATTTTAACAAGGTAGTGACAAACTGACATTTGGTTTTGGAAAAACTTTTTTTCTTTTAATCAATTCTTACATTCCTTAGTATTGAGGTGTAATGGTCTCCTCTCTTGTTTGTTTTGTTCCTTTTTCCTCATCCTTTTAACTGATATATTTTGTTTTGTTAATTTTGCACTTTGAGCCTTTATGGAAAACCATATATTCATTTTCTTTAGATCTATATTATATATTTTATATATAAGTCTAAATTGTTCTTTGGTACTATGCTTTGACAACATACATTTTATGTCTCGATTTGCAGGATTTTTATTGAAAAAAAGCGGAAAAACAAGTGGATGGAATAAGCGGTGGTTTGTTTTAAATGAGAAAACAGGAAAGGTTAGCATTCTATGGGCATCATAACTTTTCAATGTTCATGTAATCTTTAAGATTACCTTGGAATGTGGATATATACACCGTGATTCTCTTAGTATGTTTTCTTTCTACAATTCAATGGCATGCAGGGGACAAATTTTGTAATTCAACATATATAAGCTCATATAGAAGCGAAAGTAGATTGTCTCATGCTCTTTTGATATTTTTGTTTAATAAGCAAGCTAAGTTATTGCCACCACAACTACCTTATTTATCTGATCGAACACAGGTGTTGTCTATTATCATCATTTTCTGAATATTATTTGAGACCATCTCTTAATCAATGTTGGTGGGGTTTGGTAGAGTCTGTTTATTGACAGCTGGGCATGATCCTTGTTGATGTTAACTTACTTTTGATTGTGTTAATGTTAACTTACTATTGCAGCTTGGTTACACCAAAAAACAAGAAGAAAGACACTTTCGTGGCGTAATCGCACTGGAGGTATGCTATCTGTTAGTTTCTTGCGTGACATGTAGCCAGAATGGATCATTTATTTCCCTCTGTTACTTTAGGGCTGAGGAACATGTTGATTGCTGAAAAATCTCTTAATTTGTCTACTTTTGCTCATTGTCTACTAGTCACATTCATGTGAACTAGTTTTGGAAATTTGCTTCTAAGGAACTGAAAAGCATCAACCTCCTATGACTTCCCATCCTACTTCTCCTTCCTAGTGAACACAGTGTAAGTACACCAGAGTCTTTCCAGTCCGTTAGGAGCTTGAGGGAAGCCAGCTAGGACTTGAATTCAGAATCAAATAATTTATTTCGCAAACAATAGAGCCTTTACAATGTCTTATCCTTGCTCAAGTTACCAAAGAAATACAGAGCATATGAACTGAGCCTAAGCCTCATACTAATTAGAAATTATTATTGTAACTTAAGAATTACCACTCAAATTTAGATCTCGATTTTAAGCCTAAGCCTTCTTGCCGTCTTATGGTTTCTGTCAAATTTGTGCACAACTTTGTAGTTAATTTGTGTATTTAAATAATTGACTATTTAGTGCTTCCTAGTTGAGTTTTATTCCTGATTATTGAGCAAATGAATCAGGAATGTATTATTGAGGAACTTTCTGATGATGAAGAAGCCCCATCCAAAAGTTCGAAAGATAAGAAGGCAAATGCTGAAAAGGCACCAGGTCTTCTTTTCAAGATAAGTAGTAAAGTTCCATACAAGACCGTCTTAAAAGGTATTGGTATTCATCTGTAGGTTACCTGAGAATCAGTTTGCTCATCATCTTACATCCCAATTGTGATGTGTGCATCTTTTTGCAGCACAAAGTAGTGTTTTATTAAAGGCTGAGAGTGTGGCAGATAAAGTTGAGTGGCTTAACAAGTTACGAAATGTTGTCCAGCCTACTAAAGGTGGTCAGGCGAAGGGTGAATTTGCTCCTCCCATGCACCAAAGTCTGTCCGATGGTTCACTTGTGAGTTGTGCTTGCTATTTGTCCCATCCATTCCTGTAGTTTAACCATACACTGCAATGACATTTCTTTTCATTTCCTTCCTGACACTCTTTTTGAACTTTGGGGTTCTGTATTCCTAAGTATGTTTAGAATTTTTGGCTGCGTTCTCTCCCACTTTTTTATTTTTATTTTTTATCTCAGTATCTCTCTCCAGCTACTGATAAAGGACAAAGGTTTATGTAACAAATTACCGGCCGCACTGTGTAGTGACAAATGTAACGTATGCTGGAGAAAATAGATCAGAATATTGTTATTCTGGAGAGGCAATAGACTGGAAGATTTGTTGTCTAATATTGTGCTAACTTGTAATCATCTGCAGGATACAATGGCTCGAAGACCTGCAGACCCAGAAGAAGAGCTCCGCTGGATGTCACAAGAAGTACGTGGCTATGTTGAGGCTGTTCTTAACAGTCTGGCGGCCAATGTCCCAAAAGTAAGTTTATGCCCATTAATGGAAATTATTGTTGTTTTTTTTTCTTTTGGTTTTCTCGTTGCTGGTATGGTTCATCAGTTTTTGATGGTGACTTTTCTGCTGGAGCAGGCAGTTGTCCTTTGCCAAGTGGAGAAAGCTAAGGAAGACATGCTTAATCAGCTGTATAGTTCTATTAGGTTTGTTCCGTTTTAATAATTTCCTTGGTAGTGGTTGGAGTTTGGATTCTTCTAATTGGTAGATTTATATTAATTCCGTTCACACTTACAGCTCATTCAGATCTGGAATCGAGGTTTCACCAAAGTAATGGGTCTGGGGAAAACATTTACATGCATACCCATTCTTAATTGTTTATAGATACAATATTAATGTTATTTATTGTCCACCTGTCTGGGAGAATGCAAGGGGAAGGAGAAAGAGGCTGAATTATTTATTGATTGATTTTGTGTTTGAATGGGAGGGGGAATTTTCCGATGGTATCAATTCATGCACTTTTCCGTGCACATCTGAACGGGTTTACTTTTTACATACTATTTTTCTGTTCGTTTCCAAATTGTCCTAGAGATAAAATTAACTGGTGCTCATGGTTTGCTATCAGTGCTCAAAGTTCAGACAGGATCGAGCAGCTGATCCAGGAGGATCAGAATGTAAAACGTAAAAGGGAACGCTATCAGAAACAGTCTTCTCTTCTTTCAAAACTCACAAGGCAACTTAGCATCCATGACAATCGAGCAGCTGCTGCTTCAAATTGGTCTGATGGCAGCGGTGCAGGTAATAGCTCCTGCAAGCATTGCATGACACATTTTTACCCTGCGTACAAAACTAGTTAGCATCCATGAAAATTTGAATTTGAGGTTAGAGGATGCATTGTCGAACCATGATTGTTGTTTAAAAACCTGATGTATTAATCATTCCAAAGTTATTCTCAACTATAAAATGGTAATGGGTTTTTGCAAAGCATTGATTATGAACTTTAATTTCATTGTTTGGAAAACTTTTGTTGATTCCAGACTTCCAGTTACCTAGTAGCTATAAGACATTAAGACTACTGCAGTAACTTACTGATATTGTTATTAAATCTGACCACAAATGTTGACTTTCTACAGACAGCAGTCCGAGAACCAGCGGGGCCTCGGGCGGTGATGACTGGAGATCTGCATTTGATGCTGCTGCCAATGGACCAGTTAACTCGTTCAGATCTGGGTCCAACCGCCACAGCCGACATTATAGTGATCCAGCTCAGAATGGTGATGGGGGCTCTGGCTCAAATTCCAGTAGCCGTCGCACACCTACCCGTTTGCCACCAGCACCACCGCAGTCTGGTTCATCCTATAGGTATTAGTAAAGCTCGACAGCAATTGTTATCATTCCTGCATTCTTGGTGTTTGCTTCTCCGGATATTGAGCATTTCTCAAGCTCACCAAGTTTTTTTGTATTAGTGGATGTAGGCTTTCTTGTAGATATATCACTACCCCAGTAATTTTGAAATATATACCTGGTTATATTCATCACAATCCAATTCTTTACAACCTTTTTTTTCTTAAATGTTTCAAGAATATGCTTGTACTTTTTTCTTTTTAAGAATGAGATATGCGTTTGGTATGGGGGTAAGAATTTAGGGGTATAATTTGTTACCAATGTAAATGTTACAAAGGTAATAATAATTATGGAAAATAAGTGTTACCTTTGTTTGATAAAGAAGGGTAAAATTTACCCAAATATTCATTACTCTTGTTTGTTACGACTATACATTATTGGTGTAATACCATTATCTTTGTTTGTTATTATTGTAATGAACCAAACTAGAAAAAAGTGAGATTATGTTATTTTTTTTATTGTTACGACTATCATGTACCAAAATTTTAAAAATATAGATACATATGCATATATATACACACACACAGCCAGACACACACACAAATATATATATATATATATATATATATATATATATATATATATATATATATATATATATATAATAATTGTTAACAATTTCAACAAAATAATCTGATAACATTCAAATCCATGACAAAGACGTAATACAAGGGTAGGGGTCACCATTTGACCCGCGGGCCTAGGTCCGAGCCCGGCCAGGCCCTGCCCAACCCCTTGGTCGGGCATGGGCTCCATTTTTTGGGTCAGGTCCGACTTGAAGCCCTGTGACCCGGTCGGAGCTCGACCCAAGCCCGACATTATTTATTTTGATATATATATATATATATATAATACACATATACACAGACAGTGCATCCATTGTCTGTGTATGTGTGTGTGTATATATGTGTGTGTCTGTATATGCATTGTCTGTGCATGCATATGTATATATATATACATATATATAATATATAATATATATGTGTATATATAACTTATGAGCTTTTAGAATTTTTTATTTAAAGGGGTAATTGGTTGGAGTAAAACTTCCTATTACTTTTTATTACTCAGGTCCCCCACTAGTAAATTTTATGTATAAAAAATAAGCTCAATTACTAAAATTTATTACAAGAGTAAAAATTATACTGACATAACAAACACAAGTAAACTTAAAATTTAATTACTCTTATAACCATTACGCCCAATTACCCCTGTACCAAACGCATCATAAGATGTATTCGTCTTATTACTATTAGTCTTTTTTTTTCCCCGTAATATTGTGGGCACATTTCTTTTGTATTTAGAAGACAGTACCACAGAAGCTTCTCTATTTTGTAAAATGGGTTGATTGAAGCCTCTTTTTTTTTTTTGAGTCATTTAAGCTCTTGTACTTTGAAGAATATGCTATAGTGGTCCACATGGTAACTTCTGTTATAACGGAGTTGAAGTGACAGTTAAATAATTGTGTTGGATTTTTCAGATAAATTTATTATTTGTTGATGAAGCGGACACGTGTCTTTGACCAATGAGATGATGACACGTGTCAAAATTTGTTTTGAAGAAAAAGTGACTCGGTTGAGTGACGTGACTAGGCATCAAATCATTGCAGGCCAAAAACTCTTTGAGCAAATATTCCCATAAAATCAGAGAATAAAATTTCAAAAAGACAACATTTCCAGGAACTCGTGAAAGAAAGAGAACTCGTTACGGCAGGCCAAGAAGAGATGCTGCATAGTGGAATTGAGGTTCTATGGAATAGTGAGCTCATCCTGGACGCGGGACTCTTCCGGATGGAGTCAAGAGAGGACAGGTGGCCAAATCTAAACCGAAGGTTGTTCTGACGCTGATCCAGCGATGATTAGAGTCATTTTAAAACACTACAAATGGAGGTTGTTTCCATGCTTAGAGCACTTGTAATGTTGTTATTTTATCTGGACCAACAAATATGTATGGGGTTTTATGTTTTGCTGATGTGGTTGTATTGGGTTTTGTGTTTTGCTGATGTGGCTATATTGAGAGATGTGTTTTATATTAAAAGATTGTGTTTTGGTGTAGTTTTATTGGGGACAACATGGAGGGCATGAGAATTTGTTGGTTACCATGTTGGGTGGGAAGGAAAATGTATAGGAATTTGTGCTTTGTTGATGTAGTTATATTGGGAGATGTGTTTTATTGATGTGGTTGTATTGAGAGACGTGTTTGCCTTGACTTTTTATGTAATAGAAGTGGGACCCAATATAAATTTTTACTGGGCTAGCAAATTAACACTACTGAAATTGCTCTTAGGAAGCACGAATATTTCTAAAATGGCGAGGTGTCCACGTCGGAGAAGTGTCGGTGTCCAAAAGATGTGCGACACGTGTCGGGATAATGTCTCATTTTCTATTTATTTTTTTTAAAAATGGAAACGGCTCAGACACGGTGTGAACACGTTTTAGGTTTTAAAAAGAAAAAGAAAATACATGATTATAGAGATGGAGGAAGGAGATAAATAGAGGAAGGAGAAGAAGTTGGGAAAAGAAAGAAAAAGAATCATTCTCACATATGATTAAAAGAATGAACATATGATTAAGAAACCAATTTGACTTGATGTCCAAGTGATACAAGAGCTGTCACACGCACAATGGAAAGGTGCTTGCGCTGTCGGTTTAGATCACAAAAGGTAGAGATGAAGCTCACGGAGAAACTGCTACACTTGCAGAGACGAAGCTTATCAGCTTTGGTTGCATTTGTGTTAATAGGGACCTTTTTTTCTTTTCCTTTCTATTTTCTTTGTGTTTTTAAAGTACCACAAAAGTCCCTCTACTTTGAAACACTACAAATGGAGGTTGTTTCGGCATAGATCTAGCAACGATCTTCTTCTCTCAAATGACCTTGAAAGATTGATAAGATTGTGGAGTCAGTGAGAGGGTGAGGGAATGGAATTTTGTGGACGTTTAGGTTTGTTGAAATTTCCAATTGAAACCAAAAATTGAAGCTGCTCCGTCTCTCTAGGTGACGCTGAGAACAAATGGCTAATTTTATTTTCCCATTGATCAAGCAAGCTTTCTATACTGTGTCAAGAGACGCCTACTTAAAGTCAAATAAGGGAAACTCTATATTTCGTGAAGCTGATTCCATAGGACATGATAATACCACTTTGAACCCCCAATCAGAAGCAAGGTTTTGAAAATCGGATCGGACTGGCCGGTTAGATTGGTCCAATCAATGATCGGGCACTTGTCCGGTCTGATTGATGTGTCAGAATCTGAACCGGTGATTTTAGGAACCGCAATTGGCTTGGTAAGCCTCTGTAATTGAAGTATGAATTATGTAATAAAATTTAATATTTCTTTAGGCTCGAGCTCTCATGCATATAGTCAATGGTCGATGATACTAGTAATACTATCTTATTTTCTTTCTTTTTTTTCTTTTAAATTCTTTATATATTTTTGTAAGAGTAGGAAACTCATTATGGGTTAATGCAATGGAATGGTCAGGTAAGAAAGATTTTGCTGGAACTCAACCCATCCCTTTGAAAGTTGATGGAGAAGTTGCCGGAAAGTTACAAAGTCATGGACATCTATCTTTCCTCACAGTAAGATAGATAGTCTCTCAA
This sequence comes from Tripterygium wilfordii, assembly GCF_013401445.1. NCBI lineage: Eukaryota > Viridiplantae > Streptophyta > Magnoliopsida > Celastrales > Celastraceae > Tripterygium > Tripterygium wilfordii. Next base: position 4,435,931 of record NC_052249.1, on the reverse strand, counting down.
TCTATGTACATCGATTCATGGTTAATTGACAACTTAATAACTTCTTGATGTGGATTTGTATGTTAGGTGTATCGAGCCGGTCATATGGTTACAATGGATCAACTATAACTTGCTCTACATATGTACATGATTGCATGTTTAATTGATAATTTACCAATTCATTCGACTTTTTTTTTGTATGTCAGGTGTATCAAGCTAGTCACATGGTTTCAATGGATCAACCAAGACTTGCTCTACATATGATACAAAGATGGATGCAATAAAATCTTGCTTCATTGTAAACACCAAGTAATAACCGTAAAACAACTTGAAAGGAAAAAAATAATGAAGTATTAAAAATACTGAAATATTAAAAATACTGGAAAAATACAAATATGATATCGACCACGTTCCTAACTAGAGACCAACTTGAAAAATGACTTTCGTCGCAATGGGGACTCTTTCGTAGCATTAAATTTGTTTCAGAACTGTTCCAGCCCGTTAGCTATCTGGACGACTCCTTTAGCTGTTCGGAAAATTACACTTTTGTCTGCCTCCTATCCATATTTTGCATGTTGCTGTCTGGACACTTAATCACCTATCAGATTTTCTTTTGTCTTTTACACCAGATTTTTTATCAAAACTCAACAATTCTCCACCTCAATAAAAAAAAAAAACTCATAGCTTTCGCTGTAGGAGCAGATTTCTACAATCGTTGAAAGGTCAACTTCTCTTCTTGTGGGGTCCGTTCGCAGTTTTGAATCCTGTAATTTCACAACAAGGCAAATCGTGAAAGCTCCTTAACCGGTTGGGGGGTGCCGGTCATGGAGGCTCCGGCGATCAAGTTAGTACTTGTCAGAGATGGAAGACCAACTATGGTTTTGGTGTTTTGTCTGAGTATGTTGTTTTGTGAAGGGTTGGTTAAACTGTTCTTGAGTTTCTTTGGTAGAAAAAATGTTCTCCCCCTTCAATGGAAAAAGGGAGGGGTATTAATAGAAGGACGAAGATCAACCTCGAGATTTGTGTGTACATTCCACTTGTTTCATTGGACCAAGTTGTACAAAAGGAAATATATGAAAGGTCCAATATTACGGCTGTGTCAGGGTCTGACAGATGTTAGGAAGGAAGATACAGTAACAATATGGAATGATGAAAACAGGTGTTGACGAAAGTATGGATAGAATTGTAGGCGATACTTAATGAGCAAATACATATATAAAAGGAAAACATACCTAGGCACGTGAGCCTGTCATACCGTAAATATTGGCTGTAGGCTAGATGTGACAAGAGCTGCTTTACAGCTAGATCAGCTCACGAGGAGGCGTTTGTTCGAGCCAGCGCCATTACAGTATTGATGTCTACACACGGTCGCCAACACATGGATGTATTGAAACTTGATATCACTTTATTAGATGGTAGTTACAGTAAATATAAGAGATTAAACAGACTGTACAATCCCTGCAAACAGATGTCAGGGAACGTAGGGGTCTTGATGGTAGGTAGCTGTTATGCTACTTCGGTAATGACGTATGAATAGTATATGGGCCGCAAGATGGGCCTTAGGTCTTGGGCCTAACTGAGATGATTAAACCCATGGACCCAAGTAGTCCAATTAACTTTGTCGTTATATGATCATGTGGGGCCATATCATTTTTGGCATCTACAATTGTCCCCCACTCTCCAAGTATGAGGACCAATGCATCTTGGAGAGTATTGCGCAATGACTCCCTGCAATGATCAGGAAACAATGGAGTAAGCATAAGTGGAGATGAAATGTTTAACACAAATAGTCCAAGGTGTCGAGTGTCTGAGAAGAGCCTAATGAAGCATGTTGTGAAGAGGCTAATGCTGGTGAGATACAACTTCTTTGTTCGAAGCTGTATGGGAGACACCCTCGTTTGTTTGAGGGTGACAATGTATACAACCTCGTTTGTTTGAGGTTGTACATAGCCAACGTGGGCGTTAGCGTAAAAGCTATTTTGGAGTCATAGTTGTGGCCTGTGTTGGCGCTAGCGTAATGACTGAAGTTAAGCTATTGCTGTGGCCTGAATTGGTGCTAGCATGTTAGCCATCTGATGTAACCGATTTGTATTCAAAGGCGATTGCACACACTTGTAAAAAGAACACTTGATGGCGACTGCGTGAGTACCAGTTTTGCTTAATGTAGTACGAGAGTTTATGTAAACGATAAGTGAAAGAACAACACCTCTCATTCCGGAACTGTCATTTGCAATAAATTCAAGGAAAATTAGTTACATGAACAGTAGTAATAGTGGTAGTGTTGGAGGGAAGACTTGTTATGCTGATACGTAATACGGTATGAACGCCACTACGCTAAAATAAAATTGTTACAAATAGATGTCGTAACACGTGTCAATGTGACAAGACAAGCATTTAATGCACCTGACGTGCACAGTAAAATTTTGAATTGCTACTGCTACCGTTCCTTGGGGAGCACGTTTCGGTAACCGTGCACCATGATGAACACAAGGGTATTATGGACAATCGTACAATATTGAAACTCAAAGATCGTACTCTCAGTTTTTCAAAGAAGCTTTCGACCGAAATTCTCAGAAATTGCTCAGATTTGTTGAAAATGGAAGGAAGGAAAACATCGATCGACGCTCGTACCGTACCAACTGAAGGTAACTATCACTTTCTCTTGCCCTGAGTTTGTTTTTAATAGAATGACGCGACCTCATGATCAAGAATCGGAGAATGAAAGAGCATCCGACAGCGGTAGAACTCCCGCCGACCAGAACAGAGATGAACAAGAACCCAGTGTAAACTATTCATGGTCTGGGTCGGGGAGTCAGGAACCTGGTGATGATAGAGTCGGAACCAGTGAGCCTATTAATGAAGGAGAAAAATCAGGGAGAAATGGTCATATTGAAGGACCGTTGATACCGAAAGGGTTAAACCCTAAATTGACCTTGGCAGCAAGTGATATGGACTTCTACCGAAAGAAATATAGAATCCATTCATCCATTGAGATTAGACCTGGAGCCGACACAGAGGGGGTCGATTTTCAAGTCCCTGGATGGACACCGTTTTATCTACTATCTTTCAGTATAGGATTGAGATTCCCCATACCAAGTTTACTTGCCGATGCTTGTAGGGTATGGCAAATATGCCCAAGTCAATGGATGCCTAACAGCCTCAGAATTTTGTTGAGCATTCAATGCTTGGCTGAACTAGAGAACCTTGAATTCGGGATCAACGAATTAGCGGTGGTTTATTATGCCAAAGAAAGTGGTCCAGGAAGGTATTTCCCGGTGCCACGGAGAAACAGGGAAGAGCTGATTCTCGACACCGTCTCCAACGACCATATCGGTGACTGGAAAGATAGATATATCTTTGCTAGGGGCGCCCTGGTATATGGGCTCCATGGGGATCTGCCTTTAAACTGGGTTGAAGGAAATAGTAAGTTCTGTTCCTTCTTTATCTGTTTATGACTGTTACTAAATCTTATGCACCGTTTCTTTGCAGCATCAAAGAATTTGCTAAGCAAGTGGAAAAGCAACCCCGAAGTGCTTCAAAGAGTGGAAGAGTTTTACAATCTTGGAGAACATAAACGATCCAGAAAAAACATTCTAACAGCACGCAAATTGGAGAAAACATCCCTTTGGAGATATATAAGTAAGTGCACTTAAATACCCAAATGAATAAACAAACATGCTCAAGGTGTTCATCTTATTTTCTTATATGTGCAGGTGACGAAATGTTTGAGAAGGTGTTTGTTGATATAACTAATGCAGATGACCTGTATGAGGCTCTGATACAGGATGCTGAAAGAAACCAGCAAGGCCAGGAAACAGTGGGTGGAGGTTTTGAGGCAGCTATGCATGCTGCAGGAGCGTCCAAGGCCAAGAAAGTTGGAGAGAAACGAAAATTAAATGAGGAAGTACCTGAAAGAAGGATGAAACAAAAGGAGGATCCTACTGGTAAAGAAAAATTGAAAAGTGCTGGGTCCAGTGGGAAAAAAGCAACTGAAGGGGTGACTGCTAACGTCGACGAAGGGACAGAAGTGCCCAGAAAACTCCTTCACGACGCCATTGCCTCGGGACCCAGAGGTAAGGGTGGCTGTCTCATCAGTACCACTGCGGGTGCTTCGGCTGCCATTGTTCTGGATGATGATTCAGACAACGATGAAGGGGACACAATGCCCTTGGTTAGAAGGTTACCAAGCATTAGGACAGCCATAGTAGAGGCTATTGAACCAGTGGAGACATTGGTTACAGAAGATCGTGGGGAGTTTGATCCGACAACTGACGATTATATTGACGCGAACGTGGAATCAGAAGTTGCCAGAAATGAAGTTATGGCAAGTGGATCTAGGACTGAGTTGGCGACATCGGGCAACCAAGAAGTGGAAGACATTGCCCAGGGAGGAGAGAATATTCAGCCTAGGCTGAGGTTGAACGTCACGAGAAGTGAAATGGAGGAAATATCAATATGGATTCCCAAATCTTTGACTGTCTCTTCTGCTCCTGTACTCCCACCCGTCGATATTAGGAAACTTGTCTTTCCTGAGGACGCCAGGAAATTGGATGCTATGCCTCTTCCTAGCCAGTTCAATTATTCAGTGGCTCATTGCTTTACTGTAAGTGTCTAGAAACGTACCAATATATCGTCATTGGTTTACATGACTAACGCCACCTTTGTTGTGCTTTTGATAGGCGCTGCAAGGGGTACTCAGGTCTGGAGAAAACGCTATTGGCAGTTTGAGCAAAGAGAGGACTGAAAAAGAGAGGCTAGAGGGTGTGGTAAAGGAGTTGGAAGACAACCTGACCAATGTCACATCCACACAAAAAGATTTAGAGCATCAACTAATTGGGGAGAAGAACAAGAATACTCAAATGTCTGCTCAAATCTCAAGGTTGGAAGAGAAATTGAAAGAAGCAAATGAGCAGCTCCTGCATTCAACTGAATCGTTGAGTGCATTGGAAAATAAGATACATGACGATGCATACAAAGCCACCCAATTTGAGTCAAGGATCGATCAAGCAACCAGAGATGCTCAATATTTCAAGGATTGCTGGGAGGGAGCCACCAAGCAACTGGAGAGTGCAGAGGCCAAAGTGAAAACACTGAAATCCCAAATGCACCACCAGGCTAACCAACTTGGTGAAGTCTCTAGAGAAAGGGACCTGCTAAACAAGGCGTTGGCGGCGCAGACTATAAAGACAGCAGAAAAGGTTGAGATGGCCAGAAAAATGGAGGAACACTACATTATCAAAATAGGGGTCTTGGGAGGTGTTGGTCAAGCCGTAGAGAGGTTCAAATTGCTAACCCAGTACAAGAAGAATGAGCATCATAAATGGGATGTGGACTTGCTGCTCAAGAAGGCTGTGGTAGTACTTGAGACCTACCAGCCTAATCAGAGATGGGTTGTGGATGAAGAAACAATTGGAGAACCTAGCACCGAAAAAGACTTGGCGCCTCCAGAGAGCAATATCCCCACTGTTGAGCAACTGCCTGTTGAGGCCAGTGAACCGCCAATACTTGGTACTACCACGGAAAATCCTCCCACAGAAGTACGTCCGACTTCTAGTACTGCCACAGAAGATCCTCCAGCTGGACTCCCTGTCCTTGGGATTGAAGCCTCAGTTCCTCAATCAGAAAATATAGACGAAGGCCTCCCACGTGTAGATCTCCTAGTTACTATAACAGGAGCGACAGGAATTGAAAGAAACATCTGAATTGTTTGAATGTAACTTTGTTCTTTGGAGGAATTTGTCCAACACTTTAGTATTTTTAACTTGGATTTTAATTTTGCTAACATAGCAACCCTTATTACGTAGTATTAGTTGACTAAACTAACCCTATTCTGTCCCCCAGTTTTAGTTGGATTTTTAGAACGTAACTCTAAAAGTGTGATTGAAACTTCAACGGATTACGTGTAAATATGGCAAGATGGGACGTTTTGCCTCTATTATATCCAACTTAAAGAATATGGCAGGATAAAGGTCAGAATATAGTAGCGAATATTTGACTGATAATACTCTAAGAATGGAATAGTTATGCCAAGTGGCAAGCGGAAATTTTGGCAAGGGCAACAAATGTCCCCAAACACTATTGACGGACTTAACGAAGGAATAAGTCCACAAGATTGTTGCGCTCTATATAAGAAACTTAGAATGGACTGATACAGAAGGGTTTAGGTGATATTGGTACCGATGATCAGGCTACACTGTCAATTCCGGCAAAGCCCATGTGGGTTGCCTAGTACTGACGGTGAGTCTGATCATCAGTGCTTAATATTACTATCTAACAGAAATCCGTGTTTATGGTCAAGGAACACAAAGGGTGTTATTGTATTAGCAACGTTGGTCTGGCTTCATTCCAAGTCCTGGCACATCCTATGGTGGCAACCTAGTACTGGGATTGAGTTAGTCCAACTGGGCTTCTATAATATCTGATAGTTGATCGTTCTAGTAACGCCAAGTTTTGGCGACGGTATGCAGTAAAGATTTACTTTTCATTAAATGTTCTCAAATATTTAATACTGAATGAACCTTTGTCCCCCAGTAATAAATACACTAAAAGCATACGCTTATTAGGATAATCTGGACTAGCATTTATTATCGTTTTAACTGCAGCAACTACAGTTTGAAGTACCTTTTACAGTTCTCCAGATTAATTAAATTCAAGAAATTTGTAGTTGTAAATACGTTTAGACTTCTTTGTCTACATTAAATGATTATATGGGAATTTTATCTGTTGTAAAGTTCATCTTGACTCTTTGGTTACCGTAAAAGAATTAATTGCAGAATTAATCTTGGGTGTTTTCGAGAAGATGAAAAGGTAAGGTAAACTACTATATAAAGGGTAATCCTGTTTTGACAAAGGAATTATCCGACACAGTATAACCCCTTCTAACCATTACAGAAATGGCCGTTTCCCAGAGCTCTGTCAATTCCCCCTCGGACTCCGACGACAACAAGGAGGTGAGCTTGTTCCTTCCTCCTGACTACCGAAACCCTACACAGTACATCATAGATTTGAAGGAGGTGATGAAAGAGATGGAGAAGGACATGAAGGACTACGTGGAGCAGATCATAGAGCTTACCAAAGCTCTGCAAACTGCAGGTTGTGCCATGCTCCAGCTGGAAGAGCTTGCGGAAATGTGAGCTATGGAGCAGAACATAACCAAGCTTCAAGACTCGCTCCTTAATCTTTCTGTTTTGATTAAGGAAGCGAGAAACAAAATGAATGAAAGCTTAAACATTTGGTCCTAAAGACCATATGTTTTTTATGTATTTATTATGATTTTTTTTATTATTAATAAAATTAATATTTCCTTCACTATTGTCTTAAATATTTCGCAAATATGGTGAACTGCAGAGATTAAAGTAATGAAATAACGAAAACTGATAAAACATAAAAAACTTATCTATTTTGATGGCGTCTCCATGTTTTGGCGTCCGAACAGGCGACTGAATTTAGTCTTTCCGTACTTTACATTCCCTGCGCTTAAAAGAATAATCAAAGGTAGTCCCATCGACACTCCGAAGCTTAAATTAGTTCACATAATTATACACATAATGAACTACAAAAGTTTAAATATGTAAAGATACTAAAGGAAATATTTAAACTACAATTGCAACAGTATAAAGACAAAAGATCAAGTGTGTTTAGAAATGGTACAACTTTAGATGAACGGCGTTCCAAGGATACAAGATTGCTTCTCCATTTTCCCTGCGTAGTCTATAGGCGCCATTTCCTAGTACCCTGTCGATCAAATATGGGTCTTCCCAGTTCAGGCCCAGCTTCCCAGCGTTCAGCTCTCTTGTATTTTCAAAGATTTTTCTGAGCACATAATCTCCCTCTTGAAATGTTCGAGTTCGAACATTTTTGTTAAAGTACTTTGAGACTTTATCATGGTATGCAGCTGTTCGCGTGAGCGCCTGGTCTCTGAGTTCATCAATTGTATCCAGCTGATCATTCAACTCTTGCCAATTCCTTTGTTCATTTGTCCACTGAAATCTGGCAGACGGCAGTCCAGCTTCAACGGGATAATAGCCTCAGATCCAAATGCCAGAGAGAAACGAGTTTCCCTCGTAGGCGTTCGTGAAGTTGTCCTGTAAGACCACAATACTCCAGGTAATTCATCAGCCCAAGCGTCTTTTGCCTTTTCCAGACGCTTTTCCAGGGTTTTGATCAAGGTTTTATTGGAAGCTTCAGCTTGGCCGTTGCACTGTGGATGTCTTGGCGTCGCGAAATCTACCCTGATTCCCCAATTCGCACAGAACTCCTGAAATTTATGACTTGCAAACTGCGGACCATTATCTATCACAATCTCCTTGGGCACTCCAAACCTGTATATAATATTCTTCCAGACGAACTTCTTCACATCCAGGTCTTTGATCAATGAATAGGACTCAGCTTCGATCCACTTGGTGAAATAATCAGTCATTGCCAGAAAATACTGTCGCTGTCCTGACGCCTTAGGTAAGGGCCCGACTATATCCATCCCCACTTCATGAATGGCCAAGGTACCACAATAGGAGTAAGCCTCTATGGGGGCATGTGCGGAATTTGAGCGAATCTTTGGCACTTGTCGCACCTCCTTACGTAATCAATTGCGTGTGACCTCATCGTTGGCCAATAGTACCCAGTAGTTAACGCCCGATGAGTCAAACTCCTTGCACCAGAGTGATTACCACATTCTCCTTCATGCAACTCTGTAAGTACGCCCTGGCCTTGCACCGAATCTACGCATCGTAGCAAAGGACCTGAATAAGACCTTTTATATAGCTACCCATCATGCACCGCATACCTAGCAGCTTTAGCGACCAAACATCTGGACTCATTCTTTTCTGTTGGCAGAATACCATCAATCAAATACTGAATAAACGGAGTCATCCATGTCTGGCCTGAACTAACAGGAAGGACCTCACTGTCATCCCGGTTCTCCAATTGTCTCTATCTGTTGATCGACGGCCACTTCAGATGTACCAAAGGAATTGTCTGCCCCTGGTCGGTTTGGATTGACGACCCGAGATTGGCCAATGCGTCTGCATATGAATTCTCTGCGCGTGGAATCTGAGTTATAGAAAACTCTACGAAAGCTAGTTGCAGTTCCTTTATTAGCTCCAGATAACAAGTCATCGTCGGATCTTTGGCCTGATAAGAACCGATGGACTGGTTTACTATCAATTGTGAATCTGAGTAGACTTTCAAGCTCGCTACTCCAAGTTCTTTGGCCAGCATCAGACCAATGATCAAGGCTTCATACTCTGCCTCGTTATTGGTTGCATGGAAACCACACCGGACTGCCCGTTGAATCACACTTCCTTCCGGTGAGATTAGCATAATTCCCAGACCACTGCCTCTGATATTACTAGAGCCATCAACATATAAAGTCCACACCTTTGGGGCTTGATCTACCATACAAAGTAATTCTCTATCTGCCTCCGGCTGTATTGATGGAGCAAAGTCAGCAACGAAATCTACCAGGACTTGTGACTTGATTGCGGTTCTAGGTTGATACGTAATGTCATACTTACTAAGTTCCACCGCCCACTTGATTATCCTTCCAGAAAACTCGGGTCTATGGAGTATACTTCTCAACGGGAAATTCGTCACCACAGCAATCGAATGGTATTGAAAGTACGGCCTCAGCTTTCTGGCTGCAACCACCAAAGCTAGAGCTAGCTTCTCCAGTAAACTATACCGGGTTTCCGCATCTAGCAAACTCTTACTTACATAGTATACCGGCAACTGTTTCTTGTCTTCTTCCCTGACCAGAACTGCGCTTACCGCTACCCCAGAGACGGCCAAATACATATACAACTGCTCCCCGGTGCTTGGTTTGGATAACAACGGAGGGGAAGTAAGATACAATTTCAATTGGTTCAAGGCTTCTTCGCACTCAGGTGTCCACATATAGCTGACAGATTTCCTCAAGGTAGAGAAAAAATGACAGCACTTGTCGGATGATCTTGAGATAAAACGGCTAAGGGCTGCCACTCTCCCATTAAGTCTCTGAATGTCTTTAACGTAAGTTGGGGAAAGGACGTTGAGTATGGAACGAATCTGATCTGGATTTGCCTCGATTCCTCGCTTTGTGACCATATACCCAAGAAATTTTCCAGACGCCACTCCAAAGGAGCACTTGGAAGGGTTCAACTTCATATTATACTTGATCAACAGATCGAAAGCCTGTTGAAGGTGCTCTAGATATTGGTCAGCGACTAAAGACTTCACCAGCATTTCATCAATATACACTTCCATGGTGTCCCCCAGATACTTCGAAAACATTTTATTCACCAATCGCTGGTATGTGGCCCCGGTATTTTTCAACCCGAAGGGCATCACCTTATAGTAGTAGATTCCTCTCTCAGTTATGAAGGCCGTCTTCTCCGGATCTTCTGGATGCATTAAAATTTGGTTGTACCCCGAAAAAGCATCCATGAAACTCAACAACTCATGACCAGCTGTTGCATCAACCATCATGTCAATGTGTGGCAGTGGAAAAGGATCCTTCGGGCAAGCTTTATTCAAATCCGTAAAATCAATACAGACTCTCCATTTGCCATTCTTCTTCTTTACAACGACTACGTTAGCTAACCAGTCCGGGTACTGTACCTCCACTATAGACCCATTATCTAGCAGCTTCTGAACTTCTTCATTAATCAGTAAATTTCGTTCAGAAGCAAACTTCCTCCGCTTCGGCTTAACAGGTGGATATTCAGGATTGACCCTGAGCTGATGCATTATGACCTCAGGGTCTATCCCAATCATATCTGTATGGTTCCAGGCAAAACAGTCATGATGCTGCGACAAGAATTGAATCAACCTCTGTCGTAGATGATCAGGCAGCTGCACTCCAATCAGGGCTTTATGATCTGGGAAGTCAGGATGGATTTGCACTTCGTCAAGCTTCTCCATTCCTGGCTCATCTGGTGCCAGACCGGGTGCCTGGTTCTATAGCTGCTATGAAGATTCACCTTGCTCCTCATGGTGGTTTTGTAACAACTCCGAGAAGAGTGTTGGTCTCCCTGGATTTCCCTTACGCCATTATTGGTGGGATAGCACAAGATCTGATGATAAGTAGAGGGTACGACCCGTATCGCATGCAACCACGGACGTCCCAAAATAGCGTTATAAGCAGAAGGCGAGTATACAATGGAAAACTGAGTCTGCTTGTTCAACCCTGGAGCATATATGGGTAACATGACTTCTCCCAGGGAATGGCTCACCTCACCATTGAACCCAATGAGTGTTGTTGACTTTCGTAATATCAAGGTCTCATCCAAACCCATTCCTTTATATGCAGCCAAGAACAACACATTGGCAGAACTCCCGTTGTCAATCAGAATCCGCTTCAAGTTAACGTTTGCAACCTGAAGCGTAAGTACCAGAGCATCATGGTGCGGATGTAGCAATTGTGTGGCTTCGTCATCAGTAAAGACCATTACTTGGTTAGTGAAAGTTTCCAGGGATCGTGCCATTTTAGCAGCTGGGTTCGCTGCTTCCTTCTCATGCTTCTTGGCAGAGGTGTGGGACAATCCACTGATCTCTGATCCCCCAGAAATCACACAGTAGGTTTGACTAACTGGTGGTGGCGGTGGCAATGCTTCTGGGTCATCGACTTTCCTCTTTTCCTAGATAGCCCTACCGCGCTCAGAGAGCAACTCTCTGAGATGACCTTTTTTCAACAGGTAATCCACTTCATATCTAAGGCCTCTGCAATCAGGAGTAGTGTGGCCAATGTCCTGATGGAAATCACACCACTTCTTGGGGTCTTTCCATCCTTCAGTCTCTGTCTTAGGCGGCCACTTCACCTCACTGCCCATCTTCTTTAAGACCTGAACGGCCTAGACTTGGTGTATCTTAAGAGGGTACTCTGGACAGTTCTTGGCATAATTGGATGCTCCGGATTTGCGGGAGCTCCAGTTACTACTAGGCTCCGCAACGGTCGATTGTTCCTTCCTTGGACGCTTATCTTCCCGCTTCTCTTCCTTAGGAGGATTAGATGGCTTTCTTCTTGCGTCCTCCTCCCATCGAACAAAAACAGTAGCTTTGATTAGAGCCTCTTCATAGCTCCTCACATCGCACTTCATGAGTTCTTCATAAAACTCCCCATCTGGGAGTAAATAACTCCGGAGCGCTTGAATAGTTGTTCCTGGGTCACAATAGGGTATGGATACTTTCTCCGTATTGAATCTTGACAGGAAGTCACGGAGGGATTCTCCCACTCGTTGGGGCAGTCGGTATAAGTCATCAGAGCACTTATGAATCTTCCAACTACTCGAGAATTGCACCATGAACGTCTCGATTAGCTTCTCGAAAGAAGCAATACTACCGTTGGGTAAGTTAATGTACCAACGCAGAGCAGGACCGGTAAGAGTCGATCCGAAACCTTTGCACATACACGTCTCATGCATGCCGTACGGTATGGCGATAGCACCCATTTTTAGTTTATAATGGGCCATATGATCTTCGGGGTCGTCAGTCCCATTGTACAACTTCATGTTCGGCACGCTGAACCTGTGCGGCAAATCCGTTTGATATATCCTGTCAACAAACGGCGATCCCATATAGCAGTTGGTATTAATTTTGGCCAGAGCGGGAGGTGCTTTGGTCAGCTTGTCTATATCTCCCCTCAACTCCACAATTTGTTTGGCCATCGCTGCCTGAGCAACAGAAGCTACCGTGGGTCCTGTGAAAGGTGCAGCAGGAAAACGTGGTATATGGAGAGGCCTGCTTTTTGGGGAATTTATCAACTCGGCAGAAGCATCCCTGTCGACATTTTGCTGAATTTCTTCTGTCACAGGGTCTTTTTCTCGTGAGGTAGAAGCATCATACCCCCTCGGGGTAGTTCCGGGGACAAATCGGGTATTTAAAGGGTAAGGTAAGGGGTTTCTAGGCGGTGTTTGTTCAAGGCGGGGAAAAGGTGGGATCTGGACTGAAGCAGGGTCATGGCCTTGGGAAGTATTTTGGCTTCTCAACTGTAACACCTCTTCATGGAGCGCAGCATTATCACTCTCTATCGACTCCAACCGCGCATCCGTCTGCTCCTTGTTTCTAGAGATATCTTCTCTCATAGCTTGCATGAGCTCCAACAATTGCTTGTTGGTGGCCTCGTTGGTATCAGCCATGATTCGAACTTGTCGTGAAATTTCTGACTAAACACTTGCAAAAGTCCCCCTATCTGGCGCGCCAAATTGTAGGAGCAGATTTCTACAATCGTTGAAAGGTCAACTTCTCTTCTTGTGGGGTCCATCGCAGTTTTGAATCCTGTAATTTCACAACAAGGCAAACCGTGCAAGCTCCTTAACCAGCTTGGGGGGTGCCGGTCATGGAGGCTCCGACGATCAAGTTAGTACTTGTCGGAGATGGAAGACCAGCTATGGTTTTGGTGTTTTGTCTGAGTATGTTGTTTTGTGAAAGGTTGGTTAAACTGTTCTTGAGTTTCTTTGGTAGAAAAAACGTTCTTTCCCTTCAATGGAAAAAGGGAGGGGTATTAATAGAAGGATGAAGATCAACCTCGAGATTTGTGTGTACATTCCACTTGTTTCATTGGACCAAGTTGTACAAAAGGAAATATATGAAAGGTCCAATATTACGGCTGTGTCAGGATCTGACAGATGTCAGGAAGGAAGATACAGTAACAATATGGAATGATGAAAACAGGTGTTGACGAAAGTATGGATAGAATTGTAGGCGATACTTAATGAGCAAATACATATATAAAAGGAAAACATACCTAGGCATGTGAGCCTGTCATACCGTAAATATTGGCTGTAGGCTAGATGTGACAGAAGCTGCTTTATAGCTAGATCAGCTCACGAGGAGGAGTTTGTTAGAGCCAGCGCCATTACAGTATTGACTTCTACACACGGTCGCCAACACATGAATGTATTGAAACTTGATATCACTTTATTAGGTGGTAGTTACAGTAAATATAAGAGATTAAACAGACTGTACAATCCTTGCAAACAGATGTCAAGGAACGTAGGGGTCTTGATGGTAGGTAGCTGTTATGCTACTTCGGTAATGACGTATTAATAGTATATGGGCCGCAAGATGGGCCTTAGGTCTTGGGCCTAACCGAGATGATTAAACCCATGGACCTAAGTAGTCCAATTAACTTTTTCGTTACATGATCATGTGGGGCCATACCATTTTTGACATCTACATTCGCTATACCACTATTTTCATTGACAATCATACTCCACCATAAAGAGTATACCTACTAAGAATTCACCATTCAAAGATTTTTCTTTCGACAAATGTCGAAAAAACCTTCTAAAAACTTATGGTTCAACCCCATGCTTGACTTTTCCCAGGAGTTCCTTAGCCCCTCGACACACTTTTCCACCACATACCATGCATAATCATCAAGCCAATGCCCGTGTACAAACCCTTGGATCCGCTATCCGTTAACACATCCTCTTTCATGGTACTAACGGCATGCCATGAGGAGGTACAAGCTTTCACCAACATCTTCTTTCAAAAATACACTGTTAACTTCACCTGAGGTCTTTGCCGTATTAGTTCCACCTTTTCGACAATCCCTTTTGAGGTGCCCAATTTTACCACACCTCTAGCACTCCAACTTTTTCTTCATGGAGCCCTTCTTCTTCTTTATGTTTTCCATTACCAACATTGAGCTCTCCAGCGAAACCTTATTCTCACCAGTCAATCTTTGCTCTTGAGAGAAAAGTTTTAGGGTTAGTTACTGAAAAATTAACTAATTTGTCATTGATTATATAGCAAAATTACAGTGAAAGATACCACGTACTTACAATGACCCTGACCTCATCTGCTCCTCAGTCCTCGGACCTCAATCCCTTTGAAGTCGCACTCGGATATGAGCCACGACACTTACAATAAAACGGTAGCATTTAAAAAAAGAAAGAAATGTTGGGAGGTTTAAAAAAAGAAAGAAATATGGGTCAAAGAGAATAATAGGTTTAAAAAAAATAAATGTTGATAGGTTTAAAAAAAGAGAGAAATGTTGGTAAAAGGAGAAGAGTGGATTTAAAAAGGAAAAAAAAAAAAAAAGAGATATGCTTGAGTTAAAATTCGAACTCAACATATGATATAAAAGACCACAATTGTTGCCACTAGACCAACCAGTAGAGTTTGACATGTCTTGTACAAAATATATATATAATTGTTAATTCTTTTCCCAAAATTCAGGGGGGGCCTGGGCCCCTCTGGTCCCCATGTGGCTCCGCCCCTGCTTGAAATACCCTTCGACTGGTACAATTCTTCAAGCTTTTTCCAAAGCTCATTGACTGTGGATATTTCATGCACGTTCACTAGAAAGTTCTTGGCCAAACATAATCGAATTGCACTAGCCGTCTTTAGATGAAGTTTCTCTCAAGGTTCATCACTCTTACTGAACTATCCCTTATCATCCGTTGAATTAGAAATTGGTTTCCCCTTCAATGCCTTATGTGATCGAGATTAAATCAAAACATCCTTGACTTGTACATGCCACAACCCAAATTTCATCCTCCCATCAAACTTCTCGATGTCAACTTTTACCCCGACATGTGTACTCCAAGGACCTTTAACCGCCCAATAAACTAAATCCTCAAACTCTGATATCAATTGTTAGGTAATTAGACCCACAATCCTCCTTGACAGAAATATCATATGACAATAGAGAAAATTGAAATAGAAAAGTGTAACAATCTCAACACAATAATATAAGTGAAAAACTCCAAAATCGAAGAAAAATAACGGGTGTTATCAAAAGACAACTAAGAGAAACTTCACTATATGAAAATTTTGTACAACCATATTCTCAGTGACCTCTCTACCCAATAAACCCAAGAGGAACTCAAGATATTACCATAAAGTTATCCCCTTTTGCTCTCTCTCCAAGCTCACCGCACATAGCCCTTCTTTCTCAACAAAAACACTATTAAACCACTAGTATTTATAGTTGTACAAAATCTCCTAGTTCAATTCTACCTAAGAGTCCCTCCCCAAGATGTTTTCGGTTTCTAATTAGAGACCATTTTGAAAAACGAGTTTCATCGCAACAGAGACTCTTTTGTCGCATTAAAACTATTTCAGAACTACTCCAACCCGTCAATTCTCTGGACGGCTCCTCGAGCTGTCCTGACAGTTACACTTCTGTCCGCATTTTACCTACTGCAGTCTAGACAGCACACATAACTATTTAGACATTTAATCACCTGCCATATTTTTTTTGTCTTTTACGCAAGATTTTTTATCAAAACTCAACACAATATATTATAGTTACTAGTCTAGAACAGTTTCTGAAGATACTCCACTATGTTCTTGTCTAGTTGGAAAGCCTTGGTTAGAACATCAGGATTAATTGGTAGATCAAAACCAAATACTACATTTGTAATTGGAATGACACCAAAATTTTGGCTGGTCAATCCTCCAAAATCCACTATATTTGTCTTTCCAATATTGAGTTGGAAGTTAACCATACCAACCAGAAATACAAACACGTCTCTTGAGTTTAGGACTTTGGCGAAAAGGCGATTACCCTGCACGTTGGAGGTTACAAATCCGACATAAAGTGTTCCTTCCATGACTACAAGGATTTCTATGTTGCGAGGGTGAGTGTAAGGTAGGTTTAGGCCACCGTACAGTGCATAGTCAATGCGAACTAGGGTCATACCGAGGGTGTTGCGTCCTGGTAGTTCATTAACACTAACAACAGTGACATTAGAACCGAGGCGATTGCATAGGGGACACGAGTAGGACACGTGAAACAATGTCTATTTTGAAAGATGAAATTTTACATGAGTACAACCTTTTATCACTTTCATGCATAAATTTTAGTGATAGTATATGTATCTCTTGGGTCATGATTTGACTTAAAAGGGTTGTTTAGATAATATGGAATGGTGTGTAAAAAAGTTTTCAAGGACAAATCGTTTCAACCCTTGTCATCATGGTATGTCTCCGACAGTTATTCCGACTCGGAAGAATGTACTTTGAAAAGTTTTATGATTTGATAAGATGAGATGAATGATTCAAGAAAATGTAGAGTTACTAGGTTTCGATCGATCCCCACTTTCATACTTGTTTCAAGTGGTTATCGTACTACACCCCTTTTGCCGACCGAATAAATCTTGTCAATAAGGAAATATACATAAGGGTGGGTATTGCTGGTTAGATTCGCAGTTCTATCTCTAGCTACTTATTTTCCTTTGTTTTGCTCTTTTGCTTCAATCTTTTTCGACACCAAGTTCTCTCCTTCTTCCCGGTTGTTCTCTCCCAAAGTTCCTCTTCTTCAAAAGTACATTCTTGATTTTGGAGGTTTTCATCTCTAAGTTTTTGAAAAAAAAATTTACATTTTTCATGTTTACAATTGTCAGGCACACCAGCAGAAAAAAAAAATTTGAAATTGATTTTTTAATGTCACATTGGTATGTTTACCAGAAAGGGTCAAAATTTGTCCGAGTTACTAGTTTAGAACAAATTCAAACTTCCGATTATTAATTTGTAACGTTTAAATTTTTGGTGACTAAATTGAAAATTGAGCAAACTTTCGATGATGAGAAGTGTACTTAACCCGCGTTTGTTTAGTTTCTTGATGTTGTTGTAGCTTCAAAGGCGGCCTGTTTATGTTATTAAAGAGAGTTTACAATGTAATTACAGATTATATATTTGATAGTGCGTGTGTGACGTACAATTGGGACTTGTATAGTATCAATATGAAGATTTTTACAATCCCAGGCGGCAGAGAAAGAGGTTTATGCAATGCAATGCAATGCAATGCAATGACGTTAGTGAACTGAACTGTAGGAAAAATATTCATAACAATTCAACTCTTAAACAACTTACCCATTATTTATATTCCTGTGAGGCTACTGACCCTGCGCAATACATCATATACTGGAGTTTTTTTTCTAGTTTTTTTGAATCTTTAATTACTAAAATAATATAGTCTTATTTTTTTATTACTAGTTTGACATAATGCACTAATCTCAATAGCTCATGTACTGGAAGTGACATTTTGCAAATGTTTTTTTTTTGAATAAGTATCATAAAACCCTTAAACTTATCAAAAAAGATCAAGGAAGCAACGAGAGGGGTTTCGAAGGAGGAGGTGAGGTTGCAGAGAAGGCTTGATGGTGGTGGTGGTGGTGGTTGGTGGAGATTGAAGAAGAGATAGAGGGAGGGAAAGAGAAAAGTGATAGACATGGTTTTTTGTTTTCAATTTAAATGTCTTATTTTTTAAATCCATATCATATTATACACATATTTTCTATTTTTGAACAAAACAAAGTCATGTCACATATTACCATCCACATCAACGGTTTTTGACGGAAAATAGACAGATGGACTAACAAGATCCATTGCATATAGTACAAGAACTTATTTGACACGAAAAAAGCACGAGTGTTGAATTGATCATTTTTAATAAATTTAAGGGCTTCTATGATATTTATTCATTTTTTTTTAACTGCACTATTGGTAGTAGCGCACTATTGGTAGTAGCGCATTTGGTGCAATTACGGACAAAAACTCAGCATATAGGTTCGATGTTCCTGAACAGTAGCATATTCCCCTTTCCGTGACGAACTTGGATTGCGTAACGTGGGATCTCTTCGGTGGACAATATGAAGTCAAACCAACCTTTTGCGTCATCGATGGAAGGAGTACAAAGTGGAAAACCTAACCAAATAAAAGAAAGAAAGAAACACAAAATGCACGTGACCGTCCAAACTTACCCCGAGTGAGTAACAAAGAAAGGTTTGTGCCATTAAAAAAATAAAAAAAAAAAAAGTAAAAAAACAAAGAAAGCACTCATGCTCCATTCTTTCAGTACCATACATAGGTAATTTTATATAATTATTATTGTTTTTACAGTATAACAATGTAAACAACCTGTTTTCTGATTACTCTCTGTTTCGTTGCCAACTGCGGCGGCGCCCCCCTCGCCCAAAGTCAAAACGAAATTAAGCAAACCCAATGGGAAAGAAATACGTATAGTCGTCAAAAGAGAGTATAATATGTTTATATATTTATTAGTCCGTCTCTGAAACGTCAAAAGGGAGATCTTTCCTCTTCCTTTATCTGCCATACCTGAAAACATATATTGTCCATCACAAAGAAAATAATAAGGCAAAACATAAGAGGAGAATCTTTTCCTCTTTACGGGCAATATGGGTCTGAGCTCAACTCCAATACGTAGGAGGAGGAGTAACGAGTTGTATCAAGAGATGATGGAGAAGAGACAGCTTTTCCTGAGAAGCTATCAGTTCAGTAGGAAGAGGAGCCTCACGGAGAGGATCAAGAGATCGTTGAAGCGGGTCTTTTGGTTCGGGCTAAGGCTACGATCCACTCATAAAATCAGCAATTTTGTCTGGTCGAGACTCCGATACCTCATCTTATACCGTAGGAAGAGAAGATTTATCCACCTCCTTAACAGTCAGAACCACACATGTTTCGGCTGTTCTTGATTTTCTTCTCTTTTGTAATTTTCTTATGTATGACGCCACGATGATGATTCCAATATCCGGTTGCTTGCCTGAATGACAATCAGATATTGTTGCAGAAGATCCTCCAGGACAGAAGGTCAAGGAGCATGTTTATCTTTTGCAGGACAGAACACGTGGATACAAACAACAGCTAATTATTTAATTTTGGTCTGTTTCAGCATCACTTTCTGTAGAGGCATATATATATATATATATATATATATTCATTCGATGTAAACATATATCAATCAATCTTAACGAAGAAGAAAGTAGGCTTGTATCAGATGTGAGCTGTTTCCATTGATTTTGAATCCGAGGAACTAATCTGCTGTTTCTCTGGGAGATCAATCAAGCAAAGCTGAATATTAAGAAAATGCTAATTTGTTTTCTCCATAACCAAGCAGGGTCAAGGGTAAAATAACAACTTCTTCTTCTACAAATATAAGGAATTTATTGACTTGCACGTAAAAAGATTCCAAGCACATAAATACTTAAGCCTACTACTGTAAATTGTAACATTATAATTTCTTTAACCCAGAATCAATTTTTTTAACCCAGAATCAATGGGGCTACAAGAGTAAGATTTACGATGAACATTTCCATGGCTCGAATGTTATGAATAGCTTATGATATATGCTTCATAAGTTAAACAGTAGCAATCTTATATATATTAGGTCATTCTCAATTGAAACAAGGGGGGATGATTCGAACATGATCATCAGAGTAATGCACAACCTCCTTACTATTCCAACTAATGACTCGGGTGTAGCATATTTTATTATTTATTCAACAACAGCATCAATATTTCTATTCTAAATTTCTACTATAATAAAATATTAATTTTTACATTAAAAAGAAACAAATGCATTACTTCAAATCGTGCAACAGACACCAATGCACGACTACTTTTTTCTAAAGCTTTATTTCCAATGCTCTATTTTACCTTTCAGAGACGCTAATTAGAGTGCTCTTACAGACAGTTTTATGTCCGTTGCTTTGTGATTCATCTGTTGCTTCAGAATTTACATGGAACTAAAAACAAAAAGACTTCCTCAATCAAAAAAGAAAACCACTATATTATTGTGTAGAAGCAACTCTCAAATTCATGCCTTGTGTTCATTAACATGAGCAGTAGCAATGCAGACTCCCAACTTCTAAATTTGACAATGGTTAGAGGTCAATAGCTATCAGCAGTGTATAAAGCACTACTTGTCCATATACATGAATGCAATCCCATTACAACAGAGCACGAGAACAAGAAAACTCTGCTGCCTTAAGCTTACTAAGGAATGTAACAATGAATATTGGCAAGACCGCCTTCAACCTAGGAAGAATTCGCTTTTATAAACTGTAGAATTCACTTAAATCTAAGATGTAAAATGTTGACGGATTTTGTTTACATTTCTCAGAGACTTCATAATCATATTGTAGGAAATGAATACTAATGTGCTGAGCAGAAAGCACTGTCAAACAGTAAGGGAAGCACCGTTATCTGCTCCTGTAAGATTAAGTATCATAGTTGCAGCCTTCAAAGCCCTGAGAGAGAACAGGTTCAATTAAATGAGAAACATAGATGTTCAAACTCAATGTTTGAAAAATGTTTTTAAAAGGAAAAGGGGAAAAAATGACTGGCGATGCTTTTGTAAAAGGTATAATATTCTGTAAAGGTCTTGCCATTTTTTTCATCGGACAATGGGTTATTAGCAAGGCAGTCAAAATCGGGATTTTACCTAAAATTGAAAAGGGGGTGTAAAATTGTATCGTAAAATCGTAAGATTTTATGTGTTCTCAGAATTAAGTATAATTATTAATAGTATAATGCAAAAATGTCCTACAATCACATATAACATGTTCAATGACACAAGTATAGAACAAGTTTCAACATCATATATAGTCAACGTAAATATACCATAAGTATATAACAAGTTCAAATAAAATTGTATAACATTGATGTGATATTCGGATATTCCCATTGCTGCTGCTGTGATAATCCTCATTGTAATGGTCTCTCCTACTGTAGTAAGTATATCTAGGTGGTGACCTAATATACTCATATTCAG
Source organism: Tripterygium wilfordii (assembly GCF_013401445.1). Classification (NCBI taxonomy): domain Eukaryota; kingdom Viridiplantae; phylum Streptophyta; class Magnoliopsida; order Celastrales; family Celastraceae; genus Tripterygium; species Tripterygium wilfordii. Next base: position 4,414,456 of record NC_052249.1, on the reverse strand, counting down.
TGACATAACATGATGGCTTGTATGTGTTGTAGCTTTGAGTCACATAGGAAGGCAGTGATGAATCTGGTGGTAGTCCTTGGCCACTGGGGTATTTGCTCCAGGGCCTAACATAGCCATGACTATACCCATATCTGTAGCCATGCTTCAAAATCATATAAAATCGTGTACGATTTTACACGATTTAAAAACCTAATTGGCACGATTTTAGGTCACTCACAATTTCAATACGATTTACCTATTTTTTGACACCTAAAATCTTAAAATCTTATGATTTTACGATTTAAAAAGCGATTTTAACTGCCATGGTTATTAGCCCATGAAATGAAAGCAAAATTCAATCAAAATCACAATCATAAAAAATGACCTGCGACCATGATGTAAAAGATAAAATTTTGTAAAGGTATTCGCATTTTTTTTGATCAGACAATGGGTTATTAGCCCTTGGAATGAAAGCAAAATTCAATGAAAATCACAAACCTATTTGCACTTTTTGTATGATTATGCTTTAAACAGTAAGCACAAGATCAATCAGAACACTACGAAAACAATTTTGCTTTAATTAATTGCGAGGCACCTTTCAGAAACATTACTACAGTAAATCATAACAAGGACAATGAATAAAATCTTTTAAAGAGGAGTGGAGTGGTACCAAGCATCAGGTGCCTGATATAGGGCAGCTGAATTTCCGAAGCATGACGCAAGCATCTCGGTATTTATAACACCCGGATTAAGTGCAACAATAGCCATTCCATCAGGTAACTCTTTTGCGACTGATCTGGTCAAACCCTCAACGGCCCATTTAGATGCACAGTAAGGTCCCACCTGTTTTTTTTTTTTTTTTTAAAGAAAACGGTAGGTCAACAACTGAACCAAGCAGTTTCATATCAGCACAGTACGAATAAGAGAAAGAAAATAATAAGCACCAAACACCTTTGCCATAGCAGTTCTACAACAGTTGTTAACAAGTGTCCCAGAAATCAGAATTATAATCATTGTCATAATTGACTTGAATAATGTCTTATCAGTGTCAGGGTGGCTCAACCTTAGCCTAAAGGTTGCAAAGTTAATAGGTAGTTATGGGAAGAGCTTTAGGACAAGATCTTACTCCCAATAGGTATTTCTTGGATTACTAGGGGTTCAATAAATGCACACTTCAATGCCTAGAAGTGTCTCTGAAAATCAAGCCAAGAAAAAGGATAAGAGAAATATATTGGCTGTTAAGGAATTCAAGCCTTGTCGCATTCATTATAAGCTAGGCAGCACCGACACGACAAACAGGGCTTCGCACCCGCCCTGAATGCGGCTGCGAAGCAGGTGCGACTGCGACGCGTCAAAATACGCATGGGGTGCGCAATCCTGCACCCCTTTTCTTTTTTACAATATAGATACAAAAATATTCCGAAATTTTGCCTAAGTGAGAATCCTAATGCTAACCAATAATTCACGAATATGGCTCTGAACTGTTTAAATTATAAAAACACAGAAAAGTATGCATTTCTCATGTCACTAGCTTTTCCTTATATATTACAGCATACTGTCTCCAGAAATTATTATACCCTCAGCTTTGAAAGTAGAATGCATAAAGAAGTCCATTTAGTGAAGATTCACATCACATCCTAAATGGATAGATAATATATACACATCAGGGTGCAATAAGTCATATGAATCAAAATTCAGGAAGGAACGATAGTCTGGATACATGCAGGGTTAACAACTTGTTAATTTACCAATGCAGCACCAGATCTCCCCCACCCAGAGGACATATTGACGATGATTCCTTGCTTGCTTGGCAGCATCAGTGGGATGAAGTGGCGCAATACATTTGCTATTCCTTTTACATTTGTATCAATAACATTGTCGAACTCTTCAGGTGGAACCTCCCAAATTTTGTTGTTTCTATTGATTGTGCCTGCATTGTTTACTGCAAACACCATACTACCATAGGTTAGTTACAGAAGCAGCATTTAATATAAAAGGAAGATGCAAAGTAGAAACAGGGAGGAGAAATCAAAAGTCCATACTACTCAACAAATTCCCATCTGGATCATATATACTTACTTTAGCTATTGCAATTTGCAAGTACATAAGTTCTAATCCTCCAAAAGTACAAATGAATGTGGTTCAAGAAAACAGATTCCTGACTACATGGCATTCACACATTCAGGTATCATATTCAAAAAAAATTATCAATCTCTGAAGGTTAGAGGTGAAAAAAAAAAACCCAGTCTCTGTTATTCATAAGACATCTCATGCCTTTTTTTGGATATGTTGGGGTCATATTCTTAACTTTTTGAGGGAGAGGAGAATCAAACCTTGCACCTTGTGCACGTATAGGGAAGATATTGCATACATTAACTGTTTCCTATGAGAAAAAGAAACATATGTAATCAATGAGACCAACCATGAAGTGTTTCCTAAACTGTTAAACCAAATATACTGCTTGCTTTGCCTTCGGGGTTCTTGAAGAAATAATTATAGACAGTAGTTTTAGAAAGGAAAAAAAAAAGTGCTTTGCGAGGTGATGTTATCCTCAAAGCAAAATGCATAAACTTTTGAGAGAGAACAAATCATCTATATCTTCACCTCTTTGCCAATAAATCAGACCATTTGCATGGAATAGGATTAGAAGATGGGATTAGAAACAGCATTATATCTGATTGGCTAAAGACCAGAGTAATCAAGAGTCTGAAGTTTTCATCTTTTAACCAAGGTCCAACTTATAAATCTGCATCTGAGGTTTTAGACTTCGACATTGTTTACCCAAATATCTCAGGAAAAAGTCACCTATCTCAGAGTGTTGCTTAGCGATCAAATGCATCCGATGGGTGGTCCTAAACTGCAGTAGTTCTATGGGCAGTACATGATTGAGTATAGGTTCGCTCCATTGCTGGCAAGCATAGAATTTTAAATTTGCTAACTAATCACATTAACAGGACAAGGACAAGGACAATACAAGACACAAAACCAAGGCAATCAAATATGCCTTGATCACAATTACAACAATTATCAAGGACAATAGCTGGATCTTTTGTTTAGACCCATAAATCCTCATCAATAGAAGGCTTAATTCTCCAATTAGAAGAAAGAGTAAGCAACAGAAAGATACCTTTTACTGAACATATATTAAAGAAACCAACAAAACTTGTATGGAAACAAAACATGATTTAAAGGTATTTGTCACCACCTATGATATCCGGAATCCCTTTCTTTTCCACCACCACCCTTGCCAGCTCTTCGACGCTGTTGTTCAATCTCTATAACAAAAAAGAGATGTATAAACAACAACATTTGTAATAAACTAATAATAAAAAGCAACTACTCAGACCTGCTCATTTCCGATACATCAAAATCCACCACCTAGACAACAGAGGAAATGCGCACACACAAAGAACGAATTACTATCCACTAGAAGACTTCGACCAAAATAATTGGAAGCCTGTCTCACAAATTTTCTTTCGACGCTCGAAAGATATCCTTTTGCATTCATATCCTTCTCTGTTACTTGCACCTATGTCTTTTTGGGCATTCCTCTCAAAAAAACTTCTCGGTGGAATTCGTGTTTTGCCAGTCAGAGTCAAAAGCTGCACTCTCTATCAACTCTTTCACATTCATATCTTTCTTTATTATTTCAACCCATTTCTTTTTCAGTATACCTCTCCTCAACGCTAAGATTTTCTCACCTTTTCACACCAGAGAGCTAACATCTCTAAGTTATACATGTCCATGCCATCTTAGAATTTCCATTCCTTCCATAGGAACTACCTCAACCTTAAATTCAATTTTGTCAACTCAACCTGATAGGTTTCGAAAAAAATTTACAATCAATGTGAATCCAGTTCAACCTTCCCCTTATACTCGGCCAAGGAAAACTGTGACAACATAGTAAGGACCAGAAAAAGAGTATAAAACAACCAAAAAATCTATTTCAATTCAATTAATCATAGAAAAACCCCAAATCCACCAGACATATGCAGAACAAAAAAGAAGAAAAAGAAAAAGAAGAGGAAATGAGAGAGTGCATATATTTTCGTGTGTCAATTTATACAAATATACAGCAAAAACAAGAATACCCAGTTCAATTATTCACGTCAAAACCAAACCACCTAAAAAAGAGTAATTAGGGTCATTCAATCACTCGTATCAAAACCCACCAAAGGAAATGAAATGCACATATAGACATAAGCAAGGGATGCTTATGTAAAGGTACCATGTCGGCATTGACGAAAAGGTGGGAGTCTGGGGAGGAGAGTTCTGATTGGAGAGAGGAGAGCTTATCCTGAGAACGAGAGCAGCCAATAACGGTGTGGCCTCTCTTGGCCAGCTCCACTGCTAGGGCTCTCCCCAGACCTTTACTCACGCCGGTTATCAGAACCGTCTTTGCTCCTGCACCCGCTCTGTTCACCACCCCAAACGACGCCGACATTGCTTCCACCATCAACGATTCAGAGGCTCCGTCTATCTGTCTCTATCTCTATCCCTCTTTTCATTTCGAAGATATATATGACTACAGTGAGAGGGGTAATTAAGACTTCTTGATATGCTCCACTCTCTAATATCTAATTTTTATATTTATGACGTTATAATGACGTTATCTACTTCGAAATATGTGAATGTTTTCTCGCAACTTAACACAATTGTAAAAGTTAAATACATAAATAACATATAGTATATAATTTTTATTATCAAAATAACATAATGCGTAATGTTTAGCGTAAATCATAATTCCAATTGAAACATTTTTAATCTACATAAAATAAAAATTTACTGATAATGGTTCTCTAAAATAGATAAGATTTAAAAATTTTAATTTAATTTTAATCAATTGAATTCTTTATTTATGTTTCTATTTTTCTGTTTCTTTTTACATAAAAAAATTTAAAATATGTTTATCATAAGATTGATTATTTAAAAAAGAAATAAGAGATTTAATTTAAAAAATTTCCATCTTATCTAATTGATGGTTAAAAACTTTAATGGTTTATATAATTTTGGTTGAAATGCGCTACTCCCACTAGCGCATTTGGCATAATGATAATGCGCATTATATCATATTGGTAAAAAAATTAAAATAATTTTATTTTGGTATTCAAAATTTTGAAAAGTATTATTATAGGAAAACCTTGAAATACTTGCATCCCAAAATATATTAAATTGTATAAAAACCTACAAATGCTATTTGTTCTTAAGCCCAAATGTATTTTTTTTTTAATAGTTAGGGTAATTTAAAATTTCAAAATGAATGACAACCCAAACTGAACTCAACTATTTTGTTTTTCATCAAGAGAGTCGCATGCACTTGATTCAAGGAAAAATAAGTAAGAGTCTCTTAATTGAAATTTTTATTTCAATAGGTCCAACCATGTTTATTTTGTTCCATAAGAGCTCATAGGATTTGTAACAATATTTCATAAAGGACAAAATAATTTAAAAAAATAGTTTATTGACTTAAATGCCCTCACTTACTATGTTAGAGCTTTGAATTAAATATGAAATTTACAAAATAACAAAACGCGATAGGATTTGCGATTGGATCTCCTTCACCAAAAGAAATAGATAAGATTTAACAGATATAATAAAATAGATAACATAAAATAGAGACTTCTAAACATGTATACAAATCTGATAATTTTTTGCAAAAATTGAATGCATATATATATATATATATATATATCCAGAATAACAACAAAAATCATGACGCAAACGAAAACTAAAAGACAAAATTTATAATAATGTGTGTTTTTTTTGTTAACGGACAGGTAAACCGGAACTACTTGTAACTACTATTGGTAATGTGCTTACTTTTGATATCTCTTTCTTTCACCCATTTCGTCTCTATTTCTTTTCGTTGGATGCCTTCGCTTTTCTTTGTGATTGAAAATTAATGGATATGCGTTTTAGGATGGAAGAAGATCGACGGACGGGAGGAACTGACTGAGATAGAAATGGGGGAACTAGGTTTTGAAACTGCTGGTATGAAAGAAGAAAGAAGAAGTATCCTTTACATAGGTAAGAGCATCCACAATGGTGCTATATTTAACATTGTTAACAATACTTTTTGGATAAATATAGTGCTATACCATCACAATGGGTATAATGGTGTGTATTTCAAGTACTTGAAATGTTACTTTTTTGATAAATATAGCGCTACATGCACACAATGGGTGAAAAATGACACTTGAAAATTTAGTTATGGAAAAAGGATACTTGAGAGTTGCAGTATATATATAGTTGATGAATAGTGAAGAGAGATGATGAAAATGAAGAGAGAAGTGATGAAAATGAAGAAAGAGAAGATTAAAAGGAAGAGAGAGGTGATGAAAAGAAAGAGAGAGAAGATGAAAAGAAAGGGAGAGATGATGAAAAGGAAGAGAGAGAAAATAGAGAAAATGAATATAGAGTGTTGGAATTTATGGAGTGTTGATGAATAGTGTTTATTATGGGACCCACTCATCCAATTAAATTATGCCACATAGAAGAGAGGAGAAGAGAGAGAATGATTTTGAAGTGCTGTATTATATTACTACTACTGTGGATGCTCTAAACGTATTTTGGTCTGCTCGTAATGTTTTGTCTTTTTTTCTAAAAAAGATTTTGGCTTGACCGCTTGGAATAAAAATGTTCCATTTTTGTTACATAAGTCCCTTGATTCAATTTGTTAATTATAATATACCATATATAGTATTTATTACATAAGTCCCTTGATTCAATTTCTTAATTTTAGTATTTATTACAATTGATGAACATCACCAATCATCAATCAATCAATCATCATCAATTTATATATATAAAATGGAAGCCTCAAGGATGTTTCCCCTTAAATTGTGAAGAATAACAAAGAGGGGTAAATCCGGAATTCTTAGAATTCCTTCAAGTCTCAAGTCCAAGTCAAATCTCAAATTCAAGTCCAACACTAAAATCCAACTGGATTTTATTACAAATTCGTAGAATTTGTTTAAAGTGTTCAACTAAAAATCAGAGGATTCCGTATTCGGGTGGAATACGTCAAAAGAAGAGATCAAGTCCACTTTGATTTAAATATTTGTAATTTGTATCAACTTCGAAGTGTATTTAATTTACACTGAGAAATTTGTTGTGTACAGCTGTCACATCTGTTTCTGTATGATTCAAACTTTTGCCACATGTAATAAAATAAAATTGAAGTTGTGTTAAGAAACGCTTTCAATCATCACGCCTTTTCCGCCTCATGTGATCAATCATATGTTACAATTCAATAATGTCATGTTATATATAGCAGTGCTATTATCTTGCTACTGAATGTACTCGCATTATAATTAAAATCTTTGTGAAGTGTATTGTATTTCAAACTTGACCACTTTTAAAAACCTTTTAGTTTTATCTTTTAGTCGCGTGAATAAATAGGGATACATATTTTCGCTCTGTTGATCCTACTGAGTACTCAGGTTTAGAATGGGATTCATGATTTGTCCATTTACTACTATGCATGGAATGTTGTCCATACACATGTTCTTGATAACATTTGTCACTTTGGAAAAAAGCAACGTAAACAAAAATTGATAAACTCTGAACATATTTTTTCCTTATGCATCAAATTTCTTGCTCCCTCTTAGAAAATTATTTCTTAGCATATTAAGAAAAATGTATTGTAGTTATTTGTTCCTCTCACAATTATCTCAATTTTCTACAATTCAAGCTCTGTTATTCATCATGATAACAAAGTATCGAAAAATTGTAAAAAATCTTTATTTTTCAAAATAATTATGTGCCGCGCGAAGCACGGGCATGCAACTAGTTGTATATTAATATATAAATACCACCCAAAATGAATATTTAAATAGGATGAGAGTTGATCGAGTGTTACATCCTTTTTCTGGAGCCTTACTAAATTAGTTTAATTAAGTTAATGCCTAATAATTTATGTCATTCTTTTGCTCTAAAAATTATTGTAATTCAAGAAATGGGCAATTCCTCTTAATTTGGAAATAATTTTTTGTATGTAATTAATTTAACAAGTTCCTAATCTGTGAAACCATTCGGATTGTTTATGAATATGGTGTGAAGGTGACGTAAATTGCATGTAGTTTTCCTTTAATTAAAATTGATCACCAACAAATCTTCAAGAATTTGATCATTATTAGTGGTTTTCAATTCTTTTTCCAATGAATAATTACCATACATATATATATATATATATATATGTTTAAAAGTGGTAATTTACAATTTAAATTAACAATGGATGGTGGTTACTTAGGCATACGGTCAATCAGTTATTTTTGCTGCTTCGATATCACTAATTGATGGGTTTCTCCAATATGAAATAGAGGAAGGGAAAATTTCAAATATCAAATTCATACAATTGTCACACCATCTTCATGAAACATCCATATGGTCTCATGGAACACAAGCCGAATATCTAATGAACTTTACAAAACTTAACTTGGCTTATAGTCATTCCCACACGCAGTGGGTTTTCTCTTCTATAGGTGAGTTTCTTTCCTAGGGTTCTTTGGGAGGTGGTGACTGCGGCTAAAAGATGGAATCAGTTTCTCAAATTCACGAAAAATTTCTCACTAACTGCTGAAGAAGATGTCCTTGTGGAAATAGAAGCATCACAAATCGAATAAAATCTACTCGCTTTCCCTAATTCTTTGGCGGGGAAGATCTTGGCTCCCAAAACAACCAATAACAAAGCTTTTCAATCTACCATTTGTAAGGTATGAGGAGTCGGAGAAGAAGTTTGGATTGTCGACATTGGGCCCAATGCCTTTCAATTTATGCTCTCTAATGATTTCTGCATGTCCCGTATTCTGGATGAGGGACCTTGATCCTTTGATAATCATATGATTGTATTGAAGCACTGGGAGGAAGGAACGACAACAACTACCTAACTTTGAATATATATCTCTCTTTGTATCCAAGTATGGGGTCTTCCTCTGGTGTGTCATACTCACTCTGTAGCCTCCCTAATTAGCAACTGTATCGGGTCTTTCATCTCTGCGAATAATTGCCCGAATGTGCATTTGTTCCATTCTTATCTGCCTTTATGCTAGTATCCCTCTCAACAAAGAGTGTCATTTGAAAACCCCAAATGGGAAATGTGTTTGGGTAAATCCTAAATATGAAAGACTACTAGATGGTTAAACATCAAAAAGAACTCTTAGTTAGGCACATTGGCTCTATATAAGATGGTAACACTATGCATGATATGCCTGTGCAAAAACGAAATGAAGATGTCCAAGCACAAACTATTATTCTTGGAACAATTCATAATCTTGATGCTAATATTACTCCAATGTTAACGATCAATCCAATACTGCAACTATATCCACTCCTTGTGCCTATTCTAGAAGGATTAGGCTTAAAGCCAAAGCCAAGAAATCCAAAATTTCACAAGCTGGGGGACTTGGTGCTAAACGCAAGGCTGTATGTGGAAGAGCTGATGAATGCAGAGTTAAATGATGATAATAAGCGACTTTGTATTTTTGATAGTGGGACCAATCATGACCTTAATTCTCTATTGACAGTGGCTAAGAAAGCTCAATCATGTCGACAATGGAACTATCGTGGGCTTGGAAACCAAGTACAATTCAAGCTTTACGTTAACTCCTCCGACATCAGGATCCTGATCTTATGTTTCTTTTGAAAACAAAACGTTCACATTCTGATGGCTCAAATTTAAGTGGTGGCCTTCTCCTATTATGGAAAATGTGCAGCATTTATCGTATTCTCCTTCTCGTAATAAGATATATTCTGCTATAAACCCCCTAATCAGACTCTCCTTGGCATTTTATTGGAATTGATGGGCAACCAGTCTCGGGTCATCGTCATGAATTCTAGAATCTCCAACAAAGTTTGCTGCTTATCTTCCCCTTATCATAGGTATGTGGGGGGAGTTTAATGAAATTTTATATACCTGGGAGATCAAGGTTTCTATTTAGAGGTCGGGAACCCTTATGCATAACTTTCATGACTCTCTGAATAATTACCAGTTGTTAGATCCTAGATATTTTGGATCTCGCTTCATATGGTGTGATAGGCGATCAATGTAGTTTAATTGAGAAATAATTAGATAGAGTGGTAACCTCTATGCCTTGGAACAATATTTTTCCTGAATTCTTCTGAGTGGATCATTTCTCTACTATAGTATTGGGTCTGATCATTCTCCAATTGTTTTATAAACAAATTTTGGGGTTTCTTCCCCTATATTGGGTCGAAGAAAAAGATAGTTTCTTTTTTAGGAGTATTGGACACGACACTCAGATGGTGAACTTGTTTTGGCCAACTCTAATTACATTAAGCAGTGCACTAATAAGTTTTAATCCTGAAAATCAGAAACGTTTGGCAGTCTTCCGAAAAGAATTAAGCGGTTGGAACAATGTTTGCATTGGCTGAGGAATTGATATGGTTTTGGAGGTCCAAGTAGTGAGTAAAGAAACCTTGAATTAGAAATCAATGAAATCCTTCATTATCGGGAATTAGGTTGGAGACAAAGGTTTAGACATGATTGGTTGTAGGCTGGAGATCATAACACTCATTTCTTTCATCAAAAATTCGACAAACGTAAATGCAAGAATTCTATTAATGGTCAGTGATTCCTTGATGGCACGATAACCTCTGATTTGTCTCAAATTGAGAATATGGTGGTCTTTTTTTTTTTTTTTGATATGTTCTAGTTCGATCCAACTTCTCCACTTCCAGCTTGTTTTGAGGCTTTTACATGCTCGATGACAGATAACATGAATTGCATTTTGCTTACTCTTTTCACTCCTAAAAAGGAGCGCATAGCACTGTTCTAGATTACTCCTTTGAAATCTCCATGCCCGGATGGAATGGCGACCCTATTTTATCAGAATTATGGAATATTATGGGTGATGTTGTTACAATTGATGTGTTGGAATTTCTCAATGAAGGAAAATTCTATGACCAAATAAATCATACTCTCATTATCTTGATCCCTAATGTGAATAATCCGGAGGCAATGTCATAGTTTAGACCGACTAGTCTTTGCAATGTTCTCCACAAAATCATGTTCAAATATCTCTACAATCATATGAAAAGGATAGTGCCAAGAGTTATATCTAATACCCAAAGCACTTTCGCCTCGGGCCGGTTAATTAGTGATAAAATTATTATGACAAATGAATGCTTACACTACATGAAGGGACTCGAGTCGAGGATGGATGGGTTTATGGCCCTCAAATTAAATCTCATCAAAGCTTATGATAGAGTGAAGTGGAGCTTTCTTTCTGAGATGATGAAGCTCATTGGTTTTGTCCCGAGATGGATTAATCTAATATTGTGATGTATCTCCTCAATCTCTTTCTCCTTTATGCTAAACGGAGCAGTGCATGGCAATATCAAGCCAACTCATGGTCTCTGACAGGGTGACCCATTTTCTCCTATTTATTTCTTTTTTGTGTAGAAGGCTTATCATTCCTTGTTCGAAATTCTCTGGCTAATCACACCCTTCATAGTATTCGAATATATCGTGGGGCTCCAATGATTTCGCATTTACTATTTTGCAGATGATAGTCTCTTATTTTGCATAGCTAATTCTAATAAAGCTATTGAAAATCTTAAACTTTTATATCTCTATGAGATGATTTCTTTTATTTTGGTGGTCCGGTTCCAAGATCGGTGCCCGAATGACGATGTGGTGTGGGGGAAAGGGTGCGGCGCGGTGAGAGAGAGAGAGGAGATAAGTTCATCTTATTTGTAAAATTGCCACTAGTCCCTCTCCAAAGTTTTACAAAACATTATAAAGTAGTTTTGATTTTTTGGTTTTTGAAAACAGAAAATGATTTTTAATTTTACAAAACAAATATCTAAAAAAACTCCCAAATGAATTTTTACATCCATTTTGATTTTCAAAAACAGAAAATTGTTTTGGAAATTACAATCAAACAAGTCCAAAATTTTTGTCCGGTTTAAAATAGGGTTAAGGTCCAAACACAAAAATTTTGTTTGATTTACTTGTCCAGACCCTAACCCAGATTAGATTATTGACCGATTTAGTTATCCGAATTTAACCAATCTAGGTTTGGTTAATCAAGTCTATCTGAAATCCAATCCTGGTTAGGGTTCACACATATATATATTTCGTCGATATGTGCTATTATCCGACATGGAATAGACCCGAGACCGAATTTTTGCCGCCCCTATGCAAAACTATAAGGTGATCACTATTCACCACAACAACGTTAATAATTTGTGTTCCTCTCTTTAATTTTTTTAATACTTCTTTTTGCTTCTTATGGTGCCGAGTAGGCTTGTGGTGGCCTGGGACCTTACACTTTTGAAACTCTTTAACAGGCCAAGTCAGAATCCCTGACTTAGCCCATGAAAGTAAAGTGGCAGGGCCTAACAAGGCCTTACCCTAGTAAAGTGCGACATGTCAGGTTCCCAGGGCCCTGACCTACTTTACAGCTCTAAATCGAATTTGATTGTATGAACTATGAAACACCATCCTCTGACTTGATTAAGAGCACTTTCAATAGCTTGTTTCAATTTTCTCGTAGATTCTCTCACTTTCTCGGGAAATAGAAGTCCAATTTCTGAGTTCTCTTTCTACAAATCCATGCTTGGACCCACTGATTTTGTTTCTTTGATGGACTTATAAAAAAGTATTCCACTGGGTCTAGGCCCATCCATATACCACTCTGTTTTCGGTCATACCATGATCAAATATGGGCTTACTTAATTGAAAAAGGGGTTTGACACTTTGACTGGTAGTCATGTTAGCTTGATTAGCCTATTCACACTATTGTCTGTACCGTAGTGATGGGAGCCCGGGAGCCCAACTTTATGTAGTTCAACATATCCCAAGTCTATATGGCAAGCTATCTCATCAAATGACGGAACAAATTTAAAAAGGAACGATCTTCAAAGCATAAATGATGCAGATGGAGATGGAGATTGAGATTGAAATATTTCTCTTAAATATTTTATTTTCGTATTTTAGGAAATCAATTGTTTGAAAATTAATTAGTATTATTTTTCTAGGTGTCTAGTATCTTTTTAGGTATTTGTTTCCCATTAGATGTGTTTATGGTTTGACTAAGTTTCGTTTAGTTTAGTATTTAAGATTGTAACCTTCATTGAGGTATTTCAGTTTTGAGTTGAATAAAAATTAAGAGACGACGATCTTTTTCCAATTCTTTGGTATTCACTCGAATCAACAAAGTATTGAAGTCTTAAATATGATATTCTGTGTCGAATTAACAGATTTAAGAAATCAATTGTTTGTAAACAATTAATATTATTTTTCTACGAGTCTAGTATCTTTTTTTATTAGAAGTATTTTTATATTTTTACTTTTTGGTATTTGTTTCCCGTTAGAAGTCTTTAGGATTTGACTAGAGGGTCTCATTTGATTTACTATTTAAGGTTGTAACCCTTATTAAAGAATTTCAATTTTGAGTTGAATTAAAATTATAGATGCGAGCAGCCTTTTATTTACAATTCTTTGGTATTCGTTAGAATCAACAAAGTCTTGAAACCTTAAATCTGATATTCATGTGTCGAATCAACAAGTCCAAGTACGTATTTTTCCATCACGCTGCCCTGCATCAGTTGGTATTGAAGTTTTGCTCCCTTCAGTATGTCGCCAAGGAGGTGTGCCATTAGGAAGGTACTTGTGGATGACGTTTATTATCGAGGTGAGATGGTTTGGATTCAACAACAATTGGCTAATCAATCAACTAGTGATGGCTTCAAGTGGCAACTGCTTCATGTTGACTTTCTTCTTTGCTCAAACATTTTTCGACATCGATGTCAGCCTCGCTGCTCATCTTATAGATGCCAAATTTGCCAAATCTTCCATAACCCACAATACCAAATTTGCAGGTAGTCTCTTATGTATGTATTGTATGATCAAAACTTAGTGCTATATCATTTCTCTATAGTTACTTTTATATATAGTTCAGTTCTCTCAAGATATTGCAAAGAATTGGTTAATGACGAATATTTGTGAATTTAATGTCATTTGAATACATTCTTTAACAAACAATTGAAATCAAGTCATATACAAACTATAACAAATTAACAGTTGTAAATTAATTGTGAAATAATGAATTGTAGATGACCTTCCTTATACCAAATTAATATAGTGTAAAGAAGAAAACTAAGATAAAAATGATTATCTAGCTAGTAAAAAGGATTTAAGGTTTTAATTAAAAAAATTCTAGGAGCATCCACGATGACAGAGGTTTGGAGTGCTTGAAATGAATATTTCTTAATTTATCAAGTGCTAGATGTAATATCCTGTCCAGATTTTTACACTATTCATAGTTTTTTGACGCGTTGATCGAGGTGGAGTGAACCTCGATGATCACGAACCGGGATTTGGGGAGAATAAAAATTAATTAAGATAAAAATCTGGAAATATTTTTCATAAGTGGGGGATTTAAAAAGAAAATTTTTGGGACAAGAATCACCTTAATCGGAGTTAAATGGAATTAGTTATGATTTTTTTAAGTTTAATACGTGTACATGTCTTATAAATGTACAATGACATTTCTGTAAAAACTGTAGGGACTACAGCGAAAAGATGAATTAATTAATTAAATACCAAAACTTTTTAAACTTTTCAAAAACACCCTCTTGTTTTCACGATTTTCTCTCTCTCTCCTCATTCCCTCTCTTAAACAGGTTTGACAGTATTTTGTGATTCCGACGACAGTGGTGGTCGTGGTTGGTACCAAAAGAAGCGTATTAACGAGACGAGTGTAACCCAACTTGAATCACATCAAACGAAGCTCCGATTTGGAAGAAATCTGGGATTGAAGTTCCGGCCACCGTGAACTTCCTTTGGTCGATCCGGCCGATTCCGACGACGGTTTGGCTTGTTTCAGGTACCTATGAGTTCATCTCATCGAGCTCTTCGATTTGATATTAAGATTTGATTGGTTTGGGTGGCCGGATCGCCGGCGGTAGTGTTGAATGGGTTTCGGCCGAGTTGACTTGATTGACTGGTGTGTTGATCTGTCTGACCCGGTTTGGCACTGTTAGACCCAGTTTGGCACGGTTTGACCCGGTTTTACACTGTTTGACCCGGTTTGACCGTTGACCATTGACTTTGACCGTTGACCATAGTTGACCAACCTTATTTTAACTGTATTTTCGTATATCGTGTTTTTCGGTGTAGACGGTGATCCCGGTTGAGATTCGGAGCGGGTTGACTTTCGAAGTTAGGGGTTGACGGGGACGCTTGCGTGGTATTTGCTTTCCGATTTCCAGGTAGGGGTTTCCTTACTCTTACTTGTGATTCTAGAGTTCCGGTTTCACGGACTCTTATTATATGGTGGTTTTGTCGGTTTTTGGGGGTGGAAATACGGCTTGTTATATGTTTATTTATATTCCTAGTTGATTATGATTATTGGATTGTTTTTAGGAGTGGGGTGGTTGGAGGTGATTGGAGGTGGTTGATGTAGACTGTGGGGCCCATATAGGAGCCCAATTTATTGGATATGGATTTACAATGGATGATATATATATAGACCGGGTACGTACCTGTAGACCGTCTGAGATGAGGTGCATCGCAGGGGACACTCTCTGGTGTAGGCTATGCTATCAGGATATCCGATCCTCATCCAGTTTTAGTGTGGACCTGGACTAGGAGACACTCTACGGGGATTAGGGTGGGTCTAGGGGTGGATTATGGATTATGGATTTCTGGTGGCCGGGGTTTGTAGTTACAGTGCTATATAGCCTTATCGGCTACTATATTACCTGATTGGATTGTCGATGATTGCTTATTTATTGTATTGCTTATTCTGCATCATATTCCTGGATTTCTTATATTTTTTGGATATCGGTGTTTCCTTTCTACGCCCTACTGAGCTTTGTAGCTCACCTCTCTTCTTTATTCCCTTTCAGGTGAGTTCGATGCGGGAGATGGTGGTCAGTGATGGGTTGCGTGAGCTGATGTGTAGCCTCGAGCCGACTATTGTAGCAGGGCGTGGATTTTGGTATTGTATTTTGTGTATATTACATGGTTTGGTATCGAGTGGATATATTCTACTGATCCACTGTTGTATATTTACTCCGGTGGTTTAGGTGGTTATCACTATTATTATTACATATGTTTATTGGGTTTAATTATTGGTATGGGAATTGGTTCGGGGGATGGGGTGTCCCCTGCCGGTCACGTCTCTGTGGGTATAGGTACACTTCGGTATACCTTAGGAGAGGGGCGTGACACTAGATGCCCACTGATGTGAGATTTAAGACCCGCTAAAAATATAGCGATTCCAAACCTAAATTATACTTGTAAGTGTGCGAATCAATTGTAGTATAGAAGTGGCAAATATGAGTGTCGATCCACAAGGACTGAATATTAAATATCTGCAATTCCAACTCTTCGTAATTATCAGTGAAAACAAAATGAATATTAATTAACACAAGTAGACAAACACTAAGGATTTGATTTCACCAACTCTATTGTATTTAAATTATTTAACCGATAATTATCATTTCATTCATGCATGTCAAAGATCAAGTCTCCTCATTTATATAATAATCATAGACATCTAACTTGCCATGTCTATCCTTAATCGCAACCATCCATGGGCATCTGGATTGACAAGGACAATCAAGAACGCATTAGGATCTATGATAAATTATGTAGCGATCACAAAGACCCTAGCATATGGCATCTATGTCTAAGTCTGGTTTTAACTGCAAAAAGCTGGTCTTAAATTGGACATGGGCATATGCCTCAATTTGCATCATGGTAATCAAACCTAGATGGTAGCTAAACATCAGGATTTAATTATCAATAAAGCATAGCTAATTAACACTTGACATAGCATAAATAAATTAACAATTAATCAAACCAAATTTATTTGAACACAATAGAGTGGATCCATCGTCATCCTAGTAAGAGGATTAGTTCCTCATACTAGGCTTATACAAATAATATAACATACTCATAAGAACACCCCCTTGTATAGGAAATCTAAACTTCCTCTCAACTGTCCAAGAACAACTTCCTCACTTTCTGCCTATCTCTGCTCTATGTTTCTTCAGAAAAATCTCCTTTCAAATTGTCTCAGTGTCTCAATTTATAGAAGTGAAAATCTACTAGTGAGATGGAGAATACTGATGATAGTCTTCACATGGGTCCTATCAATGTCGTACTTTGCAGTATTGATGAAGAGCTGAAGACTTTAGAAGAAAAGGAGATGCAATATTAATGCATATAAGTCCACGTGAAAACCAAGACAAATAGATATGGTGTCTAGTGATATTATATTATTGATATCATGACAACTATATATATATATATATATATATATATAGACACACACACGCAAATGAGCCATTGGTTGAGTGGCAATGACTTTGCCTGTCCCTTACTTCAGGTCATGGATTCTAGTCTCACCTCCTCCGAATATTTATAAGGAGGTGTGTGGGCTTGATAGTCTGCCTCCTGCGTGGGGCCTGTTGACACATGTACTTTCATAGGCCTGATCTAATGGTGTGTCGTATACTGTATTTGTACTTGTACTCAAAAAAAAGTATATAGACACACAAACGCACAACTATATATATACACAACTTATACATGGACTTTTAGTATCAAACGGAGATGGAGATAAATAATGTGGGGTAAGCTTATATACATATGCATATATATTTATCTACATGATAGGATGATTAAATGGAATGGGGATATGTAAATATACAGATGATGCAAGTGGCCTATTTGACATTTAGGATGATGACACATGGCTAAACAGAACTAGGCTTCATATAATTTGTTTATGGAACCAGACCAGAACTGAAAATGGACTATAAGTTTTTGGGCCTAAAAATATAGAAATAAATATAAAGTGATTAAAAATGATATTTTTACTTTAATTATGTAATAATCACTTCAAGCCCTAATTGTATGACAAATGTCCACTTGGTGCCATCATGATAGGTGCAGATGTAAATAATTGCTTCAATTTTTTGAATGCTTGCAAACAATCATCATCAAAGTTGAAAATAACTTCTTTAGTGAGCAAATTGCATAATGGCCTGGAAATCTTCGAGAAGGCTTTGATGAAACGACGATAGAACCCCGCATGTCCGAGAAAAGATCGCACCCCTCTAACATAAGTGGGAGGTGACAATCTAGAAATAACTTCAATTTTTGCTTTGTCGACGGCAATCCCCTTCTCGGAAATAAGAGGTCCAAGAACAATACATTCGCGAACCATAAAATGACATTTCTCCCAATTAAGCACCAAATTAGTCTTCTGGCATCTTTCCAAAGCCAAGACAAGATTGCATAGGTAAGTATCAAATGATGATCCAAACACAGAAAAGTCATCTATAAATACTTCAATGATGTGGCCCACCATGTCGGAGAATATATTTTTCGCGCATCGTTGAAACGTAGCTGGTGCATTGCAAAGCCCAAAGGGCATTCTTCTGTGTGCAAATGTCCCAAAAGGACATGTAAAAGTTGTTTTCTCCTGATCCTCCAGTGTGATCACAATTTGATAATAACCAGAGTAGCCATTAAGAAAGCAATAATAGGAATGGCCTGCCAACCTTTCCAGCACTTGATCAAGAAATGGTAAAGGAAAGTTATTGACCGATCCGCCAATTGCAAAGTGATTGAAGTTGGTTGCAATTCCTTTTCGAGACCAAGTTGCACAAAAACTGAGTATGGCATTAGATTGATGCTAACACCTAGGTCTAGGAAACCTTTCTCGAAAGAAACTTGCCCAACTGCATAAGGGATAGTAAAACTCCTCGGGTTCTTTAGCTTTGGTGGTAGATTCTTGTTCAGAACGGCACTACATTGTTCAAACATCATAACCTTCTTGTATGGTGTCAGTTTCTTCTTTCTGGTGTGGACATCCTCTAGAAATTTTGCATAGGAAGGAATTTGTTGAATTGCATCAAGGTGAGGAATGTTGATCTCCACCTTTCTAAACATATCCATTATTCACTGCATTTGTTCAGTCTTCTTCTCATTCACCAACTGGCTAGGGAAATACACATGAGATTCATTCATTTTATATTTTGATAAGTCGGTTGCCTTGGGCTGAATTTCATCATCAGACTTTTGTTCACTAGTTTTTTTTTTCATTTTCAGTCTTTTCACTATCATTCTCTAAAATTCCCACAAATGTTCCACCTCTGGTGGTGATGACGTTGATTTGTTCCTTGCACTTTAGATTAACTTCTGGTTGACTCAGCAATCTTCCTAGCTCCCTTTCACTCAATCGCTCAGCAATTTGACCAATTTGAATTACAAGTTTCTGAATAGATTTATGTATGTTGCTGAATTGTTGGTCTTACCTGCTATTTTGCTCCGTCATTTTCTGAATAAAATTGTTGGCATTGAGAGCTAGAAGAGTCATTTGCTCTTCCAAAGAAAACTGCTTTGGTTCGGCAAGGACTGGTTGTGTCATCTTCAGATTGTATTGCTTACTCTGGCTTTGTCCTCCCCAACTGAAATTTAGGTGATTTCTCCATCCTGGATTGTATGTATTTGAAAATGGATTGTTGTTGGGATGCAAGCCACCTTACCCCACATAATTGGTATGTTCTTGTTTAGAGTTGGAAGACATAGGACATGTTTTGGTGGTGTGGTTAGGTTGAGAACAAATGACACACATCTCAACTTGGGCTGCTTGTTGGGAAGATGAAATTGCTTTCGTTAACATGTCAATCTTCTTTTTCATGCCTTGCAACTGAGGTTGGTTTTTTGCTCTAGTGTGGACTTCATACACACCTTTTGGAAGCTTTACCCCTTGCTTTACTCTAGATGAAAATTGTTGAGAATTTTCATTTAAAGTTTCAAATAGTTCAAAAGCTTCTTCACTGCTTTTCTCCATTAATATGCCTCCACAAGCTGAGTCTACAATGCTTGTATTTGTTGCATTGAGTCCTTCATAAAAAGCTTGAACTTGATCATCTTGTGACAAGTTATGGTTTCGGCACTTGAGCAATAGCTGTTTAAAGTTATCCCAACCTTCATAAAATAAGTCCCCATCTTTTTGTTGTCATGTTTGAATTTCCCTTCTTAATTGCCTCGCCTTCTGAGTTGGAAAAAAATTCTTCAAGAATTTTGTTGCCATTTACTCCCATGTAGTGATTGATCCTGGGGTCAAAGAATTGAACCACAGTTTCGCATTGTCTTTGAGAGAAAATGAAAACAACATGAGTCATACTTCTTCTGACGTTAAACCCTAAACAAATTGTGTCTTACAAAGTTCAAAGAATTCCCTGATGTGTAGGTAAAGATCATCAAATGTTATGCCTCCGAAGTGTGGGATTGCATTGAGTAAAACTGAAGAGAATTTGACATTGCCTTGAACATTAGGTTGAAATGCTATGCTGGATGGCTGCTTCATATTCTGAGGTACAAATGAATTCTTCATTGGCCTCAGAATAGGTGCATTGACTAGTGGATTTGCAATTCTAGCAAGAGCATTCTCAGGATTCTCTCCTGCCATATTTCGTCTTGCTTCTCTTCTCAGTTGTGCCAGAGTTTGTTCAATCTCTGGATCGTAGTTAATAAGATTTATACTTTGAGATCGACGTCCTTGCATAAGAGAAAATGTCTAATATACACAAAATGAAAAATTAATATAAAAGAAAATAAAATGGGGTATAAAGGCCAACCAGAAGTATTAACAGAAAATAAATAGTTAGATTAGGCAGCTCAGCTGACCACATAAGCATATTAATATATATATATATATATATATATATATATATAAAGGTAGGGCAATGTAAAGTCAACCACAAATATAAATGATAATGTACAAAAAATGAAAAGTACATGTTACTGTTAGTGGTAGAAATTTAAATGTTAAAAATGTTAGTAACAATTGTTATAGATAGATATGGGTGGTGGAAGTTAGAACCAGCCAATAATAAGTAGTTAGTGGAGCGGTTAAGCCATCCACATATATAAATAATGACATAATGAAAAACCTTCCATTAAGGAGATGTAGTATAATATATAAGAGTTAGATAACAATATATTAAATCAGTCACCTGCAACTGTGCTCCAAAACTTGATGTGAGATTTAAGACTCGCTAAAAATATAGCGATTCCAAACCCAAATTATACTCGCAAGTGCAAGAATCAATGGTAGTATAGAAGTGGCAAATACGAGTGTCGTATCCATAAGGACTGAATAGATGTGGTGTATGGTGATATTACATTATTGATGTCATGACAACTATATACATATACATACATACATATATACATATATATATACACACACACACACACAACTATATATATACACAACTTATGCATAGACTTTTAGTACCAAATGGAGATGGAGATAAATGATGTGGGGTAAGCTTATCTACATATGTGTGTGTATATATATATATATATACTTACATGATAGGATGATTAAATGGAATGATGATATATAAATATACAGATAATGCAAGTGGTCCATTTGATACTTAGGATGATGATACATGACTGAACAGAACTAGGCTTCATATGGTTTATTTATGAAACCTGACCAGAACTTAAAATGGGATATAAGTTTTTGGGCCTAAAAATATAGAAATAAATATAAAGTGATAAAAAATGATATTTGTACTTTAATTATGTAATAATCACTTCAAGCCCTAATTGAATGACAAATGTCCATAATAAATTATCAATTAAAGTATACATTTGGACACTTATCACCCACAATGGGTATATTTTGGCCCTTCAAATTTTTCATAGATTTATCTTATACTCCATATGAGGAGTAGCTTGTAGGGAGAGAAAAGTTGATGTTTGGGACCCACACAACCAATAGAAGAATAGAGAAATGATGGAAATGATGAAAGAGAAAATGAAGAAAATGAGTATGGAGTGTTGATTCAAGTTTGTTTATTGTGGGTGTATTGAAATGTAACACTTGAAAAATGAATGGTTGCACAAAAATTGTTTGGGGTGTGGGCACAAGTGTGTTCATTGTGGATACTTTATCATAAAGTCATCGAAATCAAAGTGTACATACATATGATATTTAATTAACTTGATATCTACTAAATCACGATGTAATAACACATGAAGATAAATTAATTGACTCTTCAAAGAAATCAAACGACAATCAATAATAGTTTGATAAGGAAATGTAAAAAGATAGTATCATTAATAACTCTATACAAAGTATCAAAACTATTTTATTTTTCATAATTACGTTTAAATTGATTGAACTCTTCCATGGTTGCATCATCTAGTAATGCATTTATACATTCCATATCTCTGTCACCTTCTTATGGGAACATATTATTAACTAGTGGTGCAACAGCAACATCAACTTCTTCTTCTTTTTCTTAAATAGTGAAATCAATACTACTTTTAATCATGTTCTCATTATTCTCAAATAATGTCTTACTATTGTTGTTCTTTTCCCTTTTAATCATCCTAACTTGGCTCAACACAAGAGTGTTGCTCCTTGTAATATTTTTGTATTGGCAGTCAAGACGATACTCCTACATACTCCATTTCCTTCCTTTGATATCTTTCATATTCACGTTCTTTGTCTTTGGCTGGTACTAAAAGCTAAGATCAAACCCAATGTGTTGTTTGTTTTTACTTGACGTAATCCTCGCATCTTTCTCCAACTTCTAAACACTGCAAGGAGTTTCTCTATGCTTGTGTCTTCCATTCAATGTCTTTGGCTTCAAGTTGGTGAAGTAATAACTAGTGTTTCATGAAAAACCTTTATTACATTCTTCACACTCCTTCATCCACACGTTTTTTTTTACCATAAACATTACAATTTTTTATGGAGAGTATGATTTGATGTTTCCTTCTTCACTTTTGGGAGAAGATGGAAAATGATCAAATCTTGTGGTGTTTGGTCAAAACGATAACAAGAAGGTGTTCACTAAAGTCATTGTAATAACCCATGATTGATTGACTTATGAGAGTAAGAAAATAAATAAATAAAGAAAAAGAGAAGTTGATTGGGAAGAACGAAAATTAAGATCAAAGAGTACTAGCTAGAAAATCAAGCCATAATTAATTAACTTATGAGAACAAGAAAAGAAAAGAAAAGAAATAAATAAAGTAAAGTAAAGTAAAAGAGAAGTTGTTTGGGAGAACAAAAATTATGATCAGATAGTAATAGCTAGGAAATCAAGCCATGATTAATTGACTTATGACAGCAAGAAAAGAAAATGAAATAAATAAATAAATGAAGAGAAGTGGTTTGGGAAGACCGGATCAATGGAGAGAGTACTAAGAATTAGGCAATCAATTCTACAAAATAATATATGATGCATGGCATAGGAATAGGTATTTATACGGGTATTCTATGTATGGTTATTTGTTACTAATTGGGTTATGATTTATAGTGGATTAGCATTTGGAATTTGTCTTCTAGTTTTATCTTATGGATAACTTGGCTATCATGTTCTATCCAATAGAACTAATGAATTTACCTAATAATAATATAAGCGCCCCTAATTTCAACAATAGAAGCCACCATCAACCGGCAACCCTCTTCCTTATGAAACTCTAGACCTTCTCATTAATAGAGACGTGTTGAACTTCCGGTTTACTCAAGGCTCGTTGAACTCGAAAATCTCTGTCTTCATTTTCTCTTTTAATCAACGTCATCATCTGAGATAGAGCTTGAAGTTCTTGTGTATCTTTAGCAACTTTACTCATTAATATTTCTCATTTAGCTTGATTAAATGTACCTAGAGTACATGCTCTTTCTCCATTTAAGGTTATTGTGAGGTTTGTAGCACCATAAGTACGAGATTGGTAAAAAGAATTCTCGTTTAATCATGTAAGAGAGCTTTTTCGTTAGTAATGAACTATAACTGTCTTTATCGTAGGTACGATTGTAATGGTCGAAGCCATGTGGATCGTGAACGCTACATCTATTTGTGTTCATAGTCCTTTGATATCAAGTTGATGCAAACATAATCTCACCAAGCTAAAAACACTTGGAGTGCACTTCAGAATACAACCAGTAAATACACACATATAACTCTAATGATATACCCGATAGAAACACAACCTCTAAAAAGTATCACGATTACAACCATAACACATAACTTGAATAAATTAGAATCCAACAACCCATCTAATTCACACAAGCACGGTTTCACCTCACCAAGTAAATGAACAAAAAACAAAATCTTGTAACTTGAGCATCTCACCCATCTTACTAGGGACGATCTAGATCTCATTTGATTTACGAAATCATTCCATCGTAGGTCAACAACCAAAACATTCAATCTTCATCCAAAAATGCTTCTCTTCCTGACCTAAAACATATACCAAACACCATTGAACTTGGGGCCATGGATGGGCCTTTCATTACATAGATGTAGTTTATTGGGCTTGGGCCATGTCTGCCTCTCTGGGCTTCATAGAGCCCATTCCATCAGTTCGTGTGTTCTTAGAGGTGATGGCAACAACAATGGTCAAGGAACATGATGATGGGTGATATCACCTTTCTCCTCCCTCTAAGTAGTTGGGTGGGGGTGAATAAAGTACATGTATAACAAATGAAAGCAAGTTTTCATTGGTTAGTAGTGGCTTGCATAAAAACTAAATCCTTAGTGAAGGTGATTGGTGTGTTCACGACTATGACTAGGATTTTTTTTGTGGGATTGTGGAGGAGGCGGGGGTTCTATGTGACACACATCCTTATTTTTGAAATCATAGTTATCTCGGTGCGTTTTTCTTCCTTAGTTTCAATGAAAGATAACACCAACGGAATCTTCACAGACTTGGTTACTTGATTATAAACAAAATGGTATACAAAAGTAAGACACCTTAAGAAATATGAGATACATTATTAGTATAAATGGTTCTCATGTAAATTTATTAAAAAGAAAATAGCGTAATAGTATTTTATGAATCATTCTTTATTAATAAGTTTTTCTAAGGGGCAATTATAAATAGATCCACAATTAGGAAGACTTGTTACGCTAAGGACAAAAAAAAATAATTATAAGGACACAGTTGATTAAATGACATAGATGTCCCTTTTATTTAATAAAATTACCTAATTCTATGTGTGCCTCTCTCTACCACATTTTCTCCACGCTCACATCATTACCAATTTTGACATTTTTCTTTTTTAACAAAATTTCAAAACGATTTATCTCTTGATACCCTTGAGTTTTAACACCTACGAGTGTCCCATTTTACACTTGTTGTCAGGGCCTAACCAGTGGACCCCACAGAAAAGTCCGCACTAGAGAGAAACAAAGAATCGTTAGTTCAAATGGTTAAGTTGGACGTTTGAACCTTTTAGGCTTTTAGTGTAAGTGCGTGGGAGGTCGCAGACCCACTCTAACGCGATTTGACGTTACTTCCGCACTGAGTTTCGGCTCAGGACTTAATTGATCTATGTGGTTACTATATGGTTTAATTATTATATATATATATTTTTAATTTTTTTTCTTTCTGGGTTTCAACATTCATTGATGTCTTTAATATTCATCTTCGTTGGTATTTTGTGATTTGCAGACATTCTTGGTCATTATCACTGGCGACAAGTAAGTCTTTATCAGAATGCATATTCTCAATTCAAGATAGATTAAGACAAGTTTAACATTACTCTCAAAAATAATTATGTTTTGGTCTATTCTTGCAAATAATTAGTTAATTATTTATTTTTAAAAGGGGGGAGGGGGGGCGGAGAAAGCGGAAGAACTCCTCTGATAGTGTGAAGGAGAGAATGGAACTAAGTTATAATGCATTGTGATATTAGGAACTAACACAGAAGTGTTACACTTGTAATAGTTTAGCGATAAAACGTTCATTTTTGTCAAAAATAACCAATCGATACCACGTCAGTTGGTATCAGAGCGAGGAGTTGAACTTGGTTCAATGGTTAATTACGAAGAAGGAAACCATATCCGCGATGATGGTCGTGAGGTTGAGGCTATTTGGGAAGCACTTGATTCTAAGAGACAGCAGATGGATGAGTTACGCAAGATGCTTACCAGTTCATTTCCTGCTGAGGAGTTAGCCCCATAGGAATATGTGCCCAAACCTATATATGGCAGAGATAGTGGTAGATTGAATCTTGATCACCATATTCTTGCTTGTTCTCATCAATCTCCAATGCTAGAAGATTCAGATTCGGAGAAGAATAATGATGTAAGTATAATCTAAATTCATGAAGAGATTAATTGCTAGAAATGATGGATAGTTGAATCTTATCTTTTCTTTGAGTTTCAACTATAGGGATTGACTAACACCAAATTTTTATTAACACCTCCAATCAGGAACTTAGTGAGGATTCAGAATGAGGGGGACTTATTGTGAACTTTTTTCATTTTTTGGAAGCATTATATGATAGTTTCATTATTTACACCATTCAACACTTTTCTTTTTTCAATATATACAATCAAATTATCATTTCATAATCGATTTCCCATTTAACTACGGAAATGACTCTTCAGTATTTTTCACTTGAGTCGGA
Source organism: Tripterygium wilfordii (assembly GCF_013401445.1). Lineage (NCBI taxonomy): Eukaryota > Viridiplantae > Streptophyta > Magnoliopsida > Celastrales > Celastraceae > Tripterygium > Tripterygium wilfordii. Next base: position 4,388,045 of record NC_052249.1, on the reverse strand, counting down.
AAATCCATCTCATATGTATATATATATATAAAATTTTTGAAAAATCAAGGACCCCTCATGTATATATATATTTTGAAATTGTAAGGTATATGACTTGAAGCCCAAAAGAAACTCTCCGGCGATTTTCACTCTCAGCCACTGACATTTCAAAATTAATATTGATATTGATTCAAAATTCTTAATGGGTAACTTTTTCTGGTTAGATCACCACTCACTCAGTAGTCGTATAATTTCGAATGTTTTTTTGTGTTCATAAGAAGAATTTATTACGACTTTGAAAGTATGACTTTCTAAAACCAGCAAATATAACAAGACTCAACTAATGGCATGAGAATTTCCCAATAGAGGAATCAAGAACCGGATGAGTTATGACTGTTCGACCACACTAATATCAAAAACACAGCTCCGATGTACAAACTTTGTGCTTGATTTGCCCTTTAAAATATTCAATTATGTGGGCATTCAAGTATTCTTTCCAATGTCAAAAAAAAAAATCGTCTTAATTAGAGCTCAATCGAGTGAGTTATGGCTTTCAAGATACACTAATGTCAAAGAAATATTTGAATGTTGAAATTTAGAACTAAAACAATAATTGAGGGTGTTATGGTCAATAAAAAAGAAAATTTAAATATTTTATCTTTAATAGAATAAATATTATCCACTTATGAATATTATGGGTTGAAGAAAATTAAAGTGTACCTATTGAAATAAAAATTTATTTTGAGTTATTTATTAATTATTCGTTTAAAAAATGACAATAGAATTTTATGAGAATTTGGAAAGTTTGTGGGTGGAGTTACTAATATTACCGAAAGGTAGGGGTTAAATGTACTTTCACACTTCTCTGCTTCCAATTAAAAAGCTAGAGATATGCCAACTTCAAACACTTTCGCGTGTTCTAACTTCTATCTCGTCTTCCCTTTCCCTCTCCATCTGAGATAAAATTGAAAATTGCGAACAAAATAAACGAAATATATTCATAAATTGAAAAAATTTTGATGCAAGGAGGCGGAGGCGAGGAAGTGAGCATGGAGGAGCTCGCTTCCAATCTTTCCACCTACAAAGAGCAACTCCATCAGGTGTCGCTTTTAGATTTCTTTTGTTCGCTTTGAATATAATTTCTGTTGCTTGTCTTTCTTAAATTTTATGGATTCATGGTGTTAGCAGATCAAGAAAAGTGTTCTCTGGCCCCCTTTTGAATCCCTTTCACCCTGAGTCGAATGGAATTAGGGTCCTTTTGGGATATCGAATAGGGTTTATTATTTAATTTCGATTTCAATTTAGTTTTCTTTTGGGCTTAAAGTCTGCTTTAAGTATAGGAGTTCAGTTTGTATGATACTTGCTCCCTTCCCCTTGGGTTCTTGGTTCATCTGTATTGAATTTCGATTTTCAGCTGGAATTAGGGTTTTGCATCTACCTTGCTTAATTGTTGGGCGAATTTTGGATTTTGCATTTTCTTGTGATTTTACTGATGAGAAATTTTGGAAGAACCTACCTTGTAGAAAGAAATGGATTGGTCCGATTGGAATTTTTGCTGAAATAAGGTTTTATGTGTCACTATGAGCATTTGCCTGAACCCTAGGCCAAGTTTGTGAGGAAGGATTTAAATATGTGATAATGGCTGCTTACAGCTTACATATGTTTGGTTGGTGGACTAGTTGAGGTTGTGACTATGATGGGCATACAAAGAGGTTGTTTCTAATGCCAAATGTGCGTGCTTGTTTGTACATGAATCCAGTAACTGTACTCATTCTCAATGTGGCGTATTGAAAAGTTCAGGAAAAAAAATATCGTGTTTGCCCTTACAATTTTGAATTTTTGCATATATATTTTCTGCCTTTAGGCTGAACCTTGGTTTATCAGTAAACAATTATTTAAAACTTTATATTTTCCTATGTTCCATAGACGCTAAGGTGAATAAAATCTAACCATATATTCTATATGCATAAGACACTTCCCTGTTTTTGGTTCAGGTCTGTCAACTTTTGGCAAATGATCCTGGAAATTCTGAATATGCGGATATGGAGAAGGAGCTGCAGGAGGTGATGCTTATAATTTTCGTTATATTGATAGCCAGCTTCTCATTTCTTGTTTTAGTTTATTCTTTGAAATTATTTATTGAATGTTTGGGTTACATACTTACATCTCTTTCTATTTTGTTATTTTTAGTTTTGTCCCAGTTAAAATAATTGCATGGTCAAACAACCGACTTTCTCTCTATTAGTAAAGGATTCATAAAGCCCGGTATAGATGTCACCTTCTAGGTGTCTAGGTTTTTATGCCAGTACTTCTCTTTCTTTCTTGCCTTTTCCTCCTCTATGTTGAAGGAATCAACATTCTGATCAAACAGGAAACTTTAGTTAGCTGCTAATTGGCTTCCGTGGAGATTTGTTTTCGTAAGCATTGAAAAGGTGAGGATGGCCTTTATGCTAAATAAAGTTGACACTTGATACGCTCGAGAAATGGGAACACCATGAAGAGTGTAGAATACTGAGAAAATATTGGTAATATATGTACGAATTTAGAACTTAATTTAGATGCCCATCACTACTATCTTCATTCATTTGCAGGTTTGCTGTGTGTTGTGACGGCCAGCCTGCTCCACTCTCTCACCTGATGAAAGATGTTCACACTTTCTTTCTAAGTTTGAGTTTTAACATCGAATACCTCTTATAATGTTTAAAATTCTTTTGGTATTATAGCCAACTTGGCTAAACTTATGGGGATGCAGGTAATTGCATTGACAGAAGAGCTCCTTTCAACTGTTCGGCAGAATGAGATATCACCTGATGTGGAGCCTAGAGCCAGTGAGTCTCCTACTTTGCCCTATGCTAAAGGGAGCAAAATGGTAAATTATATTCCTATTTTTCTTAGTAAATTTTTATTTGTTTACAATTTTCATTTGGTTGGAGCAAAGGCAAGATTGTATTCTGGCAATTATATGTCACTGACGTGCATGGGCATTCTTGAAGTTGCATACTTTTACCTTTGGTTTGCTTCCCATTATCATCCCCCATATTGCTGAACCAATCCATAGATCTGCAGTATGAGAGCTCTTTCTCCTTTTTTAATCAAACTATAAGATGTTTTCCCCTTCTGCTTATTCTCGTCCCTTTTCTTGTCAATTAGGAATTAGGAAGTGTTTCTGAAGATCCTGAAAAGTTTCCCGTTGGCACAAAAGTCCAGGCTGTTTGGAGTGAAGATGGTGAATGGTATGTCAAAAGTAAATAAAAAATTCTAGCCATCTCAATGTGTATGTTTTCCATTTGTTTTACCTTTTTTTCTCCCTTGTATGTGTTTGATTAGTTGAATGTTCAGGTATGATGCTACGATTGAGGCTCTAACTCCAAATGGGTATTATGTTTCCTATGATGAATGGGGAAATAGGGAAGAGGTATGTTTCTGGTCGCTACTATTTTGAAATGCTAGTATTTCTCTTAAAGAAAGCCAAGTTGAATGTTTAGTTAATACTTTGATTTGATATAGTGACACCTGTTCATGTCAATGGTGTGTTTGTTCTAGTTTTAAACTACTAGGGTGATAGCATAGTGTTAAATTTCTCTAGGGCCAACCCATATGGACTCTAAAGGTCTTGAGTTTGATTCCCATTGAGAGCAATATCCTTGTAGCCACTCATTGGGCTTTGGCCCGACTTACCCTTTCGTCAAGGGGGAAAATTCTGTGCGTGTGGCCTAACGGCCTGAAAGAGGCGCCTATGGCATTTTTATGGGCCATGCCCGGCATAGGAACATAATTAGGGCTTTACACTCCTAGCCCATATCATAGAAAAAGTAATTTAGGCCCACAATATCAATTTTTCCATCTAACAGTGGGCCATGTCTCATGACAAGCAGTGAAGTTGGACCAGGGGTGTTTAAATTTTGAAGTGGTTATTACGAGCAAAATGTTAATTATATGCATTTGTTTAAGGACAAGTTTCTCTTTGTTTTATTTTTATTATCATTATTTTGTTATATAACTTGGTTAATGATATGTAATGAAATTTGGTTGATATTTTAATTTTTAAAGATATATATAATATATAAATATATTTATTTATTTTTATATGAATATATATAATAATATTTAATTATAGTAGCCGTATCCAGCTGCACCCGTATCCTAGTTTTTGGGAGAATTGACTTATCCCCGCACCCATATTGGTGCTTCTTAGTCTAGAAGTCAACCAAAAAAAACAGCTTGTAGGAGTAAGACCTGCATATTTGTAATTGCTAAGATCTTTTTTCATTACTCTCTCGTACTCCCCCCACCCCCCAAGAGAATTCCTATCCTAAAATTTTATTACTGTTAGTAATATATTAAAAGTGTTTACAATCACTATATTCTGTTAGTTTCAGGGCTAGAACGGTGAATTTAATATGATTATTTTCAATTATTCCAGGTGGATCCTGCCAATGTAAGGCCAGTTCAGTACGATGCTTTGCTGGAAGCTGAAAGGGTAGCCGAAGCAACAAAACAGGCTATCAAGCGGAAGATTGCGCAAGCTGCATCTTTTGACTTTCAGTCTCGAAGCTTACCAGCAAAGCTCCGTATAGAGTCAGATGATCCTGAGGAAGTGGTAAGCTATGTTCTTTTATATAACTTGTAATATATTCTTGGGAAAAAATTCCTTGTTTTTCTGATATCTTTGAAGGATAAGTTATGTTGATCTTCTAGGTTTCAAGAGTTGGCTGGGGATAGCACCTTGCAGCTTTGGTCCAAAATGACTTGAAATTTACCTAGGTGTTGGGTGTTGGGAAGGGGGGGGGGGGTGTTTCCCTGTTTTGTGTGGTGGGGGGGTGAGGTGATCCTAAGTAATTCTAGATCTGCAGAGCCTGAGGCATGCAGTTACCTCTTTTAAAAAAAAGAGGAAATTGTGTTTCTTAACGTGCCCTTAAGTCAAATCTGATGAAACATGCATTATTGATGATGGTGTCAAAATGAAGATAAAGCAGTTTTTTTTTTTTTTTTTTTTCTGATGAAGATAAAGCAGTTATGAGTTAGTTTGTGAATGATGTAAAGATAAGTTAGTGTAGTAGCACTAATGATGTGAAGATAGGGTGGTTTAGTGGTGCTAGTGGTGTTATGGCAGTAATGGTGATAGTTACAAACTTACAATAATTATAGTGCCGTTGTGATATGGTTGGTAAATGGTAATGGTAGCAGCTGTCATGGGATTGCTTCTATTGGTGGTAATGGTAGCAGCTGTCGTAGGATTGCTTCTATTGGTGGTAATGGTAGCATTTAATGCTTCTGATAATGTTGGTGAAAGCAGAAATCTCTCAAATATTGTAGATCAGTGGCGGTGATCTATATGGCAATGGGCGGCTGTTGTATACCAACTAGCTTTTTTTTAATGCAAGAAGGATGTTATTAATTGGAGCACCAAGGTGGTGCAAACAAATGGCCTTCCCAAATAGTGGTATTAGTGATAATGAAGAACTTGTTTTGTATCTTGCAGAATGAGGTTCCATTTTTTGTTTGTTTTAATAGCAGTTCTAGCGGAAATTAAATTTTGTTTATTAAATTCTGTACTTCTTTTATTGAATGGCTGATTGCAAAGAGTCTTAAAAAACTATCTTAAAATTGCACTTTTTTAATTGAATGGCTGCTTGCAAAGTCTCTTTAAAAAGCTATCTTTTTCTACGGTTTGTTTATTCTCAATTATTGATTATAAAAAAAAGATAAGAATCCTAGCTGCTAGTGCTCATTAAAAGTTGCATGCTATTCGTAAGCCGTTTTTATTTAATTCTTTTTAAAAGATAAATAGCTAATGAACTTTTTCTAATGTACTTCTTCTAGACGGTTGGGAAAAAGCTCCTCTGAGGCATGAACTTTGATAAGTTTGGCATATATAGGGATGGGGCCATTCAGACCCTTGCCGTGATGGCAGGGTGTTGAGGAGTCGGCCATTGAAGTAGTGGTGCTCTTCCATAAAACATATATATTTGTGTCAATTTCCTTCAGCTTCTCCATGTAGTCTTTTGCAGCACCTTGTTTCTATAACAAACCATTGAAAAAAATGCTACTAGTTCACCTAGAATCACCGATTAGGATTACCTCTTCTTGACATCTGCAACTGTAGCCTCATCCCTATCAAATCCATCAAATGGTTTTATGTCTGAGACATTAGATGTTTGACTCACTTGTAAATCAGTGGGTTCTTCAATTTGTTCACGTCTAATTAGTCCAACTAAGGCATGCATAACCTTTGTTTCTCAATGGTGAGTTTTGAACTTTTCAGCAGATAAAATGCCAGTTAGAATGAGATTGCAAACCTTGCCATTGCTAGATGCATGTGATCAAAAAATTTGTGACTCCACTAATTCTCCTTTTATATTTTGATTCTGTCATCACCTTCCTCTCAACTAAGTCTCCTACTGGTTACACCTCCACATCTTACTCTTCATCCATATAATCATCAAATGTTGGTTTCGATAATTCCTCTCTTTCATCATCAGGCTCAATAAAGTTTATAATCTCTTGGTCATGCATGAGAAGTGTCACTTTTTTTCTTTTTTTTCCCTTGGACTTTTTTGTTCAAAATAATTCTCTAGACTAGTCTTCCATTTTAAATAATCTCCAGTATGCATCTTCCCCATAAAATCAGCAAGTTCAATTTTAATTCTTCTGCCAGTTAGTTTAAGTTAACAGTCTAGCATTTCCTCCATTCTACCTTGTATCACTTGTTTATCAGCTCCAGCCTCATGGAGGGGTTTCTCATCGTCGGAGTTATCCACCTTGGGCACTACCTTGTCATATACTCAAGTGTGTATGGTAATTGTCTGGAATCTCTAAACAAAGCTTCCGTGTGTTTCCATCCCTGAAGAGCTTGCACAGCCACACCAAATTTTTAATCACAAGTTAAATACAACGTATTTATGAGATTCTAGTTTTCGTATTTGAAAAGCTTTGAGATTTTTATATTACTAGTTTGATGGGCTACTTGTGTTTCCCGTGACAACCGTAAGGCAAAGTGCAGAAAGCAGAAATTGTATTCAGTTAACATTAAATAGGATGCATGTATTTTTTTCGTGAATGTGTTTTCCGCCTATGATTTTCATTTGGAGGTCTGGAAAATTTGTTATTAACTTTTGCTATTCATGCCTTTTATCTGGGCTGTGGTGAACGTAGAAGCATTTGCACTTTGCTTTACCCTTATCAATAGTCTCTCTTATAATGTACCCACTGGTGTGTTTTAATTTTTTAAGATAACCTGAGACGGGTTCGATCAGTTATAATTTATACCTTTTTCCTACAGAATGAGGTTTATCTGATTGCCCACCATATTGATGCTGTTGTTAAGCAATGGTTCCCCCACCCCCCAATACACATTCAGACACTCATTGGTATAATTATGTAATGCTCTCTTTGCTAATTCGAATTCCACCCCATCTGCAGAAAGCTGCCAAGCGCAAGAAGATTCATTCTTTTAAGTCGAAGATGCGGATGGAACAACTCGAGGTAACTCAAAATAAGAGGCAGAATGCTTGGCAGCAGTTCCAGACAACCAAAGGCAGGGCTAAGAAGGTATGTAGGAGCAAGACAGAAATCAGTGATGAATAATTATTCGTTAAAGTTGGTATTTGGTTTGCACTTACAGAGTGTGCAAACTGGCAGTTGATCAGTAGGAATGGATACTATTTTCACTTATTTGCCACATTTTGTTGATGTATACTTGTTTTCACATTTGTAGATTGGTTTCTTTTCGGGACGTAAGCGAGAAAGCATCTTCAAGTCTCCTGAAGATCCCCAAGGTAAGGTTGGTGTGACTGGAAGTGGGAAAGGTCTGACAGAGTTCCAAAGAAGGGAAAAGCACTTGCATCTCAAGGGTGGTGGAAATGAGCAAACTGATGAGTAGAGTGCAATGAGGTCCTGCTAGGCTGCTATCCTTTTCGTTTACCTCACATGTACCTGCTTCGTTGGTCATATTGACACCCAACTGGTTCCATGTAGAGTTTTGGATATGCGAAGTGTCAATTTAGAAATCCCTGGTGATTCTAATTGGTTATAGCATATGGCTTCCTGGCATATACATGCTTAGAAAGCAGAGTTGTATCATAGATATGTTTTTTTTTTTTTTTTTTCCTTTTATATTCATGGATGTTGGAAGGGAAGTTTATGTTTGGGTTATAACTTGCAGAGTTTGGGGTTTCCTTGTGTCCAGCCCGCGGGTTTTGATAGGTTGACCCACGTCCCACCGGACCAAGAAATGTATTGAAATGGGGTGGCATGCAATCAAATTCACATAGAAGTCTCTCCTGCACTTGAGCATTACCCCTTTTGAACATAATTTTAACATATGCAGAGTTTATGCAGCAGAATCATTTTATTTTTTTTGGGGTGGGGGTTGTGGTATATTTGTCTTCTATGGTACCCCCACAAGTCTAAACAGAGAATTTTGTGTGGTAAGGCTTAAATGCAGGAGCTTCAATTTAACATATTAAGAAGTGGGAACACAGATGGCATTGGACCGCATGGAAAGGAACTGGAGAATGGGAAGAACAAATGATGGGCATAAGCTAATTGATTGACTGACTTTTTAACTGTGGTGTTTAAGGTTTTGCCTTTAACTATTTGTTTACATGCGTTGGATATTCGTGGAGAGGTTTTGTGGTGCCAAACTTCAATTGGTAAAGCTATATATCATCAGCATTGTTGATGAGTGTTTTATGCCTCCAAATCCAAAATGGTGGGAAAAAAAAAAGTTCGCGACAACATTATTAAGCTTTGAACAACTCACAAAAAGGCATTCCTCACATTGACAAATAAGTATCCATGAAAATGTCAATTACATCACTACCCTTGTTATATATCAGTTCATGTTGAAACAGTAACATGAAAGAAAATGTCTCAAATCCAGACGATTCCAGTTTGCTACACCACCGCCAGTCGTTAGACTCCCCTTATTGATATGCACAATGCCCAATCAGATTCCGTCCAAAAGGGAGACTCGAAGTTGACCCGTTTTGTTTGCGTAATGTTAATGTTTCAAACTGTAACATAGACATTAAAAAGTTCATCTACGTCATATAATGATAATATTTTGATTGTATAGTTTTACAGTTTCAAAACATAGAGGACTAAGAAAATAAGTCAAATTATTTGATTGTATAATCTTACATTTTCAAAATTGTAACATTATAACTGTACGATTCATATCTCAACTCAGTGCATCTCAGATTACGATATCAGATCTCATATTATATCTCAGATCTAAGAAGATGATGAAGAAGAAGAATAAAAATAAGAAGATAAAGAATAAGAAAACGAAGAAGATGATGGGGGAGGTGCGACGGTGATGGAGGTGTGACGGTGGTGGAGGAGCGACGGTGGAGATGGACATTGGCGGTGGTGGAGGCGGAGGTGCTAGTGGTGAAAATGGAGGGGAGTGGAGATTTCTTAGATTTAGGTATTCTTACGTCTGCCTATTGAAGAAGAATAACAAATATGAGAATATAATATTATTAATTTTTTAAAAGAGACACCTATATGGAAAAGAGATTGATGTGATGAGGACTATTTGCGTCCCATGCTTAACCAAGCACACCATATTCTAAATAAACCCCAGTCTAAAACATAACATTTCTGAGTACACCTCAATTTCAGGTTTTTTCAAATTTTACAGTCTGCACTCCATGATGAACAGTAGAACCAGAAGAGACAATCTCAAAAAACAAAGCATGCAAATAGCAGAACATGAAAATCAAATATAAACATGAACATGTATAATCAATAGAAGTTCAGGTAGCTATGCAGAAGGCATATTCAATATGTTCTACAAAATGCATGTTGAGATTAAAAATCCTACACTGATATGACACTTGTATGATAAGTTAAACTTCACTTGAAATAGTCTTGAGGTAACTTCTGATAAGCTTCAGAGGTTACCATATCTGGATCTACAGTTTTTGTTTTGCTTGAACTCTATCTCTATATTGATTTGGAGCACGTTTTTATTCAGATAAAATTGATCTGGATATTATCTAATACTGGAGATGTGATAGGAACAAAGTATTGAAGATTGATATGGACTCTTTGTGGATTAGTTGATGTTGACATGGACTCCTTGTTTATTAGTTGTTGAATAAGAACTAATGTCTATTAATTGACATAGCAGGCTCCTTGGGGAGGCCAGACAGGCAGTTGCCTAGGGCCTCTCATGTGGGAGGGGCCTCACTTTTTATTAAGTTGTATAGTTTTTTAGGTGTGTACAGACAGTACAGTGTACTTGTCAATTGATATAAGAAAAAAACATTTTAATATATTATTATTTAAGAAAACAAGCTCATTAGCCCAAACACAAAATGACACGCTATGTCGCTATCACATATATAAAAATTAAAAGTGTAATTCATTGACCTAGAACTTTGATTGCCGTGTAACAAATCAAATCCAAACCGTACAAGTGACGCCCCTCCCCCATGAGTTATTTGGTTTAGCGTTATTTGATTTCATTTGATGTAATAAATTTATAAGTTTGAGTTGCTTAATTTATTGGATATTGGTGATAATTTATGTGTATTCAAGAACTAATTATATTGCATTTTGAATTTATTAGATATGATGGATTTCAGATTAATAAAAAAAAATTATTTTAGGGGATGGGGGCCTCATTTTCTTAACTTGTCTAGGGCCTCCAAAATGCTAAAGACGACCCTGTTAATTGAATATATATGTGTTGGTTTTTATCTTAATCATGTGCAGCAATTATCTTCAAGATAATCATCTGATCAACATCTGAGATTATCAGAAGTGGTTCGTAGTGTCTATATAAAGCACATCAACATGGAGTGAAGGTGATCGAAGCTTTGAGAGAAAAACCTAGAGAGAAATATTTTGTGCTTCGAGTCTATTTTGTTAGTTTCGTTTTTCCACTCTCCTAGATGTTTTGATGAGTGATTCATATCTGTATTCATTATGAGAGAGTCTGAGTTTCGTGTTTGAGTGCTGCTCTGTTGATTTCTCTGACTGATCCACAGAAGGAAGAAGAAGAGCAAGACTGCACTGTATCGAAGTAACCTACGCTGGCTACCTCAGAAGTTACTTAGATCGTTCTTGAGTACAAAGTCTCTTGGAGGCGTCAAGAGCAATTGCAAATTATCATTGGTGTGTTGATTTGGGGTTAAAGCATACGCTGAGTCAAGTCGTATGATCAAGTCGTAGGTAACGATAGATTGTAAACTTTTCTTCACATAGTGGATTGCTTTCACAGGATGGTCGCTCATAGACCCGAGGTTTTTTCCCAGTAAGGGTTTCCCTGTTAAATTTGTGGTGTTCTTATTTGTTTATTTTTCGCATTGATTTCATGTTACGTTGACTAACAATCTTGGGATAAGAATATTGTATTTTCAATGCATATCCAAGGGTTCTGCAACAGCAAACACCCCTACCCTCTGTCCTGCACCACATTTTGGTCACACAGTACTAACCTATTTCAGAGATTTCATGTTCATAAAACATCCAACTGATAAGCTACCCCACATAGACATCTTAGTTCTCTACATGCATCGCTTGGATGGCCAATAATTAGCTTGAGTGATAACAAACCTCCCTAAAACAGCCCAGCCGTTTGCCAACATCTATTTGGCCATCATTATTTCTTTACGTAAGCTAGTGCAGGAGAAACTTAGGTTGTGCTAGACCAATCTCCATTCTAAGTGAAGAAATGTAAGCAAACGTTAGACAACCTAATCCACAGAGACAGGCATACAACAATACTGAGCATAAAATGGGGAAATGATCTGTCCGACGTCCCCAATACTCCGGTGAAGGCTCCATCGAACACTTCGTTGTTTTGGGGAGTGATGGGTCTGGCGTTGTAGGGGAAGATGGAGCGTGAAGTGAAGAAGGAGAAAGAAGGGATGGAGGGAAATGATATGTGGTAGGGCTAGTTGGGATGTTATTAGATTGAAGATTTTTTGTGATTTTGGGGTGTGTCTAGTCAACTCTAGAGTGCAAATAGTCCTCATCAAAGAGATTTTCAAGTAGACCTATATACCCATAAGTAATAAGTTGTCAAAATGTTACTTATATGGCATTTGCTATTTCTTTTTTAGAGATGTGATGAGGTGTAATTTGAATGAATTAGTTATTGCACTGTGCAATCTATTATTTTTTTTTTGTAAGGCACAAACAAAGCTAAGAAACAGAGGGAGAAAGACCAAAGCAGTGGTCAGGAGAATCATGTTTGGTATCCAACCATAACTGCAATATCGGAAGAAACTGACTGGGAATGCCGTCGGAGAGATTCCCAGCCGCAGCTCATCTGGCGAGACCATCCGCTCAAGCGTTTTGACACCTGCTAATTTGGATGTTAGGGTCTTAATTCCTTTATATTATGTTAGTAATTAAGTATGCATATATCTACTATTAATTAATCAAATTAGTATTAGTATATTAGTAATTATAATAATTTCATTAAATTTATGGATATGATTTTTATTTTGAGAGAATACCAATTGGTCCATAATTTGGAAGACTTATTCCAATAAGGACAATTAAAAAAAATTTGATTATGAGGACACAGGACATTGAATTACATATATGTACATCTACATTTAATAAAATTATAAATTTTAATGAATCATTGTGTTTTCATTTTAGCTCTCCCACATTTTCTCCAAATATGACATCATCAGTTTTGATTTTTTTCTTTTATTAAACGAAACGTTAAGACAATTTATCTTTCAAAATAGATGACGAATTTTGAAAAAAATATTATATATTCTAAATCAGTGAAAAAATCTTTCAAAATAGATCACTCATCAATATATTATGAGATGAAAAAATGTGGCAGAAAAATGTGGCTGAATTTTTCTGCTATGCAGAAGAATTTATCTACAATGTATATAATTTATATGCAGTGCATAAAACTATTTATATACAAATTATATAATTTATCTGCAGAATATATAATTTATATGCAGTGCATAAAAACTATTTATCTGTAGAGCATATAATTTATGAATTAGATATATTGAGGATACTTTGGTTAATAAAAAAATATTTTTAAGTATTTATCTTTAATGGAATAAATCTTATCTATGTGTGGACCTTATGAGTTAAAAAATTAGGGTGGACCTATTAGAATAAAAGTCTGTTTGAAGAGACTTATTGCTAATTAACCTTTTTATTTTTATCTTAATGTTAACAAGTTATATATATGGAGCCAATAAAAATTTGAAGGTGCTGCTCCTGGACCCCGCAAAAATGTCCCCGCATATCCGATGTTGGTTCCCCCTCAATTCCCTTCAAATCTCTCCCCTTAATTTTTTTTTTCTAAACTATCCAAATAAGGGAATTGGTAGAAAACTCACTTTTCCTTCTATTCCCTTCTCCCCAAATTAATCTTTGAATCCAAACACAGTCTGAGAATTCTAAGATGGAATAGTTAGAGGAAACGTGATGAAAAAAACTACTTGTTCTTTCAACATCAAATATATGTGGCTCATGAGGTAATGATATGTTTATGTGCATGTGTGTTGTCTTGAGTTAGTTAACAAGGTAAGAGTTTTTTTACGTTGATTTAGAATATATAATTTGACCACGCTAAAATTAATATGCATATATGTACATGAGAACTCGCGATCATTATCCTTCATATGTGTATTAGGTAAACTCGTGGACCTGCACAATAATTTAAAATTAATACATAAGGAGGACCGATTTGAGTGATATCCAAAATAAATTTAGCACATTTTAATAAATAATTATATATATATAACGACCATATACACCATTTATTTTATAATATTATTAAAAATCACAATTCATTGAGCATTCAGGATAAGAGTAATTCTTTCTCAAAAAAAAAAAGGATAAGAGTAATTCAAGTCCTTTGTTTTGACCAAACAAAGGAAATTTTGTTCAACTTTTCAGGATTTTAATTATACTTTTCAGGATTTGATGCAAAATTCACTATAAGTGGGAAAAAAATAATAAAAATATACTAAGTTTTTGAGTGTAATGCAAAAGAAAATGGTACATTAAGCCAATTTGCCCCCACATCACCAAAGGAAAGAGTCGTATAGTTGCCCCTATAAAATTAAATTCTTTTGATTCCCCCCTCCCCCCCCCCCGGCACTAAATTTATATATTATTGTCCTCTCACACCAAAATTTCTATATTTGCCACTAGGTGTAGTGCTATATTTATTGGTGTTAATTATTACAACTAGAAAATAGAGAATCTCAATATTAACTTTATTGTTTATGAGTATCTTAAGTCAACTAGAAAATAAAAACATGAGAATCTCAATATTAACTTTATTGATTTGGCTTTGCCTGTATGAGTTTCTTAAGTCAACTTACAAAATAAAAACTTTCCATAGTAATTAGTACCATAAATTAACTAGTCATTAATATTTACGAGATGGTATTCAATATTTTGGTTAGAATTAAAATGATACTTTTCCTATTCAAATTCAACTGTTAAGGTAATTTTGAAAAAAAATTTGGTTATTGAATATATATACAGGCTCAAACAAGATTGTAATTTTTTTTGAAGTACTACAAAGAATTACTCTTGTAGTTGGAATCGAATTTTGGGCACACATATTCCTAATCCAGCCGTCGATTACCAATCAAGCCGACTCTCATTGGCTTAACATTAGGTATTATTTAAATTTTTAGATCATATTTCTCTATATATCTCTTTTTCTTCTTTTTATATTTTTAACATCAGGCATCATACAAATTTGTAGGTCAGATTTTTCTGTTTTTAATTTTTAACTTTACTATCTTACTAAATATTTTTTGTAAAAACTAACGAATAACTCATGTTTTAACGAATAAATATATATTTTATAATAAATCAATTTTTTTAAAAAATATATATTTATAAATTAATTTTATATATTTTTTTGTACATCCTTATATTGCTTTTCTTAATAATATATCTTGTTTTAAAAAAATATATATACTTTTAAAAATAGTATATACTTGAAAAGATAAATGAGTACTTAAAGAACATTAATATAAATCAGAATCGGTAAGTCTGAAAGCATCAATATTGTACTTTTAATTTAATTATTTAGAAAGGAAAAAAACACAAGAAAAAAGAAGAAATACTATATATTCGGACTTCTAAAAATTGTATTATAATTATATTAGGATTCCAATTCTTTCCATAAGTAACTTGTTATATTTAATTAATTATTTTTTAAATTTATTGAATCAAACATATTAATCATTTATTACTCAAAAAAACACTTATTAATTTTTTATACACTCAACAAACACATTTGTCAAAATAATATACTATTTTTAACCGTCTATACTTTTTGATTAGCGCTATATGCACCTCACGATTTATAAAGTGTACCCGAAAATATCGTCAAAACTGTCAATCTTATGACACCCCATTGTCCCTACCACAAACACCCAAATCCTTTCGACCATCGCCTCCTTTGTTCTCCTTCATCCAGTCACCCTCAAATGCCCTCGATGGAGGCGTCGATGACGGAGTAAGATGACCAACGACAAGCCCGTATTTGACGGAGAGGACGACTTCTTTGACGACGAAGAGCATGATGAGGAGGAACATGTTAGTTTCACCATGACATTTCTGTTCAATGTTGACATAGGTTAGCTTAACCATTACAAATTTGTCACCTAAGAAATGACATTGCATGTGTTCATTATGTTCACAGTATAAAGTAGTGGAGGTACATTCTCCAGTGGTGATTGAAGTGGACACAACAGAGCATTTTCGGACTGATAAGGTATTTTTGTCGATTTCTTGAAAACAAACAGGTTACATTTCTTAACTTCTTCTTGCTGGATTTTTTGTATTGTGTAGGTTTTTCAGAATAAAGAAGCTATAATTGATTATGCAAGGAAACGAGATCGTAGCCGTGGAATTGTAGTTATAGTGAAAAGGTATGATGTTAATGATCCAAATAGAACCCCTGGGATTTTATTTGACTGTGAGAGAAGTGGTGGTTACAGGGGTAGAGATAATGTGAAGAAAAGGAAGACATCAACAAAGAAATGTGGATGCTCATTCTCCGTCAAAGCACATGTGGTAGACATACTAAATGGTTCATGGAAATTGGTTGTTGTGAATGGGAAGCACAATCATGCACTAGTTAGAACATTTGAAGGTCGATCTTATGATGGTCGTCTAAATAAAGAAGAGAAGGAGACAGCTGAAAGGCTAAGTAAGATAGGGGTTAGGATAAGAGATATTTTGAATTATATCAAATTGAATGATCCAACAAATGCATGAACTATGAAGACATTATATAATGTCAAAACTGCTTTGAGAATCCACGAGACAACAGGAAAATCACATACGCAATAGTTATTCAAGTTACTCACTGAGCATGATTATGTAACCAAGCATTGATTTGAGGCAACAATTGAGGTGGTGAAGAATCTATTTTGGTGCAATTCTACTTCAATCCAGCTTACCAGGGCCTTTCCATTTGTGTTCATACTGAACTGCACTTACAAGATGAACAAATATCTTTTTCCCTTATTGTAGATTGTTGGTGTGACATCCACCAAGAAGACTTTCTCTGTTGCATTTTGTTACAGGAGTGCAGAGAAAGAAGAGAACTATGTTTGGGCTTTAGCTTTAGAGACTTGTTTGATGGTGTAGTGGCTAGTGTGTTCATATGTGATAGAGAGATTGCACTGATGAATGCACTAAAGACTACGTTTTCAAATGCTAAAAATTTGCTATATCGGGTACACATATACATAAACGTGTTAAGCAATTGTGTTGGTTTGTTTCGTCTTAAATCTAAGTTCGATGATTTCATGGTATGCTGGTCTAATATGATGCAATCTTCTACAGAGAATGAGTATGAAGATGCAGTGAAGAATATGCAAACTTAGTTTAAAGATCATCCAAGAGCTTTGAGTTATGTCAATGACTCATGGTTGTTTAAGTACAAAACTTACTTTGTGGCTGCATGGGTTTATTAGTTCTTTCTTCTAGGGAACACCACTACTAACAGAGTTGAAAGTAGCCATTTGAAATTGAAAAAGTACCTCTCCAACTCAGTTGGTGGCTTTGTCCAGTATTTCAATTATTGGAAGAAATTATGCATTCAACCTTTCAATCAAGACCCCAAAGATGAGGTGACAATTGAAGTTGAGATTCAAATTGTCAGAAGGTTATTTGCAACTACAACTCAACCTCAAAAGTCAGAGAATAAGAGACAGCTTCAAACTTTATGCAAGCCAAGCAATACTTCTCTATTAGAACAAAAACCAAAGGTCAATGTGAGGGGGAGAAAGAAGGGGTAGAGGGGGCAAAAAACAGTGGAAAAATCAATGAAGCATGATCCTTCAACCTTTGAGTATGCACAAGAGTCATGTATTTGATGATGTTGGGCAGAGTTAGGTTTCATAAAGTCAGGTTTTGCAGAATCAGAGTCAAGGGCTTCACAAGATCAGGTGTTGAAACAATAGGCAAAACTGAAAAATTCATAGAACTAGGAATGCAAACACTAAAAATTGGGTGTCCCTATTTCCTTATTTCATGTAGCCATATATATCAAATATTGTTGATGTTCCTAGAGATAGCCACTGTGGTTTTAGGGTGGTGGTTGCTTTCTATGGTTGGGACAATAATGGTTGAAAAGTGGTTAGGAGATACTTTGCAAATGAGTTACATAGGTATGGACAACAATATGACAAGCTCATGTATTCTTTTTGTAGCACAACTGCTAATTTCACAAGAGCAATGTTTCACTTTTTCCCACTCAGGGATCTAATGCCATTGGAGTACAAGCAAGATATAGTGGTATTCGAGTACATTAATGACTCTCACTTCGTTAGATTGGAGCTAGCAACAAATAGTCCTATGCCACCAGTCTCAAAAATGTGGTCGAATCATCATCATCCTAATGCAATAGGTTGGTCTTTGCATTTTGCTTCCAGGATTGAGAAATTCACTGCACTTTCTTCCTCAAAGTCGTGAAACATAGCCACTGTGGAGTTGATAGATTGATTGAACATATATTTTTGTTCATTTTTTACAGTTTAGCTGTGACATTGATGTGCTCTGTTTTTGTTCTTATGACGAACATGTCTCTACAACTGTAATTTTGGGATATAGTTAGTTTTTTTTGAAAAAACATGAAAAGGGGTACACTACATAATGTTATGTTTTTAAAGTGAGGTGTATAAAGTTTGGGTGCATATAACATTTATCATACTTTTTAACAATGTTTTTAAAACCAACCCGGACAAGGGATCAAATCACTGATTCAACCAGTGGATCATCGGTCGAACGCAGGTTCAATTAAAAAATAAAAAATATATATTATAATTAAACTTAATGCTAAAAAATAAAAATAAAAATAAATATCAGAATATGATCATCCCAAAAAGTTCTAAAACAAAATTACAAAACTAATTGAAGTTTACATCATGTAGTAAGATAGAACAATACATCCAATGATCCAAAATGTCAAATAACTAAGCCAAATAACCAATACATAGGTTAAAGTTTAAATTCAAACTTTAAAGTTTAGAACTTAACACAATATAACTAACGAACAAAACAAGTAAACAAAGGCATCACATGTCAAATGTCAATTCCAATTTCTAACTCCATGGATTCTAATTAGATGATGGTCCATCTCCGGGTTCTCCCACAACTCTAGTCATTGCTCCAGCCATATCATAAGCCATACTCATATGATCACCAAAACCTCTATCTTCATTAGTAAAGATACCCCCACCTCCAACTTCACTTCGGTTGCCACCAATTCCACCACCATCATCATCATCATCATCAACCAACTCTTCAATATTCAAATCATCTACAAATTAATGATATTCAATTAGGGTCTTATCAAAAGAGAGTAGGCCTCACCATTTGGCCTGCGGACCTGGGCCCGACCCGGGCCGGATTTTACATCGGGCCTGGGCAGCCTGGCCCTATGCTTGGGCGGGTCTGGGCTTGAATTCTGGGGCCGAGCCCTGCTCGAAGCCCGACAGACTGGGCCAAATTCGGGCTGGTCCAAAGCTCGGCCCAAAAACCGACCCATGCCCTGCCCGAAAAAGCCCACTATCTTCCTCCTCACATTCCTCCTCTGCTAGTCTGCTCCTCACAGTGTCATACTAGTATACTACTCTGCCACTGTCAGTTTGCCCGGCTACCCCTTTACAGACTAATCTACACTATAGACTTGACTATACATGCTACAAGCATACATGATACACGACACCTCTCTCAAGTCTCATCTTTGACTAGTGAGTTCTTTCATCTCTCTGTCTCAATCTTGCTTTAATGCTTTGTAGACATCTAGTTTTGCCCTTTGAGTTGCAGCCTTGCAGAGTAATAGAGACCAAAGTTGCAGGTGGCCGTTGAGTTGAACTATTGAAGCAATTCTAAATTCTAATTTATGAGACATCCCACCATTGCTACTTGCTACAACCTCCGTGACTCAACATTCAACCATTACAAATACCAGCCCTTACCCATTCCCATTCGTCACAAATCACATCTTTACAATTTCACTTCTCAATTCTCATTCTCAATCTCACAATTTCTCTCTCTAAAACCCACTTCTATAGTTATACTGCTAGTCTGGTATTGTGCAACACCTCTCACCACGGCACTACTACAGTACCTCTAAAACCCACCATGGCACTACTACAACACCTCTCAAAGCAGATCTAGTATTGTGCTTCCGTTATCCACTAGTTTGAGTGACTGGGGCTGCTGCTCTACTTCGCCACGACAACTTCACGTGTCTGCCTCTCTCTGATCAGATAGTCAGACGGCTTCTTGCTTGGCAGCTTCACGCATCTGCCTCTCTCTGCTCTGAAAGTCTAAATCGTTTGGTGACTCTAGTCTGGTAACATGGTAGCTTCACATGTCTCCACGGCTCCACCTCCACGAGTCCACAAGGACGATGACTGTGACGAAGTTCAACTGTTCTGTTCAAGAGTCAAGAGTTCAACTTCCTTTATCCTAAGTTCCTATCTTATCTATAATCCTAATGGTTGGGTAAATTTCGTTATATCTCTATTCTCTAGTATATATGATATATATGATCTCTTTAAATGTTAGACAATTTTTTAATTTTCTTTTATTAATTAATTCTTATGAATACAGAATATTTGTGATACCGAATTCTTATGAATACATTAATACATTCTTGATACTCGATAGTTGATACTTGTACACTATTAATCTATTATAATTTATAATTGTATTTATATATTTATATGTAACAGACTAACATTACCTATTTGTTTTGTTAGGTTAAAGTGCATTGCAATTTGTAAAAGCACTATTGGCAATTTGGCATCTCATCTTCAACTTATTATAGGGAATTGAATTCTTGGGATAATTTCTTATTTATAAATTATTGCACCTTTAATTTGATTTAGTATAGACCCTAGGCATAATGTTGATAACACCACGATTCCTACCACTATTGATGAGGAGGATGTTACTGTGAAGGAATCCATAAGATCTCCCAGTACTCAACCTCAAACTCAAAATGAGTCTACTTCCACTGATACAACTAGAACTGTTAAAACCCAAAAGCCGACTAGTAGTGCATGAAATTTTTTTGATAGAATTATAATTACAAATCCTAATAATGTTAAAGTAGTGAAAGCAAAATGTTTAACATGTGGTAAGCTATTAAGTGGTGCATCTAGTGGAGGTACTAGTCATTTGATACGTCACTCTGATAAATGTAGACAAAATAGTAATATAGATATCAGAACACAAATGTAATTAAATGTAGATCAAATAGGAAATGTAGCTAATTTTCAATATGATGAATCACATGCACATGAAGATGTAATAGATTATATGGTTAGGGCCGAACAACCATTTACTTTTGTTGAAAAGCATGATTGTACTGATATGATTCAAAGGGGCATTAATCCTCGATATCGTGGTTTTTCTGCCGCTACTGCGAAAAGGGATACTATAAATAAATTTCAAAGTAGATTACTTGAATTGAAGGATTTTTTAAATAATTTTGATGGAAAAACATGTCTTACATCTGATATATGGACTTCTGTCCAAAAAATGAGTTATTTATCATTGACAGCCCATTATATGGATAATGAATGGAATTTGAATAAAAAAATAATTAGTTTCAAAATGTTAGAATCCCCTCATACTGGATTCTCGATATCGAATTTAATTCTACAAGAACTTGAATACTTAGGCATTAGTAGCAAAATATTTTATATTGCACTAGATAATACTAGTAATAATGAAGTTGCTCAAAGAACAATGAGACGCTATCTTACGCTACTTGTAGGTGGAAACTTATTTCATATTCGTTGTTGTGCTCATATTTATAATTTGATAGTTCAAGATGGTTTACACATTTTACATAACTAGAAATATTGTACTATGCATTAATTCATCAGTATCCAGATACGAAATGTTTAAAAATTATTGTGTAAAATTACGCATGAAAAGGAGAAACATTCCACTAGATGTGCCTCATAGATGGAACTCAACATATTTACTATTAAACGTGGCAATAAAATATAGGAGGGTCGTAGATTTATTTCACGAAGAAATGAAAGAAAAATATGGTAGTTCAAATTTACAAGTACCTAGTGATTATGATTGGACAATTGCTGAAGTTATTAGAGATGTTTTAGATGTTTTTCATACTGCTACAAAGATATTTTGTTCAATTTATTATCCTACATCTAGTCGAGTGCTTATGCAATTAACACATATTTGTATGACATTTGATAAATATTCACAAATTGATGCTTTTAAAAATGCTTTGGCAGCAATGAGAGAAAAATTTTCAAAATATTTTGATCCTTTACCAATTTTATTTAGTATTGCTGTGGTTATGGATCCTAGGTGTAAGATTGAAGTATTAGAAGTATGGTTAGAAACATTATATGCTAATGATCAAGAAAAAGTCAAAATACAAATGAATGAAATAAATAATTGTTTGACTCAATTGTATGATGAATACAAAAATCAACTAGGAGAGCATAGGACACCACAAAATGTTACTGGTTCGAGTTCTTCTTCCTTGTCTTCGTCTAGATTCTTAGGAGGATTTCAATTGCTAAAAAGTAGATGAACTCACTCATCTACATCATCTAGTGGGCCAACTTCTTAATTAAAAATGTATCTTCATCAATCTGTGATTGATTTTGATGATAATCCTAATTTTGATATATTAGCCTGGTGGAGGGTACAACAGGGCAGGTACCCTTTACTCTCCAAAATGACTCGTGATATACTAACCGTTTTAGTTTCGACCGTAGCATCAGAAGCAGCTTTTAATGCAGGTGGGAGAGTTATGTCTACAACTCGGAGCAGCCTTGGTCCAACAACTGTAGACGCATTAGTCTGCCTTACAGATTGGAGTTTGACAAATCAAAGATTGTGAGAACATATACGCAAAGCTGAACTTACTGAAGAAATTAACAACTTAAAGTTATCAAGACCGGAATGGATTGAAGTTAGTTCTACCGTTGCTACTTAAGATTGAAGAATAATCATCAATATTAAATTGTATGTGTAGCTAAATAATTATGCATTTATAATCAAAGAAATGAGAGATGCAAATGATTGATAGTATATTGTATATAGGTGCCAACCTAGTTGGGATGTATATATAGTATATACGATGCAATTTTCACCCTCTATAAAATATTGTTCAATTGTATAAAAATTAAAGTAGAATTATGACATTAATCAATTATAAGTAATATGTATTTTTTAAAAAAAGTTAAGGGCTAAGGCCCGGGCTCAGGCTTCGGGCCCGAGCCGGGTCTGGGCCTCATTTTCCCACTCTACCCGGCCCGAGGCCCGAAGATCAAAACCGGGTCTGGGCCCAAAAAAGTTGGGCCGGGCCTGGTCGAGCCCTAAAAGAGAGAAACAAACGATCAAGAACTTAAAAGTATACATATATAAATTATAAAAACGTACATATGACTAATTCTAGCAATAAATCAATTATAACAGCACTTTCCTTTGCACATGCAAGAAATCAATTCCTTTGCAACATATGGAGAGAAATTCATATTCCTTTGCACCAAACCACCATCAAGAAATCAATTATATGTTATAACAATGGAGTAGCATCAAGAAAAACAAATGAATTATAAAACTATGTAACTAACCATTATCATTTGAATTATTTTGGATGGTAAAAGATGCTACTTTTTGACGAAATGTCTCTAGCTCCTTAAGTGTTAAGTTTGGTGGCTCTTCTTCTAGCACCCAACTAGCATTCTCCTCAAATATGTCAAAGTCAAAGGGGGTCATAATTCCGACTTTTATTCTTGCAAAAATTAAATAACGTTACAATGGTTAAATTGTATAAAGTAAAAACAATAGAGAAAAAAAAAACTAAATTCATGCTTCCAAAAAACCATATAATATTCATATACCTTTGTCGCAATCTCAAGTTGTAGTGAACAAAAATAAAATCATTTAACCTTTGATGTTCCAACCTATTTCTCTTCTTCGTATGAATGCACTCAAAAACACTCCAATTACCCTCACAGTCGGAAGAACTGCAAGTTTGGCTCAACACACGAATAACTAACTTTTGCAAATTCGGGGCACTAGATCCGTAGCTATTCCACCATTCATCTACATGATAAACATAAACATAGTCATAGATTTTAAATATACAGAGTCATGGACATAGTCATGCATTTCAAATATACACAAACAGTGATCAATTTACCTGGAAACATGGTACTATAATCACTTACAGCAATACTTCGCCCAAAATCTCCATCTACCATTTTGAAAGTTTTCATTTCACTATAAAACTAGCTACGCAAAGCTGAATTGTTATGAGAATATATCTCAATGACATCTAATAGTCCAGATATAGTGTGCTTGTGTTTCACCATTTCAGCACCATTATATTGGTAACTAGGATTTAACCAAAATCCCGCAACATGAAGATCTTTATGTAATTGCCTATCCCATCGACCATTTAGAATTTTCAAATAAGGCTCTATCCTTTTTTTCCTTCTCTGAAATCTTTTGATCATCTTCTCCCTTGCTTTTATGGATAGTCATATATAAATAGCCTATCGATGGCCTATTGTTACTATCAACAATGCGTAAAACGCAAATGAGTGGCTCGGTAATTTTGACAATTATAGTGCATTCGTTCCAAAAAGTATAACACAAGACTTCTTCAACAAACTATTTTCCTTTACTATCCTTGACATAAGCAGAAATGGCCCATTCTCTTGATGTAACCATTGCTCTTAAAGCATCCTTTTGGCTTAAGATACTTTGCAAAGTTATGAAATTAGTGGCAAACCGAGTTTGGGCTGGACGAAGTATTTCTCTTTCCACCTGTATGCTTTCTCATCAAATGCAATGGAAAGCAATGATTATATATGTA
Organism: Tripterygium wilfordii; assembly: GCF_013401445.1. Classification (NCBI taxonomy): domain Eukaryota; kingdom Viridiplantae; phylum Streptophyta; class Magnoliopsida; order Celastrales; family Celastraceae; genus Tripterygium; species Tripterygium wilfordii. Next base: position 4,363,699 of record NC_052249.1, on the reverse strand, counting down.
CTTTGTGATTTTTGCCGCATGAGTTATAATCTGATTTACCTCATCTAGGTTTCCAATATCTTGAAACATCAAATTAATACAGTGGACAACACAAGGAGACCAATAAAGAAAGGGAAATTCCTTTTCTAATAACTTTCCAGCAGCCACATGATTTACAGCATTATTTGTGACAATATGAACCACATTTTCAGTCCGAACATACAATATCACCTCTTTAAACAATTTGAACAATAAATTTGCTGTTTTAGAAGCATCAGAGGCATCCACAGATTTTAAGAAAACCATTCATCTTGAACAATAAATCAAAAAATTAATCAAAGTTCTTCGACATTGATCTGACCATCCATCAGCCATGATGGTGCATCCGGTCATTTTCCATGTTTCACGATAAATTTCAATCACTTTTCTAACTTCTTCAACATTCTTGCTAAGTAGATAACCACGATAAGGATAATAATTAGGAGCCTTATAACCGACACTCATACTAGCAATAACATCAATTATTAGTTGAAAATATTGAGAATTAATTGCTTTAAACAGAATACAAGAACCAATAATCCACTTTGATATAGCAATATCACACCTCTCTTTAGCATCCTTACCCTGCAAAACACTTTTAATAGTGGGCTGAGCTCCATGAGTTGTTCTTGGCATGAAATAAACTCCTATACCATACTTATTAGCAACTGATTTATTCCTACTACTAAGCCCTTTACCCGTGCCATTAAAACTAGATGGAGGTATATGAGGTTGAGGGTGATCAATTTCTTGGACATCATCATCCAAACCCATGTCTTGTTCCTACCCATATGGATTACTATCTTCACATATTTCTTGTATCTTCTTTTTTTTGCACCAAAACCATCAATATATTGTTGAATTTGGAAGCGGACATCTGTTGGTACTTTCCTACAAACCTCAATCTCTCCTTTTATCTCTGCCAAATGTTTCTTAACTCTACTAATGTCACCACCCTTATGCACATTATTGCAATACAAGCACATAACTTTTTTCCATCCACTTCAATAATTTCTGTACAATGCCCCCATGCCGGATCAGTTTTCCCTATACTAGTAGTACTTTTAACAGAAGAATTTGTTAATGGTATGGATTGATTGGTTGAAGGTGTAGTAGAGGAGTCCATTTAGAAATTAAGAAGTTACCTGCTGCTATTAACACTTAACAAAGCTTGAGCAAATTGTTATAATCCTCTAACAGAGCTTGAGCTTGAATAACCTACATAAAATAAGTAATAGAAGTATAGAACTACATTAGTAACATAACTGAACAAAAAAATTGACTAATTAGGGACTGATTATGGTAGAGAAATTAACTAATTAGGGATTGATTATGATCTTTACATGAAAACTGAGTTGAGGGCCTTGAGGTAACAAGCCTACGACAGAGATGAGGTGAAGGCTTCAGACGACAGCGACGACATACGACAGATATGAACGAAGGTCGAGATGAGACAACATCATACTTGATGGAGCCGTGGAGTACTTGATGGAGGCTGGAGTGAAGTCGCGAAGGAGGTGGAGGGCTGGAATCTTTCGATTTTAGATTTTTAGGGCTTGGAAAGTGGAAAGTGGAAACCGGAAAGGTTTTTAGTTTTTTTTTTATTTTATTATCTTAACCTGTTATAATTTATACGTTATACTGTTGTTGTAGACTTGTAGTAATATAGGCATATAGGGTCCATTTGACAGACAATTTTGATATTAGCATATATTGTAGCATATATTGTAGAAAATAAATGGTGATAATAAATGATAACATATATGGTTCATGAAAATGTTGGTAGGTGTTTGTTGTTGCTTTTGGTGATAGCATATATGGTGTTAAAATTGTTGTGTAAATTACATGTAAGAGTATTATGCGTTTAAGTTGTAACAAATTAAAATAAATGGCAAAATAAATTGTAAAAATTTTCTAATAAACAATAACAATATTAAATAAATTAAAGTATTATAAAATTAATCTTAAATTTAATTGTTAACTAATAAAAGAATTAAAAATGTTGAAATTGTAAAAAATTATTTTATTAAAAAGAAACTGCTACAATTAATGTGTAATATTTATCAAAAAAAGAAAATGTACTGTCATATGATGTGACTCATGATTGAAAGGGTAATATTGTCAGTTCAAATAAAGTCAAAGGATATAATTGGAAAATGATATTCAAATTGTCTCAAAATGGTCCAACATGGAACAATTTGAAAAATGATAATATGTTGTCTTGGTTTTCGGGTCCAAATATTGCTGTTTGTTTGTGTTTAACAATATATTGTCAAACTATAATATATGGTGCACCAAACACACCCATAGTGTTATGTTTATTTTGTTATTAGTTATTAGTTTTTAGTTATTACAATTTACATTTTACAGGTGATAGTGTTTGCTTATACTTAGTAAAATAAAATTAATAAATAAAATAATCATATTATTAGTAAATGCTGGTTCAAGCAGTTTTCTCTGGGTTGCGGTTTAATGGAATACTGTCCGGTTCAAGTGGTTTTTACCGGATCAAATGCATAACAAGTATTTTAACAAAATAATGCCGGCTTAGCGGCCGGATCACCGGTTTTTATGGTCCGATTCAAGCGGTTTAAAACAGTGCTTTTTAGATACCGAAGACATGGAGGGTGACGTCGTAATTATCGTGAAATAGAGGGTCAATTGCCTGCACCTAAAGAGTGGGACAGAGGAAAGAGAAGGTTGTTCTGTAGGATCTCGGGGCACGCATTGGATCACTGTTCCCATTCCCTTTGTAATTAATTACTTTATTTATTCCTTTAATGAATAAATTCCGTCAATAAAAAATAATAAAAAAACTTATTACCCCATTTAATTGTGGAAAAGTCTTTTTGCCCCCTCGAGAATACCTCAATTTAGCTGAATTTAATTGTTTTGAAATTAATTTGATTGACCAGAAAAAGAGGGAACAAGAATGGAAAGCAAGTCAGTTAATTAGTATATTCCGGGTTTTACAGTCACCAAATCTTGTAGATTAGAAAAAGCGAAGAGTTTGTAAGAACAGAAAAAGAGGCGGAGGTGGTCGTGTCGGCTTCGACCGGACATTGACGATATATACTTGCGCATATATATATACGCAGTCTCTGTGTATATATATATATATATAGAGAGAGAGAGAGAGAGAGAGAGAGAGAGATCCAGTCAGTGCTTCTCGTTTCTGATATTGTGAAGCCCTTAATCGATTGTTGACTATTCGGATCGGTGGGAGGTTATCGAGAGGTACGTATTCTTAGATTTGTCTGTTTGCTTTGTGGGAAAATGGAGGAAAATGAGGGGTGGAGGTGTCAACTTTATCCTTTTGATATTTTTTTTCTCTCTTGTATGTGGGTGATTGAGAAAAACTTGGGCAAAATTGTTGTTTCTCATCAGATCCCTATTTTCGTTCATGTTCATTTTCAATTTCCCTTTTAATTTCCTATCTAACCAAACGAAGTACTTAACAGTAACTAGCGAATTGAATTTTGTTAAAATACTTCTTTCGTGGTATGTTAAATTTTGTTGTTGATGGTAAAGATTACTTGTTTTGGGGCTTCAATAAAGGAACGAAACAGAGTTGCAGTGGCACATAAGGGTAGTTATTGTTATTATTAAATGCTTTGAATTAGCAGACTCTGAAGCAATTTGTAGATTTTACAATAAGTAAAAGTAAATGCATTGTAGTTAAGGAGGTCTGTTCTCCAAAAAAAAAGTAGGTTTGTTCTGGTTTGGTGAGGGAATTTATTGGTAGTGTAGTTTCTTAATTTGCTTGATTTTGCTCTCATAGGATCCTTTGTGGTTCTGTTATGGCATTTTCTGTGGCTTCAAATCATATCTCTTCAGGAGGAATTCATCCAGGTATGGATAGAGATCCGATAGTTTTTTTTTTGCCTTTGCTTGCTCTGATAATTGTTGTTTGTATGAGCTACTTGGATTTTTTTTTGGTGGCTCAGCACTTTCACAATTTTGCCTTCCAAATTCTAACTGTGTCCTACCAATTGCACCTTTGAATTCACAATAGATCCCAACGATGCTCTCTACAAGGAATTATGGCATGCCTGTGCTGGGCCTCTTGTTTCTCTCCCTCGTGTGGGGGAGCGAGTATATTACTTCCCAGAAGGTCACATGGAGCAGGTATTGTGAAGTTTCAGGGATATCTTGCTACTTGATAGAACTTGTGTTTTAAAGGCTTAATGCGGGTATGTTTGGTTTGGTTGTTTGGTTGAAGTGTTGATGATTAAAATTTCAAATAATTAAATGCATCATTCCGAAGCTCAATATTTTGGGACAAGTGGTGCTTTAACATGGTATGTATGAGAGTCTTTGGCAAACACTAGGTCTTTGATTTAAACTCACCTCCTAGCTAAAATTAAATGTAGCTCACGTTGAGCCCCCCAGATTTAAGGATAAGTTTGGTCTACACATGAGGCAGATCATTAGGTAAGTAATCGATCCAAATAAATGGAATGCGTTATCCCCATCAACTTAAGCTTCCGGGATAAATGGAGTTTCGTATGGAGGACAACTCTTAATCCATAGTAACCAAGCACTAACTTTTGAATTTCATGGCTTTTTTAGCTGATAGTTTCCTATTTATAGACACCCCTTCCTAGTTTGTTTGTTTGTTTTTGTGTTTTTTTTTTCCTTCTCTGTTGTTTTTCTTCTTCTTCTCTGCACTCTTTACTTGAGTGAGACTCACTGTGTGCCCCTGGAATAAATTTTTCTTTTGCACTAAAATAAATGATGCACACCCCCTTCCCCCTCCCCACACGAAATTTACAGAATTTATGGGAATTATATTTTTTAATGACATTGTGGTGTTAGAAGATGTTTGAAATTGGAATGAGATTTTGTGTTGTTTGAGTTCTGTCTAGCCTCCTTGTAATTCCTTTTGTGCACCTTCTTCTTCTCAGTGCTTAATTATTTTTTTTTTTCCATACATAAAGTGTTTGGTGTTCTAGTTGCATACTTGCATTCATCTTTCCTTTGAATGCTACAATAAAATCTACAGTTTATAGGCTTGTTTTGGTTGGGTTACAACTCTTGGCCTTAGAGTAGTCATTATTGCATTAAGTTGCAATACTTCCATAGAATGTTAGCCTAAATTAATTTAAATCTATCTTTTTTAATCTTTTGGAGTTTTATTCTACCATTTTCTGGGATATTAACGTATTAAGTGAATCCCACCCAACAACTAACTTAGGGGGCATTTGGTTCCTAATTGAATGTGTGTGAGTGTGAGATGAGCGTAACTTGAGGTGAGTGGGACAATGAGTGTGTGTGAGAATGACCATATTTGGTATGAAATAAAGAGTGAGTATGAGTGTGAGAATTTTAATTGTACATTTTTTCTTATTATCCTTTTTCTTTTTTAAAAAATAAAAATAAGGATAGAATAGTCTTTTGGACATTAAAACTCTTATCCCTTGTGGAGAATAGCCATTCTCACCATTTTGGTGAGCTTGGCTATTCTCCACAAGGGAGGATAGAGGGTGGAATGAGTTTGGGATTCCATGCTCCCAAAATCAACCAAACAAGGGAATGAGTGATTCTCACCCTCATTCCACCCTCTAAATGCCAACCAAAGGCTCAACACTTGGAAAGGGTGAACCTTGGCTCAGTGGTAGAGTTGCTTCAATGAAACCTCGAGTTGCATGTGTAAACCATGGAAACTGCCTCTCTTCGATGTAAGATAAAGCTATGTTGTTGTGCTCTTTCTTGACCCGCTACTATTGCAATAGCCTTGTCATTGGTTATTGTTTCTTTGTTTTTTCCCTTTTTCATAAACAACACTTGGAATTGGCTTAGAATTATTGTTAACTAGTGGAGGATTTTCTTAACTACTTTCATTCTGTCATATAATATTTCATTGCTTTCATTCTTATTGTTATGTTCTCATTTTTATAGCTTGAGGCATCAATGCACCAAGGGAAAGAACAACAAATGCCTTCATTCAATCTCCCATCTAAAATCCTTTGTAAAGTTGTTAATGTTGAGCGTCAGGCAAGTGATGTCTAAACACAATTGTAGTTTCCTGCTAACCTACATGTGCTTCCTTTCTTATCCAATGAATATCAGCTTTTTAGCTTCGTAACATTCTTCTTGGTCTGGTTGCTTTTGCTGTGGAGTGTAGGCTGAACCAGAAACAGATGAGGTTTATGCTCAAATAACACTTCTACCTGAAGCACATGTGAGTTTCTCTCCCACTCATGATAGTTTAAAATTTCCATCTGATCTTGCATGGAGTATTGTATGTAATCTTTCATCTAGTCAATATAATGTCCAAGCAGTTGCACTTATTATCTTCCTTTCGTTCATATATCAGCAAGGTGAGGTTACAAGTCCAGATCCTCCACTTCCAGAACCTGAAAGGTGTACAGTCCATTCATTTTGCAAGACGCTTACTGCTTCGGACACCAGCACCCATGGTGGATTCTCTGTTCTCCGACGACATGCAGATGATTGTCTCCCTCCATTGGTATGCTTTAGATATCAAAATTTGTAACCTTATTTAACTCTGCATGATTTTTATTGGGATTCCCTTTTGAGTATTGTGTTAACCATTCTTTTTTGGTTCAGGATATGTCCCAGCAACCACCATGGCAAGAATTGGTTGCAAGTGATCTTCCTGGCAATCAATGGCGTTTTCGTCATATTTTTCGAGGTTAGGGATTGTTTATTGACATTATGACAACTAAGTGGCGGATCCAAATTTCAAAATTTCTAATTGGCTTTGGTGGCATTTGGTTTGTGTTGCTTTACTAATGCCCTCTTTGGCCTCTCTGCTTTCTCTGCTCAAAATCTGTTAATGATTGTTTTGTGTATTTCTAAATTAGTAAATGTCTTCAATTTCTTTCGTTATCTTTCCTCTTTATGCCATTAGTCCCGGGAAGTGTAATGGCCTTAGCAAATCAAAATTATGCTGCTAAGGGGTCTGACTGAAATTGTACCTTCTTAGCTGAGATAGCTTATGACATCTGTGCGTGCCCTGAAGGTGTTTTGCAATTACATCCTTAGTGGCATTGAAGCTATTTGTGCATAACATGGCCTTTCTTTCCTTCTCTAAAATTCTTTTTCGGCCTTTTGTGTATTTCTTATTTAGTTTTGAATTAATTTACAATAAGTCATCTCTTTATCTCTCCCTCTTTGACTTCTTTCTAATGTTTCCAGTAACATGGCCTTTTATGAAGGATGGTGCTAAATTCCTTGAGATAACTGTATTATCTACCCTGTTATGGTACTTGCTATGATTATGCAATTATTCAGTTATTAACATCATATCATTTACAGGGCAACCTAGGCGTCATCTTCTTACAACTGGGTGGAGCGTCTTTGTTAGTTCGAAAAAGCTAGTAGCTGGTGATGCGTTCATATTCCTGAGGTGAGTTTCATTAGAAATGATGAGACAAATATGTCTTTTGCTTAGAAAACTTTGTTGCCTGCACTGCAGCATAGCTTCAGTTAATCAATGTTAATTGTTTTTCCAGAGGGGAGAATGGGGAGCTCCGAGTTGGAGTAAGGAGGCATATGAGACAGCAGACAAATATGCCATCTTCTGTAATATCTAGTCACAGCATGCATCTTGGGGTACTTGCCACTGCTTCCCATGCCATTGGAACTGGAACACTCTTCATCGTCTTCTACAAGCCAAGGTTCCTCTTCTCAATATTCCATGGCCAATTGTATTTGCCTTTCATGAAATGCAAAACTTTCAATTGCTATCATCTTAGACATCTATCTGGACACCACAAACTGGATAGGAAATGTGAGTCATTGTGCAGACACATGCACACATGTCAAGTTGAAGATTCTGCCTGGTTAATTTAGTGGACACTTTACAGTACCTTTTAGATACTTTTAGATACTTTCTAAGATGAAAAAATGTGAGTCATTTTAGCGTGCAGAGTCTGCAGACACATGCACACATGTCAAGTTGAAGATTCTGCCTGGGTAATTTGGTGGACACTGGACAGTTCCTTTTAGATACTTTATAAGATGAAAACTATTACTCTAAAGGCTTTGTTCATTATAATGCAATATATATGAAGTATTTTTGGTGCCCTGTTAGGAACTGATTTTCCCCCTAGATTTGTATGACTAAACAATTCCTCCTCTAAGTCTAGAATTATTAATATAGTTATTCTCCACTTGTAGTTTTGGTGCAGGCCTTGGGTTGTGAGTTCTAACAAGATCAGCAAGATGACTTGCGATTTTGTTTTTACCCTTTAGCAATCAATAGTTTTATTCAGTCCTTTTGTACCAATGTCTGGAACTAAAAGAAAGTGTGGTAGGTTGTTTGGCGGGCATGCAAATCAAATGAAGAAATAAAGTTCAGTGTAAAATGCCTTTTCAACACCTCTTCACCTTATTAAAAAATTTATTAGCATTTCTTTACATTGCAGGCAACATAAATATCAACTAATTTCAAGCATTGGTACCCTTTTAATTGTCTTTTTTAATCTTCAGGAAATGTTATCATCTCTTTTCTGGGTTGGGATGGAGGTGGAAGAAGTTTTTTGATAGTCTTGGCAGACCAGATGGTCAAATTATTGTGTTTTGTGCATTATTTCCCCTTTGTTATTATTCTTGCTGATAAAACATTATATATCAGAACAAGTCAGTCTGAGTTTGTCGTAAGTCTCAACAAGTACCTTGAAGCTCGTAACCATAAGCTTTCTGTCGGGATGAGGTTCAAGATGAGATTTGAGGGTGAGGAAGTTCCTGAACGAAGGTAATCTTAAAGAGGATTGCAATATCTTACTTTGTGGCTTTTTTCTAAGTGGGGTATTTATTATAATTAAACTGCAGGTTCAGTGGCACAATTGTTGGTGTGGGGGAGAATAAATCTTCAGGATGGGCTGATTCTGAATGGCGATCCTTAAAGGTTAAAGATTTCTTATGTCATTAACATACAAAGGGTGTTTGTTGGATGTCTAAAAACTTCTTCCTTTCTATTTTGCGCTTTTCCTTTTCAGTAATTTGACTTTTCAGATTGTTTGGGTAGAATTTGAAATTACTTATGACATTGAGTTGATATAGGTTTTTATCCTTTCAAATTTCCTCCTATCAATTATTTCTCAGTTCTTGAGTAGTGAGTGATTTTCTTTTTGTCTTTTTCAGGTTCAATGGGATGAACCTTCTTCAATATTGCGCCCAGAAAGAGTGTCACCTTGGGAACTGGAACCACTTGTTGCAGTTAATCCTTCAAATTCCCAACCTACACAAAAGATCAAGCGGTTAAAACCATCGGTTTTACCATCGCCAACATCAGATTGTCCTGTTCTTGGTATGATAGCATTCTGTACGGGATCCTTAATTCTGAAATTTATATAGTCATAAATTTCCTTTGGTCTCTTTGTGCACTAGGTATGTGGAAATCCCCAGTTGAGTCTCCGGCTTTTTCATACTCTGGGTCTCAACATGGACATATGGTCAATTCATCTCCCAAGTATGCTTTCGCTACAATGCCAAACTCTTTTGGCTTGAACACAAATTGTTCACTTGCTGCTGTTTCTCCAAATTCAACGTATTGGTCTAATAGAGAGGAGAGTGCAAAGATGTTTTCTCCGGCAGTTAACAAAGATCCTGGTGACAGGAGACAGGTTTCAGGGAATGGCTGTAGGCTGTTTGGAATTCAGCTTGTTGACCACTCTAATATAGAAGAAATTTCACCATTTACTACATTGTCCGGAACGGTGGGAGATGTTCAGCCTGTTGTTTCTTTATATGCTGACTCTGACCAGCATTCAGAACCATCAAATGTCAATCATCTTGATATCCCATCAGCAATTTGTGATCCTGAGAAATCCTGCCTGAGATCACCACAGGAGAAACAGAGCAGGCAAATTAGGAGCTGCACTAAGGTACTTTAGTCAATATGCATCTGTTTCTCTTACCATTTTCAGTTCTCATCAGTATGATAAAGTTGCTTGACTACAAGCTTCAATGTGACATTTGTTTCTTCAAGCCTATGTCCCTTTTTTAGTGATAACCACTTAATGCAGCTCGTAGTTTTGTGATGAGTGCATAATGGAACATGGTATGTGTGATCATATTTTGTAGCAGATATCTTTTACGGATAACGTACAAATTGCAATTTTTTGATTAAAAATTATCTTTTATCTTTTTGAAGGTTCACATGCAAGGAATTGCTGTTGGTAGGGCTGTTGATTTGACTCAATACAATTGCTATGAGGAGCTGCTTAAGAAATTGGAGGAGATGTTTGACATTGAAGGCGATCTTTGTGGATCCGCAAAAAAATGGCAGGTTGTCTACACTGATGATGAAGATGACATGATGATGGTGGGGGATGACCCATGGCAGTGAGTTCCTTCGACTTGCTCTTTTTCTCTCTTCTTTTTTGTCTGTGTTTTTGTGCATTTTATATTGCACTGGTGCTATTTTTAATTAATTTATAGTTATTTACATGCTTTACACAATGGTAAGCAACACTAGACAATTTATCTGGAGGATGGTTTATGCCTCATTCTAGTTTCTTCGTTCAAGGTTCTATATGTTAGAAAATCTGTTTAAGTGTCCTGTGTTTTTCCTGTCTGGATTTCAAAGTTACTTTTTACCTTCTTTTTCTGCCCTTACACGCTTTGGAAGGGGAACTTGAACCTGTGACCTGAAGGTCATATGTAATGAGTTCAACCACTCGGACTAAGTGGTGGTCCCTTGTATTTTGATGCTTTATTCCAATAGTTGTTTTAGTTGTGGCTTATTAGAAACAAAGTATGACTATACATGTAAATTTCAATTTTCAATTCTTCTGTCTACCAATCTCAAACCCATTTTCTGACGAATGTAGAACATTGGATGCAATTTAATTAAAACGGGTTTGAATGATCAGATGTGAAATTGTTAAACTACCTGTGCTATCAGATGTCTCTACTCTAAATTTATGTTAGAAACTTCTAGAACTGAATGGTGTTCATCCTTGCCTGCAGCAGGATGGCTGCTTCCTTCTGTGTCTTCTTTGAAGTGTTGTTTTGTTTATAATCAATGTCTTTTTTCATTGCAGTGAGTTTTGCACCATGGTAAGAAAGATTTTCATCTGTACAGCGGAGGAAATCAAGAGGCTTTCTACCAAGAAGAAAACAGACAATAATGAAGTAAAAAAACCCAGGCATGACGACATGGCAGTCAACACTGCGGACCAGTCCTCAGTTGTCGGGTCTGAATGCTGATATCCACATGGCGCCACTGTAACATTGAAAATTGGAGAAAATGAGGCTCCATGGTAGAGAAGGAAATTGTAATGTGTCATTCAAGATTTTGCTAAGAGCATCATGGATATGGGATAACATTTACAGCAACATATGATATTGCTGGAATAACCGGTACAATTCTGTAACTCAAAAGATCAGTGGTGATCAGTGGTGACATGGAAAGGGCGGCTGAGTGTACATTTGAAGAGTGAGCCTCACTTTAACCATCAGCCTGCTTCCTTAAGTGTTTGGATTCAAATAGGCTGAGAAGTTTTGTGTACTTATGCTTCCTCTTTTGCCTTGTGCACAAAAGTATGGGGAATGTGATGTCTTTGCCTGTATTTGTCTTTTTTCCTTAGGTTTTTTGCCCTTCAAAATATGTTCTATATTCAAGATGATGCATTTACCTCCCTACTTTTGTGTGTATATATCTATATATACTATATATATAGGTTCTTCCATTTCCAGGCTCTTCTCCTATGCATTTCAAACGGGAGGGATACTCACATACAAGTCCTTCTTTTACATTCCTTTGCATGAACCTTTATATGTGCTTTTGTTAGCAGATGCAATGATAGATGTCGAATATGGCTAGATTATGATGGCATTGAAAAATTCCTATGTTCGTGACTAAACGTAGTATGCTGACTGTTAGGCCAGTAAGTGGGTTAATGCTGGGCCTTTTGGCCCATAAACCCAGTACAATAGTGTCTGTAAACTTCAAACTTTGATGATGACAGCTTGCAAGAGAGCCGTTGGAGCATAGTGGGTAAGCAACGGTCATAAAACAGTTGACTGTAATAACCTTTTTTTCCCTTTACAAAGATGCACTTCCCATTCCCAAAGCTGTGAAGAGATGATAATAGTGTGATTGTGATGATCAAGACAATGAAGAAGCTCAAGTTCTGGTCAAAAAAGAAGAGGAAGAAGAGGAGAAAGACCCAAGACGAGCCTTACTACTACCCTCCCTCAACATCATTTCATCACTGCTGTTGCCCACACTCCTCTTCTTCAACTCAGCCTTCAGCTCCACCACTGCCTTCATGGCTTGAGCCACTTGCACCACCACCACTCTTCCCAGAAGTGGCCTATTCAGGTCAAGCCCGCTTATCATCACAGGAGATTGCTTCGGAGACCAACTACCATAGGGAGTCTGCTACTGATGCTGATGCTGCTAATCTCCAATCTTACCAGCAGTACTTGGTTCCAAACCCTGTGTATGGTGTGCCTGCAGTTGTGCATAGGCCAAGAAGAGAGAGATCGGCTGGGTTCTTTGGATGCATTGTTGAATTTGGAGTCAATGTCGTTCGCTGCTTCTGTCCGTGTTTTCGCCTTCAAGAGGTTCCTTAATTTCGTTGCGGATGTTGATAACTGTCGGATCATTTGCTGAAAATAGTGTTTTTTTTTTTTTTTTTTCTTTCAAGCTTGAAAGACCAAGTTTCAGATTGGGTAGCATTCAGGAACATAAACAATTGTAGACTTTTCAGGGCTACAACCAAAGTTTGCAATAAAGATCTGTAACAAAAATTTCTATCCAGGAAGGTACAAATGCTTTGTCAAATTTTATTCTACTGGTGTTTTTGTTGTTTCCTCTTCATTTTCCTGCACAAACAGCACTGGTCATGCAATTCTCTCTCACGTCTGATGTAGAGTGTATATATATATATATATATATACTAGTGATAACTCCCGCGCGTTGCAGCGGGACGTTAGAAATTTTATCATGTCTGACTATTTTTGGAAGATAAATGAGTCACTATATTGCAGATTTCAACATATAAGATTATAAGTTCAATGGTGTATTTACGAAGATGCTGTGAAGATATGAAATGAAGCAAGAAAATAATGATTTTAAAAGAGCAGTTGTCAACACTACTACGACACTTTTTTTTTTTTAGTACAAGTACAAACACAATATATGACACACCATCAGATCAAGCCTATGAAAGTACAGGTGTCAACAAGCCCCACGCAGGAGGCACAAATCAAGCCCACGCAGGGGCAAACTATCAAGCCCACATAGGGGCAGACGAAGCCCACACACCTCCTTGTAAATATTCGGAGGAGGTGAGACTAGAACCCATGACCTCAGTCAGGGACATGCAAAGTCATTGCCACTCAACCAATGGCTCATTTGCTACCACGACACTGATCCGAGTGAAAAGGAAGAAATAAAATGAACAAAGAAGGAAATAATGATACTCGGTTAGTAGCTTTGTAACTTGGTGGCTACAGATACAGCATGGTCATGCTTGGCCTAAACCCGTTACAGCATCATCATTATTTTGAACTCACAAAACAAACCCGTTTCATAATTCATATTCAAACAATTTTGAACTGACTCTTGGAAAGAGCGTTTAAAAAATCTAATGAATTCATGGCATCAAGCAAGAAACCAAACAAAAGCATAATTGGGATTCTTATCCAAATTTTCTTAAACCATTGAACTGATAGTGGTGAATAAATTCAGGAGAGAACATGAACATAACATCTATAGAGTTCCTCAAAATTTCAGAGACAACAGGGAATACAGCGGGAAATTAAAGTTAGGTCTCAAGTATATTTGTCTCCACTCAAAAAATAATCTCAAGTCAGTTAGCCTAAGATTCTCACTGGAGTAAATCCATTGCTTATCAGGGAATAACAGTTACAAATGAAAGTATAAGAAACATATTCCAAGTGATTTGGAGTTCCACAGGTTAGAGAAAAATTGAGGCGGAATACATTCAGTTCCAAGCAATGCAAACTAAATTCTTAATGTTAATTGAAAGAGGATACTTGAAACAATCATACACTCTCATTTACGATAGTTGGTGAGAACTTCTTGGGAGATTTACTTGCAATTTCTAGTTAAATTGGTGTGTCCAAGCAATGAAATTATTTGATTGTCATTCTAATTCCTTACAAAAAAGTGTGAAACCTCAGTTCGAGGGAGAAGTTAAGAAAAAAATTCCGAAGCGTTAAGAGCCTCACATTGTTTAGATACATGATATGACAGAGAGACCTTGGTGTAAAACCCCAACATTATAGGCTATGTTGCCTTGAATATCGAGAATAAGCAAACCATTCCACCTGGTATACATCAACATGTCCCCTCAAATCTTACTGGATATTTGCATTAGATAGCCTAATATAAGAAACTTAAAATGCTAGATTTCAAATTACGTCGAGACAAAAGATGACAACATTACATGAATTCACTTAAGTCTTTGTCCCTACAGTATTATAAGAAGAAAAATTGCTCACGAATCCAAAAATTCCCGAACACATTACACACTCTTTCAATCAAGTTACAATGACGCATTGCTAACTAACAACAGCAACACGGTTTCAAGGGCAGAACCCAAGATTATGAAAGTACCTTGAATGGTTTATTGAATGTAACTTCAAAAGGGGTTTTTCCATATTGTGCAGGCCAAAAATCTGAAGAGAATCAGAGGATGATATGTGATCAACATATCAGGTCCAAAGTCCTTGAGTGAAGTTAGGTTAAAGAGATAGGAATAGTATGCTAAAGGCCATTATTTTTTTATGTAATATTCAAACTCGATTTATTTATTTGAATAAAACATATTTAACATTTAAAATGAGAAAAGACATATCGGCATCAATATCTTTTATTCTATATGGTATATGAATTGGTGTGTAGAGTCTAAGCTTGCACACGGAAGATCAATTCATAAGTTCCTATCGAATATAAGTAAGCGATCACAGCTAAGACGGAATTGGACAAACCGTCGGCTTGGCTGTGGTATAGTATTTCAGTATACCTATCTTGGTTACGGAGAGCGGCAAAACTTGAACTTACTATACCAGTACACTTGGAGTGTATTGATCAGGACTACCTGTGAGTCAATTTTCCCAGTCTGACTATATGAAAAATTGTACACTCACACAAGACGTAATAGAATTGTTCGTATTCTTAATTTATTAACGATTTTTAGTACATGTGCATTTAATGTACGAGACTTTGATTTACTAAAGGGTGAGGTCTTTTTGTACAAGTCAACAAACACCAAGTGAGTTGGGTTACCGCATTAATTGTACGATGGAAAATGATCTGTTAATAAAATTCACGTCCAATTATGGATTGATGATACCCTCTTGAGAATGCTTATAGGATTTGAGATTGTGTCAAAACCCTACAGGTGGATTTTAATTAATCCGACACATTCAAATAAGTTAAGCGGTAAGATCAAGGAAATATTTAAAGATGTCAATTAAATATTATATGTCAGTGGCATATTTAATTGACGAGTATCTGTAACTTAGCGTGAGGAATTTATGAACAAGTATAATGAAAGGCTCAGATTTAATTTGAGATAAAACGGGGAGTGCAATTATAATATTTTAGTGGAATATATGATAATTTATGAATTATAATTATGTCCATGGGTTTGGGCTGATAATTAAATTCATAGGAAGCCCATGTTTTATTTTTCCAAGTTGGTCCCTACTGTAGCCCAGAAGCCCAATACTAGAAGATACAGGAAAACCAAAACGGACCGGAATTAGGAGAGGGAGAGGCTTAGGGGCCGGCCCACCTAGGGAGAAAACCCTAGGTGTGGCCAAACCCTATAAATACACACATAGTGTGTGTTTTGTTAACACAAGTTTTGAGACACCAGTTGGCCTCTCTACTCTCTAATCGTTTCCACTAGTTTTGCTTTGTGTTCTTCAGGTTCTTGGAGAAAAGAGACCACCCTCTCAATCCAAGTTTGGGAATTGGTGCATACGGTGGAAGATCCGTAGGTTTGAGCTTAGTATCAAACTCGCTGACTCCATCCTTTGTTCCTGATTATTAGAGATCAAATCAGAGAGATCTCAAGGTATATAATCTTCTTACAATTAATTAATATATGGCTTGTGCTATGGTGATTAGTATTTGATAAGAAATTTTTGAAACTTGTCTAGTTATCGTTTATGTCTATGAGGTCCTTATACGCTTCCGCTGCGTTGCACGTTTCCAACAATTGGTATCGGAGCCGGTCATAGATACGTAATCGATGCTAAACAAAATCAAAAATTTGTCAAATTTAATTTGTTTGCATAATCTATGTTTTTCGGTGTTATTGCTTACTTGTTTTTGCAAGCTGAAATTCTGGCTATCATGGTCTAAGTTTTTTTTAATTCTGATTTTAGAATTGTTCACTCTGAATAAAGGAGTAGGAATTATTGTAAATCGAATTTTAGATTGTGAACTCCGGTTTGAAGGAGGCTAGGATTTTTTTTTGTAAAAATAGATAAAGAAACGAAGAGACGAAGGGTACCGGCAGCCTTGTTACAGCTGCCGGCTACTGCTGCCATCACAGGCAGCTGCTGCCATCACAGGCAGCTGCTGCCAGCGCAGGCAGCAGCTTTGGTTGCAGCCAGCAGCTGCTGTAGCGCGTCCGGCAGCCGGCGGTCACCACCGGAAGCTGCCGGACAGATGTGGGTGGCAGGGGGCAGATCGGGCAGCGGGTGCGGGGCAGTCCGGGCAGTAGTATTTCGAGCAGTTTCCAAACAGGGATTCCTAATCAAGTTGAGATTCGGCTTGATTGAAGACCATGATAGCTAGGACTCTTGATTGATTTGGTTTCCTATTTTAACTGTCTCTTATTTTAATTGCATGTGTGATTGTAATTAAATGTCATGCTAGATTAGGATTCCTATTTATTTATGGATGTTATCTAAACATGGAAAATAAAATATTAATCACCCAAAAAATAAAATATTAAGTGGGAGAAGGGTTACACATCACCCTACGGTCTCCATCATTGATTCAAAGAAAAATATGTAATAATAAAATTCAGAAAGTTGAGATATTAAATGTGACTACGGTATTATTTTGGGAAAATCCGTTTTAACTTAAGATTCTTTTCGGTACCAAAGTGTGTCATTCCGACCCATGCATTTAAGTATTCTAATTTAAGATTAACAATGCAATGTCTAGAAAGTTCTGTCAAGGATTGAGGTTACTTAATTGCGCGTCGTTTTTCGAAAAGCCCCCTCTTACCTGGGAACGACCTGGTTGCTAGATTTGTTAATCGTTAAATTGAAAACCTATGGTGTTGCGATAACGGTTTCACTTCATGGAGAAAATCCTTAACGAATCTCGGTTTTGGGCGGTGATACCAAAATGCATAAATTCTGGTCAATGTATTTTTTAAGATATCTCAATTCCAGGAGTTTTGGAATTACGGAAATATCTTTTAAGTTTGGATTATTGGTAAGAAAATATAATAGAGATGTAATTGAAAATATGTGTTGGCTTAGCCCTTCCTCCCTATCGGAAATTTTCGATTACAGATATCTCAGATTATTAGTTTTCTTGATAGTCATAATGAGTAGTCATTTATTATAAAATTATTTCCCCATCGGAATAAATTTTATGAAGATGGTGAGATTATGATCAAGTGATGGTTATACACTTAACTATAAATTATGGAAATATTTCCCATCGAAATCAATACCATTATTTATAGGACCAAAGCAAGTTAACTAATTAAATTTTCATTTGACACGGCATGTTGTCTAGACAATGAAATTTAATGTGAACTAAATTGCATGGAATTTATTCTCCCATCGAGATAGGAAATTTCATGCTAAAGTGTTTTGATTGTTAACGAATTATATGATTGATTATGGGTGCAATCTTAGATAATTCGAATCATGTATGCCATAAATTAATTTTTGAATATGTCCTTTTTCAGTTTTTCAAAATGCCTTCATTCAACCCATTATCTGTTATACTGAAAGACCATAAGTTGGATGGAACAAACTATGTTAACTGGAAAAGAAATTTGGATATTGTGCTCACCTCTGAAGAGTACAAATTTGTGTTGATTGAAATATGCCCTGAATTGCCTGAGGAGGGTGCTACTGATGAGCAAATCAGTGCTCGCAAGAAGTGGAAGAAGGCTGATGAAATGGCTAGATGCTACATGTTAGCATCAATGTCAGACGTGTTGCAAACACAACACCAGAATATGACAAGTGCCTATGACATCATTTATAGTCTAAAGGAGATGTTTGGTGATCAAGGCAGAGCCGCAAGGCAGACTACCATGAAAACACTCCTAAACACCCAGATGAAGGAAGGAGCCAATGTAAGTGAGCACACTCTTAAGATGATGAGTCTTTTGAATGAGCTCGAAATACTTGGTGCTGATATTGATGGTGAAAGCCAGATTGATATCGTACTTCAATCTCTTCCTGATAGCTATGAGAATTTTTGGCTGAACTATAACATGAACAAAAGGCTTTATGCCTTGCCGGAACTTCTCAATGAGCTTAAAGGAGCAGAAAAACTTCAACCAAAGCAAGCTAAGGTTAATCTGAATGAGAAAGGATCTTCTACCATACTGAAAGGTAAGAAGAAGAAAAAGACTCAAAAGAAGAATAAGTCAATCGATTCCAAGGGTATTCAAGGTGGAGTGAAAAAGCCGAAAGGCAAGTGTTTTCACTGTGGCCAGAAGGGACATTGGAAAAAGCAATGTCAAACATGGCTAAGCAAGAATACTCAAGGTAACTATCTTTTATTTGTTGTCGAAACACAATTAGCGGTTGTGTCTACTAGATCTTGGTGTGTAGACACTGGAGCCATTTGCAATTCGTTGCAGGGGTTCCAAGAAACCAGGCGAACAAATAAGGAAGAGAGTTACATGCTTTTGGGAGATGCGACAAAACTAAGAGTAGAAGCAGTAGGTGTTTTTCATTTGAGTTTTAGTAGTGATAGGACTTTAATTTTGAACGATTGTCTTTACGTACCAGCTATGAGACGAAATTTACTTTCTGTTCCATCTTTAGCTTTGAATGGATATTGTTTTGAGTTTGATAACTCTATTGTTATCAGGTACAATAAATGTTTTATCTGTTCTGGTACTTTGGTAGATAATCTTTACATTATAAGTCCAAATTCTGCTATATGTAATGAATTGAATAACTCAACAATTTTGCCATCTAAGAGAAAGGAACCTTTGAAACCAAATCAAACTTATCTTTGGCATCTACGCTTAGGTCATATAAATCTAAACAGGATTACTAGACTAGTACGAGATGGACCTTTGAGCTCATTAGAAGTTGAGGAACTTCCAGTCTGTGAATCATGTTTGGAAGGTAAGATGACTAAGAGGCCATTTTCGGCCAAGGGGCATAGAGCCAAAGAATGTTTGGAGTTGGTACATTCTGATGTGTGTGGTCCAATGACTATCCAAGCGAGAGGAGGTTATGAGTACTTCGTCACTTTCATAGACGATTACTCAAGGTATGGATACATTTTTCTAATGCACCGTAAGTCTGAAACTTTTGAGATGTTCAAAAGCTATAAGGCAGTTACGGAGAAGCGTTTAGGCAAGAGTATCAAAACACTACGATATGATCGTGGTGGCGAATACCTCTCAGGAAAGTTTATGGAATACTTAAACGCAGAAGGGATCTCATCCCAGTTGACTACGCCAAGCACACCACAACAAAATGGTGTGGCAGAAAGGAGGAACATGACTCTTATGGAAATGGTAAGATCGATGATGAGTTTTTTTGAGTTGCCTAATTTCTTCTGGGGCTATGCCCTGGAAACAGCTGCCTACATTCTACATTTAGTTCCTTCTAAGTCAATACCAACTACTCCTACTGAATTATGGACAGGGCGAAAGCCCAGCTTGGCCCATATACGGATATGGGGTAGTTCGGCCCATGTGCTGGTAGGGAACACTGGAAGTTGGAATTAAGAACAGAAGTATGTTTTTTCGTTGGATACCCTCGAGGTACCAAAGGTGGTTTGTTTTATCGTCCTAAGGATCAGAAGGTCATTGTCAGCACCAATGCCCGATTCTTAGAAGAAGACTATATGATGAATCACAAACCCAAAAGTAAGATTGTTCTTGAAGAATTAAGAGGGGAAACACAAGGAAACCAAACAACGCAAGAAACACCAGTTGAGGATAACGATCCAGTACCACATAACAGTGGGAGGATTATGGAATCCCAAATTGATTCTATTCAGAGGGATGATCAGGACATGATGGGGAATCAACCAGATCAGCGTGAAGATCCTGATACAAATCGAACAGAATCATCACACCAAAATACTCCAAACGAACAAATAGAGCCTCATCGCAGTGGGAGGGTAACTAGATTACCTAGTCAGTATGCTCTATTGGGTGAAGTGTATGAAATGATCCCAACTGAACAAGATACTGATCCCAGTAACTACAAAGAAGCTCTCCAAGATAAAGATGCAATATCTTGGAAGAAAGCTATGAATTCTAAGATGGAGTCCATGTACTCAAATCAAGTCTGGGAACTTGTAGAACCACCGAATGGTGTAAAACCCATTGGTTGCAAGTGGATCTACAAGAGAAAAAGGGGGTGGATGGGAAGGTTGAAACCTTCAAAGCTAGGCTTGTTGCGAAAGGGTACACTCAAAAAGAAGGGATCGATTATGAGGAAACCTTTTCGCCGGTAGCAATGCTTAAATCTATCCAGATACTTTTATCCATTGCAGCATATTATGATTATGAAATATGGCAAATGGATGTCAAGACAGCTTTCCTAAATGGAAGTCTTGACGAAAGCATCTATATGGTGCAACCAGATGGATTTGTAGCGAGAAACCAAGAGCACCTGTTGTGCACGCTTAAGAGATCCATTTATGGACTCAAGCAGGCATCTAGGTCTTGGAATATAAGATTCGACCAGGCCATAAAATCCTATGGATTTGAACAATGTCCTGATGAACCTTGTGTCTATCGGATGAGCAATGGAAGTGTGGTGGTATTCTTAGTACTTTATGTAAATGATATATTACTCATCAGAAACGATGTAGCTATATTATCTATTGTTAAAGTCTGGTTGAGTAGTCAATTCGAAATGAAAGATTTGAGAGAAGCCGGCCACATTCTTGGGATCAAATTATTAAGAAATCGAAAACAAAGAATGTTGGGCTTATCTCAGGGAGTCTACATTGACACCATCCTGGCAAGATTCGGCAAGAAAGATTCCAAGAAAGGATTTCTTCCTTACAGATATGGAGTCACTTTATCTCGAGATCAGTGTCCTAAGGATGTTGATAAGATAAAGAAAATGAGTCAAGTACCATATGCTTCAGCAGTGGGAAGCCTTATGTATGCCATGATGTGTACTAGACCAGACATATGTTATATGGTTGGTCTAGTTAGTAGATATCAGTCTAATCCAGATATGGAACATTGGATTGCTGTAAAGCACATACTTAAGTACCTAAGGAGAACGAGAGATTATGTGCTAGTTTACAAGTCTGATGAGCTTATACCCATTGGGTATACAGATTCAGATTTCCAGTCAGACAAAGATTCCAGGAAATCAACTTTAGGGTATGTTTTCACATTGGGAAGTGGAGCCTTTAGTTGGAGAAGTGTCAAGCAATCTTGTATTGCTGACTCCACTATGGAAGCTGAATATGTAGTAGCCTCTGAGGCAGCTAAAGAATCAGTGTGGCTCTGAAACTTTCTTATAAACTTGAATGTGGTGCCTACAGCTCTGTCGCCTATTACACTTTGCTGTGATAATAGCGGAGCAGTTGCAAATTCAAAAGAACCAAGGGCTCATTCAAAAGGAAAACATATTGAACGCAAGTATCACTTGATACGAGAGATCGTACGGATAGGTGATGTCGTCATGGCCTTAAGCAGAAGTGAGAGATTGATAGGAACAGTATGCTAAAGGCCATTATTTTATGTAATATTCAAACTCGATTTATTTATTTGAATAAAATATATTTAGCATTTAAAATGAGAAAAGACATATCGGCATCAGTGTCTTTTATTCTATATGGTATATGAATTGGTGTGTAGAGTCTAAGCTTACACACGGAAGATCAATTCATAAGTTCCTATCGAATATAAGTAAGCGATCACAGCTAAGACGGAATTGGACAAACCGTCGGCTTGGCTGTGGTATAGTATTTCAGTATACCTATCTTGGTTACGGAGAGCGGCAAAGATTGAACTTACTATACCAGTACACTTGGAGTGTATTGATCAGGACTACTTGTGAGTCAATTTTCCCAGTCCGACTATATGGAAAATTGTACACTCACTCAAGACGTTATAGAATTGTTCATATTCTAAATTTAGTAAAGATTTTTAGTACATGTGCATTTAATGTACGGGACTTTGATTTACTAAAGGGTGAGGTCTTTTTGTACAGGCCAACAAACACCAAGTGAGTTGGGTCACCGCATTAATTGTACGATGGAAAATAATCTGTTAATAAAATTCACGTCCAATTATGGATTGATGATACCCTCTTGAGAATGCTTATAGGATTTGAGATTGTGTCAAAACCCTGCAGGTGGATTTTAATTAATCCGACACATTCAAATAAGTTAAGCGGTAAGATCAAGGAAATATTTAAAGATGTCAATTAAATATTATATGTCAGTGGCATATTTAATTGACGGGTATCTGTAACTTAATGTGAGGAATTTATGAACAAGTATAACGAAAGGCTCAGATTTAATTTGAGATAAAACGGGGAGTGCAATTATAATATTTTAGTGGAATATATTATAATTTATGAATTATAATTATGTCCATGGGTTTGGACTGATAATTAAATTCATAGGAAGCCCAGGTTTTATTTTTCATAGTTGGTCCCCACTGTAGCCCAGAAGCCCAATACTAGAAGATATAAGAAAACCAAAACGGACCGGAATTAGGAGAGGGAGAGGCTTAGGGGCCGGCCCACCTAGGGAGAAAACCCTAGGTGTGGCCAAACGCTATAAATACACACATAGTGTGTGTTTTGTTAACACAAGTTTTGAGACACCAGTTGACCTCTCTACTCTCTAATCGTTTCCACTAGTTTTGCTTTGTGTTCTTCAGGTTCTTGGAGAAAAGAGACCACCCTCTCAATCCAAGTTTGGGAATTGGTGTATACGGTGGAAGATCCGCAGGTTTGAGCTTAGTATCAAACTCACTGACTCCATCCTTTGTTCCTGATTATTAGAGATCAAATCAAAGATATCTCAAGGTATATAATCTTCTTGCAAGTAATTAATATATGGCTTGTGCTATGGTGATTAGTATTTGATAAGAAATTTTTGAAACTTGTCTAGTTATCGTTTATGTCTATGAGGTCCTTATACGCTTCCGCTGCGTTGCACGTTTCCAACATAAAGTTCATTCCAACGTGTTTGTGTAGATGAATCCATTCAAACACAATCATTATTAGCATGTAAGTGAGTAAGTGAGTTAAACAAAGATCAACATGGACAAAAAATTTCATCAGAATAAAACTGAGGCCATCCAAATCAAACAAAATCAACACTTAATTGCAATTCAATCCAATTAGGACCCAAAAATATGTCAATGGTGATTGATTTTTTGTTTCTTTTTTCCAACGAGGCAATTCTCTCTTGAGTGTAAAAGTATGCATACCGATATACTAAGGTGACTTTCGCACTATCTGCAATGGTAGCCCGTTCTATGATAATCGCGGCTTTCACTCAAAGGTTAGGTAGTGCTACTTTTTTTGTAAAAAGAATAATACTAATACTAAGATGACTTTCACTCCGATCCACATTGGCCCGTCTGGGGGTTGGCATTTTTTTCTCGTTCTGTAGATATGGAAATATAAGCTCAAGAATCGAGATGCCTTGTAGAGTTTTTATGATGAACATTATATGCACCTAAAATTTTACTACATACACCACAATCTTAAAGCACCCCAATTAGAAACATAACATTATCGAGTATATCCCATTCTCAGCTTTTCTAAAAACACAATCTATACCCCCCTTCAAACCCTAAATCTACAACTCCGCATCCTCTCTTCTTGTTCCTTTCGGATTCCTCTCTTCTTGCTCCAATCCTTGCTCTTCCTCCTCTTCTTCTTCATGCTTTTTGTAACTAACTTCTTCATCTCCTCTTCCCCCATACTTTTGAGCACACCGATGGAGCCCAACTCAGTGAGTCCTGGCTCATGCTTCAATGTAGACCAATGTGAAAATCTCTTCGATGGGCGATTCAAGTGTGGGTTCATGTGTGATAATGTGGTGGCTGGTTCGACCGAACTCGCTCTTGACCAGGCGGGTTATGCGGGTTCACTCGGTTCGTGCTTCGTTGAACTTGCCTTTCTTGCAAACTCTGGATTTATCCAACAATTACTTCTCTGGTTCAATTCATGATTCGCTTTCGAACCTCAATCCGGTGAGATTCACTCCTCGATTGGCTCACTCACTAGTCTTGAAGAGCTGAACCTCTATTACAACAACATTTCCAATGAGTTTCCTGATTGAAGTTTGCAAAGTCCGGCTTTCCTTGGTTGATGAGTGGGTTTTCATGGAAGGAGGAGGATATTTGGGACTGAAAAATGGTAGGGACAGTGGGGTATTTTTAAGACTCAGCATTTTCATGAGATTTTGGGATGTACTTAGTAAAATGTGGAGTGCATATAGTGCTCATCATTTTTTATACTGAACCCCTAATGGTAGCCTTTTCCACTATTATAGTGGCTCGACACAAAGGGCAAGTAGCCTTCTCCTCAGCAAGATATTACAAAGATGTAATAAAAATAACTACGACCCCAATGGTAGCCTTTCCGTTATCATAGTGGCTTTCACATAAAAGGTAGGCAGCCATTCTGGAATTTTAGCTCATTTCTGCAGTACTATATGCTATTTTGCTGATACTGTTCAAACATCTACATTTGCCATCCGGATAGTTAGGACCAGTTCATTGGCAATGACTGACACCTCTAGGTGTTGTCTAGATAGTTAGGACCAGTTCTTCACAATGACACATCTGTCTTTTAGACACCTGATGGAATCTTGCATTCGGTTTACATAGAAAAATTAGGTCTTCTTTGTTTGTAATTTGGTTGAGAGTGCCGTTTAGAGAGAGAGGTTACTTGCAAAGGGGAAACACTTGGGGTTCCGATTGACTTGTGAGTAAGTGAGTTTCTTGTCTTTGTTGTCTTCTCCATTGATTTTCTTGTAGAGAGAGCTTGTAGGAACAAGATAGCAACTAGAGTGGACTTGTTCTACTTATATGGGTAGTCTCTCAATTTGTAAACTTCTCCATATAGCAAAATTGGTTATTTACTGCTCGTGGACGTAGGCTTGTGTGTCGAACCACGTATATCATTTTATATTGTCTCTTTTCCGCTTTGATATTGTTGATTGCTTGAATCTTTTACTTAGCTAGGTTGGATATTTGATTTGGTCAATCAATTTGGTGCTATTATTTGTGGGTATTGGTGATTTAGCACAATAAATTGGTATCAAATCCTAGGTTTGTGATTATTGGATTGATTTTGGGATTTCTACTTTATTGTGGTTAATCGTTGGTTGTTACACACCCTAGGTCTTATTTTCGCTCTGAGATTGACTGAATACTATTGGGTAGAAGATGAGTGAAGACGGTTTGAAGAAGTCTACCCAAGAGGTAGCCTTATCATCATCTTCCACATTGAGTCCGTCTTATGGGAGGGCTATCTCCAATGCTAGATTTGAAGTAGAGAAGTTTGATAGTAAAGAGAATTTGGATATGTGGTAGTGTGAGGTGTTGGATATGTTGTATCACCAGGACTTGGCTGTCACACTGGATGACAAACTTGCTAAAACTTCGGATAATCTTTGGGAGAAGTTGAATAGGCAGGCATGCAAAACTATTTATTTGTGTTTGGAAAAGAGATTGAAGTACTCACCGATGAAGGGACTAGGGCAAAGGGCTTGTGGCAGAAACTGGAGGGCAATTTCATGACGAAGAGTATTAAGATAGGCTCTAATTGAAAAAGAAGTTGTTTTGGTTTCAGTATTTGATAGGTAACACTATGACGGATCACTTGAGTGAGTATGAGAGATATTGGCTGATTTGGAGAACTTGGTAGTCACAATCCAAAAGGAGGATAAAGCTCTATTACTCCTGAATTCCTTGCTAGACTCTTATGACCAATTAATCACTACTCCTCTTTATGAGAAGAAGAAGATTAAATTTGAAGATATTTTTGTAATGCATCAAAAAAATGAGGTTAGAAAAGAGACAAGGAAGTTCATAGTGGCGCCTCTACTGATGCATTGACAGTTACAGTCAAGCTAGAGAGTGAGAAGGGTGAGAAATCCTTGATGAGTGGCAAGTCTTGCTCCAAATCGAAGAATGAGAGACTTGCTAAACATGAATGTGCTTACTATCATGAAAGGAGGCATTGGAAAAAGGTTGTCCTGAGTTGAAAAACAAGGACAAGGTAGATTCTAAGGTCAATGTTGCTTGTCACAGTGACGAAAAATTCTAGTACATATGTTGGTTCGACATTGATGAGTGGGTACTTAATTCTGGATATAGATATCACATATGCCCTCGTAGGGATTCGTTTTCACATTTGAGAAATTGGATGGTGGAGTTGTCTACATGAGTAATGGTCAGTCATGTAGGATTATAGGGATAAAGAGTATCAGTTTAAGGCTTTATGATGGAACCACTAGAGTGCTACATGGTGTCACGTATTGAATCTTGGAAGCCACTGTGTTTAACTTACTCGAGATAGCTTTTGTATTTGGGCTTCGTTTGGTTTTGAGGTTATGATTGCAGATGGTGGTACTGTTAAAAGTAAGGATTGCTGTAGAAAAAGTTCATTGTCTATAGGGAATTATTTATGTGAAACAAATGTGTTTGTTTTACCAATTGGGGGATGTGATGTAGTTTTGGGTGTGCAATGGTTAAAAACTGTGAGTTCAGTCCTTTGGGATTTCCACCAATTGGCAATGCAATTTCGTCAAGGAGATAAGAACTTTCAAATTTATAGTGATACAAAGAATGTTGCTAGTACTGCTTTAATTCAGGAGGCTACTTTGCATCAAATTGAGAGAGACTTATTGGAAACAAGCTTGAGCTTATTGCTGTATTCTAATGAGGTTCAAGGTCCAGTGATTGAGGATAACACTGAGTTTTCTGAAGGGTAGTTAGAAGAGTTGAATAAATTGTTGCATACTTTTGATTCCATTTTTCATACTCCCACCACCCTACCACCAGTAAAGGCACATGATCATAAGATTCCATTAGTACCAAGGGCCAAACCAGTTAATCAAAGGCCATATCATTATGGTCCATTACAAAAAACTGAAATAGAGAATGCAGTTAAGGAATTGTTAGCAGCTGGTTTCATTAGAGATAACCATCTTCCTTTCTCTAGGCATGTTTTGTTAGTCAAAAAGAAAGAAGGCACATGGAGGATATGCACGGACTATAGAGAGCTCAACCAAATGACAATAAAGGATAAATATCCAATACCCCTCATTGATGACCTACTTGATGAATTATATGGAGCCATGTATTTTTCTAAGCTTGATCTTAGGTCAAGATACCATCAAATTAGGATAGTTGAGGAAGACATTGAAAAGACTGCTTTTGGGACACATGAGGTCCATTATGAGTTCTTGGTCATGCTATTTAGCTTAACCAATGCCCCTACTACCTTTCAAGGATTAATGAATGACATTTTTAAACCTTTCCTTAGGAAATGTGTTCCTTTGATGACATATTGGTTTATAGCCCAAGTTGGGAAAGGTATATTCAAGATTTGCAGAATGCTTTTGAGGTCCTAATGCAACATCAGTTGTTAGTTAAAAAACCAAAGTGTGCTTTTGGAAAAACTATTGTGGAATATTTAGGTTATGTCGTTTCAAGGGAGGGAGTAGCAGCTGATCTAGCTAAATTACAAGCCATTAGGGAATGGCCAGTGCCAACAAATGTGAAGGAATTAAAAGGATTTCTTGGTTTAACAGGACATTATAGAAAATTTGTGCCAGGTTATGGTAAAATATGCCGAAACCTATACAAATTAACCAAGAAGGAAGGTTTTGTGTGGACAACACAAAGCTTTTAATCAGTTGAAACAACTTATGATGTCTCCTCAAGTTTTAGCCCTCCCAAAATTTTCTACTCCCTTTGAATTAGAGTGTGATGCTTCTGATAGTGGGATTGGTGCTATATTACAGCAGCAAGGAAAGCCAATTGCTTTCACTAATCAATCATTTGGTCCTAGGAACTTGGCATTATCTACTTATGAGAAGGAATTATTGGCCATTGTGTATGCAGTGAAGAAATGGCAACACTACCTACAAGGAAGACATTTTGTAACAAGGACAAATCATAAAAGCTTGAAATATTTTTTGAGTCAAAAGGCTAGCACTCCTTTTCAGTAGAAATGGATGGCCAAGTTATTAGGATATGACTATGAAATTCAGTATAAACAAGGAATAAAGAATGTGGTAGCAGATGCATTGTCTAGGGCTCCTACAACACATCTAATTCCTGAAAAGCCTTTGACAAAACTTGGAGAATTAAGTGTTATATCTTACCCTTACTTTGGATGGCTGGATGAGCTAAGAAGAGACTTGGAGCATAATGATTGGATGTTGTAGAAATTGCAGGAAATCAAATATGCTTGTGGAGTTACTTCCAAGTATGCAATTGACAATGGATTTCTGAAATGTAAATCTAGGATTGTTTTAAGTCCTAGTTCTATATGGAGAGACAAGATATTTATTGAGTTACATGCATCCCCTACTGTTGGATATCCTGAGTTCTTGAAGTCCTATAAAATAATTAGAAGAGGTTTTTATTGGTTAGGGATGAAGAGGGATTTGAAGCAAAGGGTGGCTGAGTGTGTGGTTTTCCAACAAAATAACTATGAAACCTTAGCTCCACCTGGTTTGTTGCAGCCATTACCTATACCTCAGCATGTGTGGCAAGACATCAGTATGGGTTTTATAGTGGCATTACCTGTCAATAAAGGTAAGTATGTTATCATGGTTGTAGTAGATCGTTTGACAAAATACAGTCATTTGTGGCTTTAGCTCACCCTTACACAATAGCTATTGTGGTAGCTCAAGCATTCATAGATAATGTGTTTAAACTTCATGGTATGCCTTCCTCAATTGTTAGTGATAGGGGGCCCCATCTTTTTTAGTAATTTTTGGAAGGAATTTTTTAAGCTCTAAGGCTCAAAACTGTGTATGAGCTTAGGGTATCACCCACAGAGCGATGGGCAAACAGAAGTGGTGAATAGGTGTCTAGAGACATATCTGAGGTGTTTTACAAGCTTGCAGCCCAAGAAGTGATTAACTTGGTTATCTTGGGTAGAGTGGAGCTTCAATACTACCCTTCATTTTGCAGCCATAGCTACACCATTTGAGCTGGTTTATGGCCACCCCCCACCGCACATCATGTCATGAAATAGGTACAACAAGGTTGGATTTGGTAGAACAGACATTGGTTAGTAAGGACAATCTGCTGGATTTATTGAAGCATAACTTACAAATAACACAAGAGAGGATGCAAACTCAATCTAACGAACACAAAACTGAGAGTTTCTTGTAGGAGATTTTGTGTATATAAAGTTGGTGTCATACCAATTACCATCTTTAGCAACTCATTCATTTCAAAAATTACATCCCAAATAGTATGGTCCATATGAACTTTAAGAGAAGATTGACTATGTGGCTTATAAATTGTACCTTTCCCGTGGAGAGTAAGGTACACCCTGTGTTCCATGTGAGCTGTTTAAAGAAGCACTTGGGGTGAAGATGTGGCTTCAAATGTTTCTTTTACCTGAAGTAGCAGATGGGGGACTTGTCCAGCAAGCAATTCCTAAAGCTATTTTGAAAAGAATAATTTATAAGAAAGGGAATAGAGCAGGGACACAGTTGCTGGTTTTATGGAATGATAATGATCATAATGCGGAAGAAGCAACTTGGGATTAAAGAATTCACAGCTAAATTTCTTAGTTTCAAATGATAAGGGATGATTTGATGTTGTATTATGGTTTATGAAGATTGTCCTGATTCTATTTCATTTGTTACCGTTGGTTGTTATGGAAATGGTTGCATGTTGTTCTACTGTAACTTTGAGGACAAAGTTTATGCTAAGGAAGGGGTAGTTGATATGATTCCAGTGGATGCCACATAGAACACAGGGTTAGTAGTTAAAGTAGTTTTGTAAGCAACCAATCAATAGATGCCACATAGGCTACTATTGTAATTCTGTTAGTAGTCCCACGTGTGGAGACTAGACCACTAACTAGTATATCAGTGTGGTATTAGGATTTTTTTGGTGTGACGAATTAAATGAAAAAGTATTCATTGTTCTTCTCTGTTCTTCCTTACCTGTGTTCAAACCCTAGATGCTAGATCAAGGTTGAAGGTGTTTAACAACATCCCACTCCATCTTACAGCATTAAATCATTAACATCGAGCTCCAACTTAAAGCCATAAACAAACATTCAAGTCCAACTTAAACTATCAACTTAAGCCATAATTTTTTTTTAAAAGTAGCAAAATCAGCTAAGAACTCTTCTTTAAGCCATAAACATTTAGATCCAACTTAAAACAAAATGAACTTCAAAATGAAAGTCTAATATAATAATATTTAGACACATATTTACCACATATCGACTAGCTTAAATCACTAAGAACTAAATCACCAGACATATACCAACTACACATTATGCCAATCTGACATTGTAATAGACGTGCAATAGCACCACTAACTACAAACTAATTAACAACCATGCACAACAACACAACCCTTTTCAACAAGATAACAATGCACTCTAATGCTCAAGTTCTGATCATTTGGGGTTGAAAGAATCCTTTTCCAGGATCGATGATTGCAGCAATTGATCTCCATCATAGAGAGAAGTCTGCAACTGGTAAAGGACTTGATGCTACTATTTTCTGGGCCTCGTAAGACAACTCAGACTCATTGGTCACCGAAGATATTTTGTCTCTAGATGGAAAAAATCAAGGGTGAGATGCGTTGGCATCAAATACAAAGCAAAGGCATTGTGATAATCCAATGAGGTCAGGCCGTTAATGCCCCTTCAATAATATTCATAGCCCAATCAGAGTCGATCAAATGTGCCAATCCATTGACATAACATACACCCAATAATAATGACACAATCGTGAAAAGAGAACAAATATGAGTACTCTCGTCTGCAAAAGTGAACCCTAGAAAACAAAAAATCTGAAGCAAAGAAAAAGATCAAGAGAAAAATTGGATGCACGAACACCACAAAAAGAAAAAAAAAAAAAAAAACCCACTACTGTTTTCCTTCAATTATATTAGGTTTTTGTTACGGACTTTTAATTTCCCCAAACAAATTACCAGCAAGTTCATTTTACTGAAACAAACGAATCATTGATCAATTCATTTGGTAACTCAACCCTCTCTCTTAATGACCAAAAGTATGCTTCACCGTTAAACAAATCATAATGATAAAAAGGGAAAAGACAACTTTTGGTTATTGAAATATCTGATCAGGTTCAACTCAGTCACTCATTTTTCGAATGTTTCAATTTGAGTATCCAAATTTCGAAATTGTTCCAAATTAGTCACACGCACAGATTTCACCCAATTCGGGCAGTCAATAGTTGATTTTGACTATATTATGTCACGTGGGATGGTTGACTGCCCGAATTGAGCGAAATCTGCCTGTGTGACTAATTTGGAACAGTTTCGAAATTTGGATACCCAAATTGAAACATTTGAAAAATGAGTGACTGAGTTGAATCTGGTCAGATATTTCAGTGACCAAAAGTTGTCTTTCCCCATGACAAAAATGTATTTTTCATCCACTAATTATGGGTGTGGTTTTATTTTCGTCATTTTCATTTTCTGGTCCCATTTTCGTGTCTCAACTTTTGGAAGGTACCCCCAATCATCCCTAAAATGGATCTGGCCACTGTTAAATCTGATCCCTAAATTCTTCCCCACCTTCATCCCATCTTCTAGATCCATGCCACCACCTGACTGGGCCGGATTTTCAGAGGCAGCATTGTCCACAGCTGCTGCAGCAACCTCTGTGGCAGCACTCCGGATTTTCAATGTGAGTTTTCTCTCGAATTCACTTCCTTTTTGATTGGATGTTTTGTGTCCATCCTGCATATCTGTGTTTTTTTTATCGATTCATGGGGATTCTCAGTTCTGAGTCTAAGCCTTTGTCCTTACTTTAAATTAGATTGTTTGATCAGTGTGGGGTGGGTGTAAAGATCTGCTTGATTACTGAAGCAGCAATTCTTCATTTTGGGGCTGTCTGACTGGCATTTTGGAGAGGTGGGTTCCTTGGTGTTTGGCCTTTTTGGGCTCTCGAGGTCTGTTTAGAGGGTGTTGAGTGAGCTATGAGGTGAGGTGAATTATGCATATTTGGTTCTACGGAGAGGTAATACAGTATTGATATCAACAATACCGAAGATAGGAGGACAATGATGGGACCATACTAGTTGAGTGGGTTTAATCTCATACATTCATTGGAAATGCATCACCAAGAATGGATGTTGTTCAATTGCATTTGTTGCAGGTGGTTGTTTGAACAGGTACAGTAATGGTTTGCATTCCTTCATGTCGCAATGTTTGAAGCTGGATTTTGATATAGAATGTTGTAATGTCCAAAGCTAAACGTCGTTTAGATGGATTGGTATTGGAATTTGTTACGGTTTATTATTTATTTGAAGCTGGATGTTGCAAGGATAACGTGTTCATTTTCATATAATTTCGGGGACTATAAGTCTCGAACTTAATTACTTTTAGGACATCATTCAAATTATGGATAATTTACCACATTTGCAAACTCCAGCGTGCCACATCAGATTTTTTGGACCCCAATCTCACTTGACGAAAGGAGTACCTTCAGATGGTTATTGGTTAAGACACCAAAATGGGACAAAAAAAGAAGAAAATGACGAATATGAAATCACAACCATAATACACCAATGGATTACCACGCCACAACCACCAACAAAAAAAAATTAGTTTCCAGTGAAAAAAACATAAGACTTGACTTCATCACCATAGAAGTCAATCAGTACAACAAATTCTTTACTAGTAGCATCAACTTCATCCTCATAAGGAAAGCAACTTTCCATTTTAACCCTAATAGCAACAATGACAAGGTATAAAATAAGACAGTAAACCAAAAGGCGGCGGGCTCATGTGGGTACGAAAAGAGAAGATGATCCTATCTATACATGAGAGAACCATATTCTGTATTCCTATGCTAACTAACACGACAATGTGGTTCTTTTGACAAGCTTCTCCCAAAAAAATTTCATTTTTAGTATATCCCATTCTTAAATGCTAATGGGGGCAACCTAGCTTCTCATCTGCTTCATATTTTCTTCTCCCAAAATAATTTCTTTCACATTCCCTGTAAAATACTGACACAGTTTGGGGGCCAGGATTCAACATGCCCATCACTCATTCCGGATGGAATAGAACTTCTCTGACAGTCTTGAAGATTTCGAGATTTCAGTCATTAGGTTCTTGAATTTTGGGCTGCAATCTGAGCCACTGCAGAAAAGAAACAATAATTAAGCATCTGTAGAGTTGCATCCAGATAATACATAAAACACAAAGGACAAACAAAGGGTAGCAAATAGCGTTATGCCCTGCAAATTAAAATCAAACTCGCAAACAAATCATTAAAGAAAAACCTGATGCGATATTGTAACTAGTCACCAGACTTCTAGAGTCAACAAAACAAAAACGTGTAATTTACCATCATTGAATT
This sequence comes from Tripterygium wilfordii, assembly GCF_013401445.1. Classification (NCBI taxonomy): domain Eukaryota; kingdom Viridiplantae; phylum Streptophyta; class Magnoliopsida; order Celastrales; family Celastraceae; genus Tripterygium; species Tripterygium wilfordii. The sequence continues at coordinate 4,329,949 of NC_052249.1, read as the reverse complement.
AACTCGAGCACAAAACTATAATTACAAACCTTATGTGATTCAAGGATGCAATTGCTCGAAGAGCGCTGCGAATCATGTCTTCGTTCCTATCAACCTCTTGTTTGACTGCATCTTGCTTGGGCTTAAAATTAGTAGTTTTTTGGAATGGATCGACCAAAGAGTCCAACACTAAAGATCACAAAAAAATTATTAAATCAAGAACACTAGTTGGACAACTGAATAATATAATTAAGTTAACATTACTAACCTGCTAATACAGCAGATGGACATTTGTCTGCCAGTTTTGAGAGGATGAGATGGCAGGGCATCTTAACATCATAATGATCTGGAGAAGCCAAAAATCAAAACAATTGCATCGATAATTATATAGAGCACTAACTCCAAACTTCATCACTAAAAACATAATTAACTCATAATGTTCAAAATACATTTATTGATAAAGAAGAACCAAGGGAAAGTACATCAGCTGCAGTATGGAACAACCAACAATTCAATTATTCTTAGTTTCCTGCCATATAAGTGCAACAGGTCATGGTTTAAAGCTATGTATTTCTTGAAAGAAATTAAAGTCACTTGGGCTTGGATGCTTATCAATGTCCAAAATCTAACTTCTGTCTTCAGTTGAATGAGAAAAAGGAACAGGTAAGGGTACACAATAAGGAAAATAATTATCTGTAGCATTGGGTGGCCAAAAATTGCACCTTGCCTAGAGTATTGGTGAAAAACGCAGGTATGGAAGTTGTTAAATCTGAACTCATGACTACACACAACACCAAAGCATAAATGACGAAAATAACAGATTAAGAAAAGAGACAATCACGCAGAAAAAAGAAAAAAAGAATACAAGAATATCAGCACACTCACCATCCAGACCAGATTTGAGGTAAGGTACAATGAAAGATGAAGGATTCACTTGATCAAGACAGCTGTCCAACAATGTATCGACACACTCAAAAGCTGCCTTCCTCAACTCAAGCCCATCATCCACAATGTGCTTGAATGGACCAAGATCAACAGTTCTGATCAATTCTTGCTGAAACAGAGAAATAAAACACACAAAATTTGAGACGGTGATCAGCTTTTCAAATGGAAGGACAAAGTATATAAAGCCAAAATCTAAAATAACCGAAAAAAATATAGTCCGAAAAATTAGTAATGAATAACCAGATTCTCCTATGGATGCACCTCTGTTGCGCAGTCAGAAAAAGGGAAAAGAAAAAAAACACTAAAGACGAAAATGGGTAAAAACAATCCATCAATTCATGAAGATAGAAAATTAAACATATAAAGACACAATTAAGAAGGCTCAAAAATTTCAACCAGAAGTCCTGCCCAAATTGAGTCTTCCAGAAAAAGGTGAAGTGGAATAAGAATATGAACAAGAAAATAGTCACCAGTTACGTTTCTCATAAATTAAGAAAAGGTCAAACTATAATACAGCCAATCCAGACCTTCACAATTCCATTGGACTCTCCAGTATAAGTTCCACAATGTTACCATCTTTCTTGTTTTGCTACAAAAATTCAACTCAGAAACATTCTACAACAGACTTCAAATGCAGAAGTTTTAACACAAACAAAAAATTGTAGATGTTTTATACAAATCAATTTTTTAAATAATTTTATTAATCGAAAAAGAAATTAAAAACTGAAAGAAAAAATATTTTGAGAAAATTGCACCTGTACCTCATAGCTCACAAGCACAGAGAGACAAATAACCAACAGGTTCAGTATGTTCAAAAGTACACTACAAAGATTCAGTCTGAATGAATTAACAAGTTCAACTCATAGCTCCTGCTTGCTCAACCAAGCCCTTAATCATAACTCTTTCCTCTCCTTTCCTTTATGCAAAAAAATTCAGTAAACCTTTTCATTTAACTTTCTCAAAACTAAATATGATCAAAGGAAAAGAAAAAATGTTTGCCAACTCAGTCATCAGATCGCCCTTGAAGTTGAGGATTCCACTATCTGGCCAGAAGACTCAATCTCAAGCAAGTATTTTGAGCAGTTGTTTAGACCAAAAATCCTATTTGTATCTTTTTTTTGTCGTCACAAAATACAACATCTACAAATACTCTACCCTATCAGTTGAACCTCATAGCTTCCAAATCCAAACCACAGTACGGCAAGGAATTTTCCTTAGAATTTGTTGACAGCATGTACACGGGTATGCCTCTATTTCTCTAACTAGCCAGCTCCATAGAAAACTAAAAATCTAATTAGCCAGTTTATATCTAACTTTGCTCACACATTTTATGTATGCATATCTTATTATGTCAATTTGTTCATGATTACTAGCTTTTCAACTAAAGAGATACTAGCCATCCCACTACACCAATGCAAAATGAACTATCCAAGGAGAAACGCACTGATACTACTAACGAAATATAAAATCATTTAAAGGCCTAACTGAATATGGCACCATTAATAGTCTTCAGTAGCATATAACATTCACGATGCACAGAGTCAAAGACTACATGGTAAAATACTCTTCTGATAATTATGTTTTTCAGTATGAAACATATAAGCAGAAGTACATGAAATATACAAATGAATAAATGATGATCCTTAAGCAAATTTCAGAGAGTAAAAACAATAGAGGATCTAGGAAGTGCTAAAATCTAAGCAGGACATATATTTAAAAGGGTAAGCAACTCCAGTACACAAAGCTCCCGCAGGGGAGGTGGGTCGAGGAGATGTAAGATGCACAGACTTAGCCCTGCAAAGCAAAAGCCATTTCCATGCATTGAACCCACGACCTCTAGGTTGCAATAAAGCAAACGTTACCACTAGGCCAGGGGTTCGCCCTCTAAGTAGCACATAGAGCATAATATTAAAGCTGGCAAAGCTATAATCAGGAAAAACCATAGAAACCATTTCTGCATGAATGGTATTCTATGTGAGACATAGCCCAAAGTGGGTTGGTGACCCGAGGTTTGGATTTGGCCCAGCTGTCACAAAGTGGCATGCTGAGATGTGGGTTCCCTCGGATATCAAAAAACAAAAAAATGGGAGACATAGCCTGAAACAAAACATTATAATTCAGGGGCAATAGTACTAATGTCAATTTTAGATTACCTTAACAATTGTTTGATCATAAAGAAGAGGCAGTAACGTTGGAAGAAGTCCCATAATGAGGTTTGGCTTATTGTGAGCAAAAGTGCTCAATGCCAGCACAGCTGCACGCCGAACATGCTGCACAAACATATCAAAATGAACACAAGTATTATAACATGTAAACATCAATTATCTTTTCTTCATTGGATAGTAAAAGGACTTACTCGGTCATGATCCTTGATAAGCATAAGGAATGATGAGATCTCAGGGTAGATTATCTCATCTATTTTCTCTGGCCTCTCAACTATAGAATATTTTATAGCAATGACTACAGTTGCTCTAGTGAACGCAGCTGGGCTCCTTGTTCTCACCTAGAGGAAATAAAGGAAGGGAGATGGTTGAGAGAAAAAAGGAACAAGAGCAAGATGCAGGCTAAACTTGTACAGGAGGGTTGAAGAAAAAAGAGGGAAAAGGAAAGCAGTTGTATTTCTAAGGGTCAAATACCTTTAGTGCTGGAACAAGTTTTGCCGGTTCAATAAGAGCAATTTTACCAAGGCACTCAGCCACTACATTGCGAACTCCCTCTTCCTCGCTTTCACAATGGTTAAAGAGTAAATTAAGTATCTTCTCAACGCTAGAATCCTGGAACTCAGCCTTATCTACAGATTGCCTTACTATAACCTGCAAGCCAAAAATTATAATTTCTTTTTAGAAAAAAAAAGAAGAGCGAAAGACTTCTTTGAAAAAGATATTAATATTTAATAGCCAGTTCAACAGACTAAAACAGACTAAAAATTTCACATAAGGTACCTCTTTCAGAGAATGAAGCAAGAGATATTGTTTCTTCTGTTGATTATCTATTTGGTCCAAGATAAAAGGTAAATACTTGGACAAATTACCAACAGCAATATTTCCCAGAGCATAAGAAGCAGCAGACTTGATCTCTTCAAAAGGTGATTGAAAGGACTCAATAATAATAGTCTCTATATTTGCATGTGAGCTTAAGTCTTTTCTTCTCCCAATCTCTCCCAGACATAGCAAGGCCAGGTGTTGCTTAGCCTAGAAAAAGTAAAACAAAAGATCATTTGTTAAAAGCAGAATGAATTTAACTGATACAAAATTACAGGACAAACACCCGAAACTTCAAGCATATTTAAGAGTATTAGGAATCTTATCATCTAACATTTCTACACACCCGCCCTCCCAATCCTCAGAGTCAAATCATTACAAACAATTGTTTCCTATTTGTATACACATAGTTTGTGGCAGAACCTATGGACTTCAAAATGCTAATGCTAGCAACTTAAAAAACTCAATGTAATCCTAAAATTACAAGAAAAAGGATATCATCAACAAAATCTCAAGAGGATATAAATTATAGGAACTTTCCACTCAGCATTACTTGTAAAGCCCCTGAAGGACCCTGTCCCTGATATTCAGACACCCAATCAGTGAACCAAAAAAAAAAGAAAATTGAGGCAATCGAAGCCTACCGAGTGGGTACTACTCTCATCTTTAAGAATCTTATTGAGCATTCCCACAGTAGACGAGCACTTATGATCACCAGCCGCAAGGCATAGAACAGCCACACATTGCGCTATCGAATGCAAAGCCAGCTTTGCAACAGCACCAGACTGGGGTGATGGCTGAGCACTTGAAAGAAGAGAATCCAGCAAAGCGTCAAAACTTGTGTTGGCAGAATAAACTAAGGCAGCAAAGAAGTTCTGTAAAGCCTGCAATATCAGACAAAGGATTAGAAACATGCAAGAATGCTAAACCAAGACATAAGCACTAGAATAAGAGTGTGAAAGTACCAAAAGCGCTTGACCCTGAAGTAATGAACTTTTTATTAATGTTAGTGCCTGAGGAAGAACTTTGTTTCTAACAGCTAAACCAACATTTGAGCTTGGCCTCTTGTCAGTCATCAAGGTGCAGCACAACTCAAGGGCAAGAGCCGTCATATGCAAGTCAGAATCACTGATACATCCAAACTAAGAGAACTAGTTATCAAAAAGAAATTGAAAGGCAACTTTTGCAAATTAGAAACAAGTGAAGATAAAAAGAACTAAGAGGAAGAAAGAGGAAACCTTATCAGTGTTGAAAGCTCCACAATAATAACTTCATAAGCAGATGAACTGATTTTGTCACCATAAGCTACAACTAGGGAGTTAAGTGTCCCTAATGTTGCCTGCCTCAATGCACGATTAGCCTATTTTCCATGACAAGCAACGGAAGTCAAAATTTTACATATACTGATAATTGGATAAATACACCATGAATTCAACTTCAGTTGAACAAACTTCAATACCTTCCGCAAAAATGCAGTCAGCTCCGCAATTACGTGCTCCAAAACACACAAGAGATCAATTTGAAGTGGAGAAGCAGCAATGATAGCAAATGCCTGGATTCAAAAGGTTTAGAATCTAAGTAACAATGGGTAAGCATAGCCACATAAGCCTCGTACCCAACAGAGAGTTCAAATCACAACAAATGTTGGAAATCCAGATCCACAATTGAATGCCATGACCAGCTTGCACTGTATATTACCATAAATATCATAAAAATTGACTTAATTAACCAAAAAAAAAGTTATACCAGTTTGACGGGTAGCATCAAATCCCAGATTATAAAACGACAAAGCAAGGTTATCACAGAACAACCGTAATTATTGGAGAAACGACTGCATCTATAGTGAGATCACCAAGCTAATCAAATGATTCCAATATGACAGATTTAATCCCAACCAAACATTAATAAAACCGTGACTTTTCAGAGATGTAATTATGTTTCAATGAAACAAGGAAAAAAGGATTCAAGTGTAACCAAATTTGACACAAAGAAAGAAAGAAGGGGGGAAGGGGGGGGAGGACTTTTGATCTCCTTGTCTTATCCAGAATTATCCAGAATACAACAGTTCCATCTGTTGGCTAGAAAGAAACATAGGATATTAAACTCCAAGGCATATTCAATAGATACTTTTATTAACAAGTGATTTAATCGTTTAAGTTTTGGTTTTTTAAGGAAGTTTACGAGATGAGATCCACCATATATTGTAATCAAAAACCAACCTTAAAATATCGTAAGATGGGACATTTACAAATAGCATGACGATCCTAAAATAATTGAACATGAATCGCACAGATTTTTGATATCTTAAAGCTTGAAACTTTACATAATTAGACACAAAATTGTAGAAGTAATACATCCTAAGGGAGAAGGCTTTAGCAAAAGCTATCACTGCAAGCAAACAAATATTAGGTGAACAAGCACAAGATCAAACTAAAGGAAAATGCAAGCAACTGACCAACCTTCACAGCTGTAAGTCGGGTTATCTCATTCCCCATGCGGTCAACAAGTACTGGAAGGCATGCAGGTAATTCTGCTTTTAAGTGATCACCAAATGTTGAGATCACAAGTCCCATGCAAGAAATAGCACACTCCTTAACTTCCTGGAGGAGAAATATTGATAAGAACATTATAACACACAAAATACCTAACAATATAAAAGAAAAACTTTTTGGAAATTCTATTAACCTGATCTTGATCTTGGTTTGTTAAGCGAGACATGATTGAATTGTATATAGGACGAACATAGGGTTTGAAATCAAAATCGAAACCCTGAAACACATAGATCAATCAAATCAGATAATTATTTAAGAAGATGCAGAAGTGAAAAGTGATAACACCAAGCTCACCTCAGTGTTTGGACGTAGTATATGGACAAGTTCTCCGCATACTCTCAGTGCCTCAGCGGTGACTTTATAATAACGCTCACTAACAGCAGATAAAACCGGAGCTGAAAGTGCCTGCATTAATCAAATGTGGAGTTGTAGACTCAATTTAACTAAATGGCGTGCAAAACCAATTAATGAATTGAATTTTCCATATTTGTATCCATACTACACAAAAAAGTGGTGATTTGAACAAAGAAAGAGTCCCTTATTAGTTTGTTTTAAAATCACTCCTTATAAACTTATAGAATCGTTAATGCAACTGGACTTTTTGCAAGCAAGAGAAGTGAAAGCTCCAGAATTTCTGTGTCCCACATACTGCATTAATCTGCCAGTACCTTGATGTAAGAATGGAAAACAGAAGGTGAATTGGAAGATAACACCAATCTTGTAAATATAAGAGCCTCGATCTTTAAATTTGAGGTTGAAGATTTTTCCTGCCAAGTTACGAAGGAAATCAAATATTAAAGAAACAAAGAACAACAAAAATGTCAATGTCATACTGAAAATTACAAAAGCCAGTACCCCTTCTAAACTCAAAATTGATTTACTTACATTTAATGCCTTTTCAATTCCTGGAATTAGAGAGCCCATGTGGTCGGCGAGGCAGTCAGGCAAGACGACGATGAGTTCTTTCAAAACAGAGAAGGCACCAACCTGTAGACAGATGAATGACATAAAACAATGACAGCATGATGGTTATCCAAACAGGTACGTTATTTTACCTTAGTCTTGACAGATTTCTCGCGTAGCTGCCTATTTATGGATTTAACAACCTTTGGCACCTCTTGCTTCAGAAGCCATCTGGGACTGAAGAATAACAGTATTCATAGATGAATAATTATACAAATGAATTAGTGCACCTCAAACCCAGATGCAATGCCAAATGGTAATAGTACACAGTTATTTTTTTTTAAGAAAAAAAGAGTGCACCATGACTACTTTTAGAGTGGAAAAAGATAAAAAGTCCATGTCACTATTAAAATGATTGTCAAAGAATAAAAGGGTGAAAGAGAGGACCAAAGCCCTCTTTCTTCCTGCCTGGATGGAAATTTAATAATTCATCTCATCCTTACTTCAGAAACTTTTAAGTTCTAAGGGGGAACTCCATAAGCAAAACAATATGCAACAAGCAAATAAGTTTTCAAAATAACTGCTGGTGGTGAAGAACATTATTTGTCTGGGCATTGTCTACGATGGCACTGCAACACCTCTAAGTTACCAGTTACCACTAACCCCTCCAGTCACTTTCAGTTGTGAAACTCAAACATCTCCTGGATTTGAAATAAATCTTACCAGTTTATGTAGGTGACTTCATAGACTGATAGACTTGCTTTAAGAAGACGGTTTTTACTTATCACCAAAAGAGAGAGATGTGAGAGGATTCAAAAACTAACATGTATCACCTAACAAGCGTGGAGTGCGGATCAACTGGAAGAGATGCATTATAAAATATTCACCTCGAGGACTCTAAAAATTTCATCTGCTTTCTGGATTCATGAAAACACAGATTCCAAATGAAGGAAGTCTTTTGGAATATTCAGAATCTACCTATGACGATCATCCATGCTTGAAATGCATCTTAGTGTCTGAAACTAGATAGGACAGCCTTTACATAACAGTTTTACTTGAAGAAATTTGGATGATCCATGGCAGCACTAATTTTGAGAGAAGTGAACAACAGCTTGGGCCAGAATCCAGTAAAGAGAAACTCGATGAAGCATGCCACAGAACGTATGAAAGAAAAGATGAAGGAAATAGACTTTTCAGAAGAGTAAGGGCGAGGAAAACCTATGTATAGAGGCCTAAAGTTAAAGAATCCAACATGCCCAAAAAAGTCTAGATTAGCACTTGAGCACTTTCGAAAAAAAAAGTGTAGGAAACATAGAGAGAGAAAAAATTCTATAAAATTGATCAAATTAAATATCCCAAAAGATTTAATGCGTTAAATTTTGAAAGTTCAGTATAGTTATTCTAAACAAATCTTCTGATTTTCCATTTAACTAGACGGGAACCCATGAAATGCACATGAAGTGCTAACAAGAGTACAAATTTTAACTTCTAACAAATACTGTATATAAAATTAATTTTTCAATATATATAGGATACAAAAGTACAAATATTATATATGTTACAGTAATAGAATTATAATCAAATTAGTATTACCATATATATGTGTAAAAAGTCCAAATACAATTACCATAATAATCTAATAGATTCCAATATTCTGTTTTTTGATAAAAAAAAATGTATTGCCTACTGCCACGTGGCACAACATACAAACTCTTTCAAGCTAAGTATTTTATGTAGATGGCCCATTGAGTTTTGACAATTTTTTGACTTAGTAAAATACCAGTTGAGAGGTGAACCAGAAAGCCAAAGGGATCCAGATTCACCAAGCAAAACAAGCTGGCAGCCTGGCACAATCCACTTTTCAAAAAAGCATTAACATACCGAGCACATAATAAAAACAGAAAGTAAAGAAAGCAACTGCAAATTGGATGATTAATGATACTAGAAACATGCCTATATTCATTCAAGTCGATCAGTGACTTCGAGATATTTCCTGTTTGTCGTACAAGTTCAATGAAGGTATTGAAAACGTCCATCTGCATCACAAGAAAATCAATAACTGACCACGAGTTCCAGTAGAAAATATAGAAACAGTCAATTCTAGCTCACCTTTACATTTTCTTCCCTCTCTCTGAATCTTTCAATCAATTTGGGGCAGGCCTGCACAATCAGAGAATCAAATGTTTAACAAGTGACGTGCTAACAGCAGAGTTTGGAATTGTAGAAGACACCAATCTCATTTGACAGATGGCGGCATAATTTTCACAGATAGCTATTTACAAGTAACTAAAAAATGCAAGGTAAAATATTATTCTGTTTCCATAACAGCAGGCAAAAAAAATATCTAAAAAACAAACAAGCAAACAAGTGAATGCAAGAGTTTTATCGCAACTACCTCCTCATATAGCTTGCCAAGCATCTCAGGACGAGAAACAATTAATGCAGCCAAGCATTTCGCCGCTGCTCTACGAACTTTCCAGCTGACATCTTCATCATCTGTATACTCATCGGCACTCTCACTACAAAATATTTCACAGCTGAAGATAAATAACAAGTAGAAAATGTGACATAGAAGCTAAATGCCAGTCATTTGCATAAATGATAACATACTCATCTTCCTCCTTGTTAACCTCATCATCAGTATCTTCCTCCATGTTATCAGTAAAGTTGGGATCATAACTCAGATATTCCAAAGTAAGTGGAAGAATAGCATCACAATATGAAGAAATGTCCCTAGGACACCTGAGCAGAAAACTTTCTATGGCCTGCAGTTAGAAGCATGAAATAATTAGTCAATTTGCATATAAAATAACAAGTATAAACACCATCCCACGACAGTGCGACACCATCCATGCCCAACTCTATACCCTCCCCCCACCACCGCCCCAAAAAAGAAGAAGAAAGGGGCTATTTGAAGAACCTGCAAGCTATACTCGCGAAGCTCCTCATCATTCTCTGACGCACTAGTGCAATAATTAATTAGCAGAGGCACAATGTCTCCTAAATGTGGTCCAAAACGATATCCCACAGCACGGCTATTAAGATTCATAAAACATAGTTTGTTAGTGAAAGAAAGTTGCAACCTTCAAAAAGTAAAATGCAGATGATGCAGTATTTGATGGTTTATATTTGTTTACTATCATGTCCATAACATTATCACGTATGGTTGAACTTGTACTGACGTAACCATAACCAATTTTGGTCATCGCACATGAACGCCGTGGAGACTATGGTTGAAACTACAAATGTTTTGCTCTAACCTGGCATGCTCCCACACTATTCATCCCTAGTTTTAAAGTAAGAAAAATTCTAATCTCACACAAGCACTACAATCATAAAAGATAGAAGAGCAGATTGCAGCATTAAACAGATATAGAATGTCTAAATCAATGTAATGGAAATACATATACAAATTCTGAGCATTTTTAAAAAAATTAGCTAGAAAAAAAAAATCCATTTGAGTGCCACGGGTGATATTTCACGGGTGATATTTGATGAGTACATCATAAGCAGCGACTACATTAAAAAACTCAATTACACCATAGGGCAAATTTCTTATCAATATACCAGCAACTACATTATAAATAAAAAATAATAAAAAAAAAAGTTAATGTCTTTGACCATATATGTCCTGAATCAAGGCCAGAGACCCTGTTTTCTTGAAAACTCTGGCGCTCCTCTCAAAGCTGTCCAGCCAATAGCTGAAGGAGCGGATTAGGTCCTACACCTAAATATAAATTATAAAAAACATTATTTAGCTCACCTCAAAGCACCAATCATTTGGATGTTTGTGCGGGTCATCTCAGGTTTCACGCCCTTCTTCCTCAAGTTTTGAACAACTTCAACAGTTGCCTTTCCCAACAAATCCTCAGACAAGCTTGAAGCCAGAGAAGCTGAAAACCAAATCACTAGTTAACCAAATCTGCATCTTATTCAATTTCTCCTACAACTAAAGGCACAAAACTTAGATACCAAATGTTACAGGAGTCAAAGTTGTTGCATTTCTACAGTAAGGGTCAAAACAACAAACGTAATGAATTTTAAAAAAATGGTATTGGTGCTAAAGGAAGCATTCTGACATCTAGTATCTGGATTTGGAAAGAGAGAACTTTTGAAAAAAAAAATGTATTATAAAAGAGGGGCAGCCAGAAACTGCAACACAAAATAAACAGAAGCGCAATTGCTGCTCAAAAAGCAAAGCAGCAAAAAGAAAAAAAAAATGCATAAGGTACACTTAAAAAGAGGTTTTTAGGAATGAAACCATCAAGGAAAACTTAACTTCCTAACATTAATAAAAAATGCTTTCAAATACAAAAGCATTGCAAATATGTCAGACCTTAGATACTTTCTTTTGTCTTACCTATACATGAAACAGTTTTCTTTCTAACACCAGCTTGATTGGAACTCAATTGAGATAATAGAGCATCTAAAAGCATCAGATGCTCAGTTGTCATTAGATTTCCAAATTTATGGAGGACATCACATAAGATATCAAGACTTTCACATTTTATCTCCGTGCTCATTCCCTGGGTTAAACCAGCACAGTATGTTAGCAGAAGGCCCAAACAACTACGATAAACAAAATCTTACATGAAAAATCACCTGGAAAATGAAGTGAAAGCAATATAAGTGTTGTATTAAGGGCAAAAGACTTGACATACTCTATACAATCAAAGTGCCCTTGCTCAAATATCTATTAACAAGCAAAAAGCAAGCATGCACATTAAACAAATAAATAAAATCTAGCAGATATAATAGGCCCTAGTGTTTGCACCCACTACCCAATTGTCATTTTTCCACTTTTAATGTACTGAAAATTATTCTACCACCTAACATCACTCTAATAAGAAATCTTGGTCATCAATCAATTAAACTTATTATGGACTATGATTCACAGCGCATATTAATGCTATATATCAGATTTTTTCATTCAAGTACTTAACAACCTCCTCAAGTAAACCCTGTTGTCAAATGAATTATTGACTCCTCCACCGTCGACATAATCATTGAGTCTTATCAGTGGTTAAACAATTCAGGGACGATTACACCATTCCAACTAAGTTTATTCGAGGACACAAGTCACAGTCAGTATTATTTTGTTTCCATATTAAGTTCATTAAAATGAAAAAGAAATAGAATACTAATAGTAAAAATACACAACAGTTTCAAGTTTTGGGCTAGAAACTCACTGGGCTAGTTATTCCCCTAATAAGCTGGGGTGAAAGAGAAACAATAACTGATTGAGCAAGAGATGAAGAAGTGACTTCAGAAACAATTGTCTTCAATGCTATGCTTGCAATGTCACGGTGCTGATCTTTCCCATTAAGCATTTTATCACATAGTTTACCCGTCATCTCTACAACTCGTGGCTCACTAATTTTCTTCACTAATGGAGCGAGACTGCAATGGGAGAAAAAAGCATGTGAGTAGCCATAAAACAACAAGACTGCCACAAGAGCTTCTGATTAACCAACACCAACTTTATGCCCTCAACTATGTTTAAAACTGTCGTAAGCATTTCACCCCAATATCATATTTTAAATCCAAGAAAAAAAATAAATGATACCAAAAAGAATTTCAAAGAGACAGCAAAGAAAGCCCCATTAAACAGGTAAATATATGAAATAAAGAAATTTGCAATAAGATTTTAAATTTATACTTTTAGATACTTCAAACATTAAAATACACATGATCAATAACTTCAAAAATATCAATCAGATACACACTAGAAATAAAGACAATTTTGAAGAAACCTCGATTAATGGCCTCAGCCGTAGCAAGAATTTATAACTGCAGTAACCCAAATGGACACGGGATGGGTGTTTGCATCATCATTGATTGCACTTAATTATATTATTAAGCAAGTGCTATCAACGGCTGTGATGGGTAAAATTGACTGGAATCATTTGTTAGGAAGCCCATGGGCTGGTCACTAGTCTGGGCCTTTTATGTGTCTGGGTGTTGTGTAGTAGCGTATCTCGTTAGTTGCGAGGTTGTATAAGTGCCTCTTTTGGTGTTCTTTACGTTTTTATCCAAAAACAATCTTCAGTTGTGTTCCTTTAGGGTTTTCTGTATTTCCTTTCTTTAGTGTTGAACTTGATTTTCTCAGTACTAGAAGTCTGGTTCTTATCATCTGGTATCAGAGGCAGGTTAGTGTTGCGCATGGTCCTTACTCGAAAGCAGAAACAAGACATGGAGAAGGAGCTTGTCAAGGCGGCAGAAAGGACAGAACAACGCTTTCAGACATTGGAACAGCAGTTCGAGGCAAGATTCCAGAAAAATGAACAGCAGATGCAGAGGCTGGTAGATTTGGTCGCAGGAATGAGTGTACAGCTGGAGAAGATGTCGAGTAGTGCACCAGGATTGCAAAATGATCAGGAGTCTACAAAGATCTCAAAGCTGGTGGAAGGAGTCTCGAAGGTCTCTCCGGAGACGTTGAATCGGCGAGTCGAAGTGGGAACTCTTCCAAAGGGGACACGAATGGATTTCCCAAAGTTCGATTCAGGAGATCCATCAGAGTGGGTTTATTGTGCAGAGCAATTTTTCGATCTTAACCAAACACCTCCAGATTTGCAGATCAGATTCTCATCTTTTTATCTTCGGGGTGAGGCGTTACAGTGGTTCAAGTGGATGAACAAGACTGTGGTTTGGGATGGTTGGAAACAGTTTACTATTGCAATCGCGGCTCGTTTCGGGCCAAGCCAGTTTGAAGACTATGCAGAGGTGTTGGCGAAGCTAAGACAAACGGGGTCGGTGCGAGATTATCAAAAGGCGTTTGAGAAGTATGCGAACATGGTAGAAGGGTTGCCTGAAGGGTTTTTAATTAGTTGTTTCGTTGGTGGGCTGATAGATGAGATCCGTATGGAGGTCAAGGTTTTAAGACCTTCCACTCTGATATCGGCAATGGCGTTAGCCAGATTGATGGAGGATAAACTGAGTGCAAGACGTGGGAAGCAGATGCCGTTTAAACCTAAGGTGCAAGAGGAGAAGGTTTCTGCAGGATTACCGCCTGTGAAACGTTTGACTCCTACAGAAATGGAAGAGAGGAAGAAGAAGCAATTGTGTTACAATTGTGATGAAAAGTGGGTGGCAGGACACAAGTGTAAACAAAAAACCTTGTTCCTACTCGAGGAATGGGAAGAGGTAGTTCCGGATAATAGTTTGGGTACTGAACTGGGTGCGCCACAAGCACTTCATATATCAATTGCTGCACTGGGAGGGTCCATTACTCCTCAAACTATGAGAGTCACGGTTTGCATTAGAAATCAGCCCTTTACAGCCTTGATTGATTCCGGAAGCACTCACAATTTTCTCCACCCCAGATTAGTTTCAAAATTGGGTTGCAAGTTGGAGAATAACTCGGCTATGGAAGTTAAAATCGCGGATGGTAGGAGTATGAGTAGTTCAGGTTTTTGTCCGTCTGTGCAGGTTCACATTGATCAATATAGAGGGGCTGTTGATTTTTTTGTTCTCAAACTAGGGGGTTGTGATGCCATCTTGGGTATGGCTTGGTTGAAAACTCTTGGAGAAGTGAGATGGGATTTCGACCATCTTCGGATGTGGTTTATTAGTGATGGTAAAGAAGTGGCTATTACGGGATTATCATCTCAACCTGTCCAAGTTATTGAGGCGTGTAGAATGGAAAGACTGTTGAAGGTGCCAGAGCCTTTGGGAGTAGTGGTGACTCCTGTTGTTCCATATTCCTACTTCAAGAGGGAGGCTGAACTCAGACAAATACAGAATAGTACAGCTCCAGAGGTTGAAGCATTGATTCAGCGCTTTAGCAGGATTTTTGATGAACCTATTGGTCTACCACCTATGCGTAAACAGAATCACAAAATACCTACTCTACCGGGGAGTACTCCAGTGAATGTTCGGCCCTACCGATATGCACACTTTCAAAAGGCTGAGATTGAAAGGTTAGTTAGTGACATGTTGGCAGCTGGCACTATTCGGTATTCTTGCAGTCCGTTTTCGTCGCCGGCCTTGTTGGTTCGAAAGAAAGATGGCACTTGGAGGCTTTGTGTAGATTATAGGGCACTCAATAACATCACTATCAAAGACAAATATCCCATTCCAGTCATCGATGAGCTGCTGGACGAATTACATGGGGCAGTAATCTTCTCTAAACTAGACCTTCGAGCGGGGTACCACCAAATTAGAGTTGATGACGCAGATGTGGCCAAAACGGCCTTCCGAACTCATGATGGGCATTTCGAGTTTTTGGTAATGCCTTTTGGCTTAACCAATGCTCCGGGTACATTTCAACAACTCATGAATGCAGTCTTTCAGCCATATCTTCGGAAATTTGTGGTCGTTTTTCTTGACGACATATTGATTTATAGCTCCACCATGGAGCAGCACTTACGACATTTGGAGCTTGTGTTTTTGAGTTTGCAGGAGCACGAATTGTTTGTGAAACTTTCCAAATGTAGTTTTGGGGTGCCGCAGGTGGATTATTTAGGTCATGTGATCACCGCTGAGGGAGTCGCAGCCGATCAAACCAAAATTCAGAGCATGCTTGACTGGCCCCCTCCATCTTCGTTGACTGCCTTGCGAGGTTTCCTAGGACTTACAGGGTATTACCGAAAGTTTGTGAAGGATTATGGCAAACTTAGTGCTCCGCTCACTAATCTCTTGAAGAAAGGGCAATTTCAGTGGTCGGGGGAGGCAACGGATGCATTTGAAGTTCTGAAAAAGGCGATGAGTTCGACACCAGTGTTGGTGCTGCCTGACTTTTCCAAACCATTCGTGATTGAAACTGATGCTAGTGGTGTGGGTTTGGGGGCTGTGTTAACTCAAGGAGATCGACCTATCGCTTTTGCTAGCAAGCATTTGGCTCCAAAACATTTGGGTTTGTCCACGTATGAAAAAGAATTGTTAGCTGTGGTGTTCGCTGTGAATAAGTGGCGATCTTATTTAATTGGCCACAAGTTTGTCATCAAGACTGATCATGAAAGCATCAAACATCTCTTAGGCTCGC